>NC_090649.1:241725005-242037505 GCF_040937935.1 Hyperolius riggenbachi
GAAGTCTCTTCTCCCTGCGGCGAGCAGCTCCCCAATGATGTGCCTGTAGCCAGCGAAAGTCCAATGCTGACAGGCTGCTGACACGCAAATAGTCTCCAGTGCAGGGCTTCAGGCGCCATCTTCCCATAGCCCTGCTCTGCCTGCTGGAAGACTATGCAGGCTGGAGAAGTGAGCTGCGGGGATTAACTGGCGCGGCGTCTATTAGACGCCCCAGCCAGTTCCCACAGTCTGGCTTGGGAAGGTGGGCATGTCCCCTGCCCGCTGCTCCGCTACCCCCCCGCCTCCCCTCCCTGCCACTCTGCCTAATTGAGGGGGCAGGACATTTATTTGTGGGGGCCCTGCCCCCTCTCGCCCCATGCTAGAGCCGGCCATGGGTGGAAAGGTTGGAAATTCTCGCTTGGGCCATATTGGGTGATAGTTAATGCATTGTGAGAACTTTTTTGCTTCAAATCCCAAGCAATTCTGGATTTATTATCAAGATGTGATTGCTCTCGGTATTTGTATGCAACTGCAGCAGCACAAATGCTAATTTATTAAGCTCTCAGCATTTTTTGTTTAGTCTAGTACACAATAGTTGAGTAGAGCTTCAACGTTTTGGCACCTCATAGGAAGCAATTTTAAACAAGCACATGCCAGGCCTGTTTCACAGTGGTCAGTTGCATAATGCAAATGTTATAATGAGTGAGAACTGCAATAGAGACTGGACATAGACTTTAATGCAAAACCTGCATGCAGCAAGTTCGAATAATGCTATCAGTTACAAAGCCTATAGAATTGTATGGGCAGCGAGCTGACATGCAGAATTATTCTGCAGCACAACTGAGCACCAGTGGTGCTCATCAGGACTCGCAAATTCGAATTTACCTGTGATCACGGGTTGTTTTTCATGTATCTGGACTCTAATTCGAAGTCGAAGTTCGGTACCGATCTCGAATTCGAAGTCGAAGGTACCCGAATAGTCACTCTCGAATTTGGCCGTGATCACAGGTGTTAACCCGTGATCACGAATTCAGCTTCAGTATCCAGGGGATGACGTCATTGGGCCCATCAGAAGGCCCCTAGCCGAGGCCCTAGCAACCAATCAGAGGAGGGGAGCCTGGGCCTCCCCTCCTCTATATAAGGCGGCGGCTATCTTAGGGAGCGCGTCCTTGCTTTGTGACTCTGTGGTACTGAGAGCATCTCCAGTGCTGCTGCGTGTCTTAGCAAGTGCTTTTCTCACTGTTTACCCAGCGTTTTACATCCTACACACATTCTACACACATTGATTATATTGATTTATAGTTAGATAGTGATTTCATTGTTATAGTTCAGTCAGCTAGTGTAGTGTATATACTGTATACTGTGCTAGGCTAGTGTTATGTCTGTGTGCAGGCTAGGGCCTGCTAGCCTAGGTAGCCTTAGCCTACTAGCTTAAGTAGGTTAGGAATTAGAGTTAGTTGTGTTCTAGTATTAGTTTAGTTAATTTGTACTATTAGTCTGTGAGTTTATTAGCTTCAGTACTGTGTTAGTTACTTTACAGGCCAGCATCTGTTGTGATCTGTGACTGCCTGTCCCTATTGATTGTGTCTATGTGTGACAGACTTTTATTGTCACTGTCTGTCACCCGAGTTAGTTATCGACTACTACACTACTACTAGGGATTATAGTTAGTTGTTACCTACGTACTAGTTTACTTAATTTGTACTGCTAGTCTGTGAGTTTATTTTCAATACAGACAGCAGGAAACAAAGCAAGCGCTCACCAATATGGGCCGCATCTGAATGACTCACCACCTCATATGCACCGCTTAAATAGCTCAAATACACACTCAGCAATCAGACAGATGCAAAACATATGCAAAACTAAACTAAATACTTACCATGCAAAACAGGATAGCACAATGGGTGCTGCTAGGGTGTTGCTGCTGCGCATCCCTGACCCAATACTGTACAATTGAATGGTTAATCGCTGTGGCGCACACCGCCCCCCCTGGACTGAAATGTACGCCCGCATCCAAACAATGCAATACTGGTCTATGGAGAAATTTTAGCTTCCATCATAGTTTTGCATGCAAAAATATAGATATACTGGACATCTGCACCAACGTTGAGGTAAATCTCCAAGGCAGATGTCCTAACACTAAACTGACCTAAGTTAAAAGCTAATGTCTTTGCCCTGGCAGCAGCTACGCTAAAATGTGTAACTTACATTCAATACAGACAGCAGAAAACAAAGCAAGCGCTCACCAATATGGGCCGCATCTGAATGACTCATCACCTCATATGCACCGCTTATATAGCTCAAATACACACTCAGCAATCAGACAGATGCAAAACATATGCAAAACTAAACTAAATACTTACCATGCAAAACAGGATAGCACAATGGGTGCTGCTAGGGTGTTGCTGCTGCGCATCCCTGACCCAATACTGTACAATTGAATGGTTAATCGCTGTGGCGCACACCGCCCCCCCTGGACTGAAATGTACGCCCGCATCCAAACAATGCAATACTGGTCTATGGAGAAATTTTAGCTTCCATCATAGTTTTGCATGCAAAAATATAGATATACTGGACATCTGCACCAACGTTGAGGTAAATCTCCAAGGCAGATGTCCTAACACTAAACTGACCTAAGTTAAAAGCTAATGTCTTTGCCCTGGCAACAGCTAACGCTAAAATGTGTAACTTACATTCAATACAGACAGCAGAAAACAAAGCAAGCGCTCACCAACACGGGCCGCATCTGAATGACTCATCACCTCATATGCACCGCTTAAATAGCTCAAATACACACTCAGCAATCAGACAGATAAAAACATATGCAAAACTAAATACTTACCATGCAAAACTGGATAGCACAATGGGTGCTGCTAGCCTGGTATGATGGAAGCTAAAATTTCTCCATAGACCAGTATTGCATTGTTTGGATGCGGGCGTACATTTCAGTCCAGGGGGGGCGGTGTGCGCCACAGCGATTAACCATTCAATTGTACAGTATTGGGTCAGGGATGCGCAGCCTTTTACCTATATTTTGTTTCCACAGTTCTGTAACTACCAGGCTAGCAGCACCCATTGTGCTATCCTGTTTTGCATGGTAAGTATTTAGTTTTGCATATGTTTTGCATCTGTCTGAATGCTGAGTGTGTATTTGAGCTATTTTAGCGGTGCATATGAGGTGATGAGTCGTTCAGATGCGGCCCGTGTTGGTGAGCGCTTGCTTTGTTTTCTGCTGTCTGTATTGAATGTAAGTTACACATTTTAGCGTTAGCTGCTGCCAGGGCAAAGACATTTGCTTTTAACTTAGGTCAGTTTAGTGTTAGGACATCTGCCTTGGAGATTTACCTCAACGTTGGTGCAGATGTCCAGTATATCTATATTTTTGCATGCAAAACTATGATGGAAGCTAAAATTTCTCCATAGACCAGTATTGTATTGTTTGGATGCGGGCGTACATTTCAGTCCAGGGGGGGCGGTGTGCGCCACAGCGATTAATCATTCAATTGTACAGTATTGGGTCAGGGATGCGCAGCCTTTTACCTATATTTTGTTTCCACAGTTCTGTAACTACCAGGCTAGCAGCACCCATTGTGCTATCCTGTTTTGCATGGTAAGTATTTAGTTTTGCATATGTTTTGCATCTGTCTGATTGCTGAGTGTGTATTTGAGCTATTTAAGCGGTGCATATGAGGTGATGAGTCATTCAGATGCGGCCCGTGTTGGTGAGCGCTTGCTTTGTTTTCTGCTGTCTGTATTGAATGTAAGTTACACATTTTAGCGTTAGCTGCTGCCAGGGCAAAGACATTTGCTTTTAACTTAGGTCAGTTTAGTGTTAGGACATCTGCCTTGGAGATTTACCTCAACGTTGGTGCAGATGTCCAGTATATCTATATTTTTGCATGCAAAACTATGATGGAAGCTAAAATTTCTCCATAGACCAGTATTGCATTGTTTGGATGCGGGCGTACATTTCAGTCCAGGGGGGGCGGTGTGCGCCACAGCGATTAACCATTCAATTGTACAGTATTGGGTCAGGGATGCGCAGCCTTTTACCTATATTTTGTGAGTTTATTTAGTGCCGTAGCTCCACTACTGTGTGTAATAGTTACTTTACAGGCCAGCATCTGTTGTGACCTGTGACTGCCTGTCACCTTCCTGACCCTATTGATTGCGTCCGTGTGTGACAGACTTTTATTGTCACCGTCTGTCCCCCGAGTTAGTTATCGACTACTACACTACTACTAGGGATTATAGTTAGTTGTTACCTACGTACTAGTTTGCTTAATTTGTACTGCTAGTCTGTGAGTTTATTTAGTGCTGCAGCTTCACTACTGTGTAATAGTTACTTTACAGGCCAGCATCTGTTGTGATCTGCAACTGCCTGTCACCTGCCTGACCCTATTGATTGCGTCCGTGTGTGACAGACTTTTATTGTCACTGTCTGTCACACAAGTTAGTTATCGACTACTACACTATTACTAGGGATTATAGTTAGTAGTTGTGTTGTGTACTAGTTTAGTTAATTTGTACTGATACTGTCTGCTAGTCTGTCAGTTGATTTAGTGCCGCCCGCAGCTGCAGTAGTGCACTGTTAGTTACTTTACAGGGTTGTGATTTGTGACTGGCATCTGCCTGACTCTATTATTGTGTGTGACAGACTCGTCACTGTCTGTCACACTAGTTAGTTATCGACTACTGTAGAGACTACTACACTACTCTTAGTAGAACTACTACTACTATTTAAAAAAAAAAAAAAACTTTACATTTTTTTTGTCACCAACCCAGACTCTATATTAAAGTTTACACCCCCCCCCCTTCTATATATATATATATATTTTTGTTTTTCTTATTGTATTTGTATAATTGTACGATGACTGGCAGAGGTAGAGGCACCACCAGGAAAGGCAGCACATTGCCGCAGCCACTGCCGGCAGGTCTGTGACTGGTCCGCCGCCAGCCACTGACCGCAGTGTTGTGGAGGAGGGAGCAGAGGCGCAGCAGCAGCCGTGGGTCGTTGTCCCCGGCTCATTGCGGAGAGTCAGGCATAGGCTGTGGTGGAAATGATGGCCGAGCAGCAAGCCACCGTTTCCAGCCAGACCTCCAGTGCCAGTGAGACCAGTGCCACCACCAGCACTCTGGTCCACAGCAGCAGCTGCCCTCCACCACCGCTTGAGGTCACGTCAACCCCAGCGGCCAGCCTGCCCTCAATGAGCGGGCTCTTTACCCCAGGGACCGCAAGCATTTTGAGGGATGTGGTTGCCCAGTTTGAGGATGGGGACATGCAAGGAGGAGGAGGAGTTTTAGGTGGAGGAGTTTGTTCTTGGCGCAGAACAAACACAATTTCCTGAGGAGGAGGAGGAGGGGCCTGATGCAGGGGATGTTGGGGAAGAAGAGTTGGTTGGGGGGCTCAGAGGAGATGTTTGGGGATGATGATGATGATGATCAGGTGCTGGACCGTCCCTATGTGCCACCACCAGCACAGTTGGGTGAAGGCAGCTCATCATCGGAGGAGGAGGCGTCTCTGGCGCAGAGGCACGGCAGCAGCATGTCGGCCAGCACAGGGCGTGGAAGGCAGGAGCCACAGACTGCTGCTTCAGCTGCTACCACCACCTGCAGCAAACCTCCGGCTCCAAGCAAAGGGAAAAGAAATAGCCCTCCAAAGGAAAAAAACCTGCTCAGCCCTCAAGCATGAAGGGCAAAAAATCACCAGTCTGGCGGTACTTTACTGTGTGCAATGACGATAAGACCCGTGCCATTTGCCACAGTTGGGGTGCCAGCCTGAGTAGAGGTCGCGAACAAGTTGAGTACCTCGTGCCTGCAGACCCACTTGCAGACCAAGCACTTTGAGGACTATACTGACTTTATGAGGCTGAGGGACAGTGGTGCAGGCAGTGGTCAGAGCCAGAAAGCCACTGCACCGCCTTCAGCAGCATCAGCAGCAGCATCCCACCCTCCTGCTCATCCAGCATCAGCAGCAGGAGTGCAGAAAGTCAGTGTCCCCCCCCCCCCCCCCCGGAGACAGCCAGGCCTCAGTGGCCTCATCTGCTCCCTCCACAGTGGCCTCCTCTTCCTCCCGTGCAGGCAAACACCGCCAGACCCTGCTCAGCGAGTTATTCCCTGGTGTCACAAAAGTTCTGCCTCCCACCAACAGGCGCATCCGAGTGCTGAACGGGTTGCTTGCCCATGCCATAGTTACATAGTTACATAGTTATTTTGGTTGAAAAAAGACATACGTCCATCGAGTTCAACCAGTACAGAGTACAACTCCAGCCTGCTCCCTCACATATCCCTGTTGATCCAGAGGAAGGCGAAAAAACCCTTACAAGGCATGGTCCAATTAGCTCCAAAAGGGAAAAATTCCTTCCCGACTCCAGATGGCAATCAGATAAAATGCCTGGATCAACATAATTAGGCATTACCTAGTAATTGTAGCCATGGATGTCTTTCAACACAAGGAAAGCATCTAAGCCCCCTTTAAATGCAGGTATAGAGTTTGCCATAACGACTTCCTGTGGCAATGCATTCCACATCTTAATCGCTCTTACTGTAAAGAATCCTTTCCTAAATAAATGGCTAAAACATTTTTCCTCCATGCGCAGATCATGTCCTCTAGTCCTTTGAGAAGGACTAGGGACAAAAAGCTCATCGTCCAAGCTATTATATTGCCCTCTGATGTATATAAATATGTTAATTAGATCCCCACTAAGGCGTCTTTTCTCTAGACTAAATAAACCCAGTTTATCTAACCTTTCTAGGTAAGTGAGACCTTCCATCCCACATATCAATTTTGTTGCTCGTCTCTGCACCTGCTCTAAAACTGCAATATCTTTTTTGCAGGGGCGGCGCCAGGGGGGTGCTTGGGGGTACTCGAGCACCCCCTAGAATTGTCCAAGCACCCCCAAAGCACCCCCTGGAGTGAACTGACTTCAGGCGTCTAAAAGATGCCAAGTCAGTTCACACAGCGGCAGCACGGAGCAGCAGGCAGGGCTACGGTAAGATGGCCGCCCGGAGCCCTGTTCTGCAGACTTCGAGTCTGCAGTGCATGGCTTCGGGCGGCCATTTTCCCGTAGCCCTGCTCTCTGCATGCAGGCAGGAAGTCTCGTCGTGACGTCGGGAAGGAAGAGGATCGTGGGCGCGCGGGCGCTGCGCGCCACAAGGAGGTCGGGACAGGAGGTCGGGACAGGAGGTCGGGAAAGAAGGTCTTCTGGCTGTAGGTGAGTAAATGGGTTTTTCTTTTCTTTTTCAGGTGATTCTGATTGTGCATATTGGGGCCATATCTGCTACGGATTGTGCATATTGGGGTCATATCTGCTACGGATTGTGCATATTGGGGTCATATCTGCTACGGATTGTGCATATTGGGGTCATATCTGCTACGGATTGTGCATATTGGGGTCATATCTGCTACGGATTGTGCATATTGGGGTCATATCTGCTACGAATTGTGCATATTGGGGTCATATCTGCTACGGATTGTGCATATTGGGGTCATATCTGCTACGGATTGTGCATATTGGGGTCATATCTGCTACGGATTGTGCATATTGGGGTCATATCTGCTACGGATTGTGCATATTGGGGTCATATCTGCTACAAATTGTGCATATTGGGGTCATATCTGCTACCGATTGTGCATATTGGGGTCATTTCTGCTACCGATTGTGCATATTGGGGTCATTTCTGCTACCGATTGTGCATATTGGGGTCATTTCTGCTACCGATTGTGCATATTGGGGTCATATCTGCTACGGATTGTGCATATTGGGGTCATATCTGCTACCGATTGTGCATATTGGGGTCATATCTGCTACCGATTGTGCATATTGGGACCATATCTGCTACGGATTGTGCATATTGGGACCATATCTGCTACGGATTGTGCATATTGGGACCATATCTGCTACGGATTGTGCATATTGGGACCATATCTGCTACCGATTGTGCATATTGGGACCATATCTGCTACCGATTGTGCATATTGGGACCATATCTGCTACCGATTGTGCATATTGGGACCATATCTGCTACCGATTGTGCATATTGGGACCATATCTGCTACGGATTGTGCATATTGGGACCATATCTGCTACCGATTGTGCATATTGGGACCATATCTGCTACGGATTGTGCATATTGGGACCATATCTGCTACCGATTGTGCATATTGGGACCATATCTGCTACCGATTGTGCATATTGGGACCATATCTGCTACCGATTGTGCATATTGGGACCATATCTGCTACCGATTGTGCATATTGGGACCATATCTGCTACCGATTGTGCATATTGGGACCATATCTGCTACCGATTGTGCATATTGGGACCATATCTGCTACGGATTGTGCATATTGGGACCATATCTGCTACCGATTGTGCATATTGGGACCATATCTGCTACCGATTGTGCATATTGGGACCATATCTGCTACCGATTGTGCATATTGGGACCATATCTGCTACCGATTGTGCATATTGGGACCATATCTGCTACCGATTGTGCATATTGGGGCCATATCTGATAACGATTGTGCATATTGGGGTCATATCTGCTACCGATTGTGCATATTGGAGCCATATCTGATAACGATTGTGCATATTGGGGTCATTGGACGTGTTTTTTGTTAAAATCTGCTCACATTACGTGTATTTTCTTGAGAAAACCTGCACAATTATGTGAATTTTCTGGGGAAAGGGTCACCAAAACTTGGGCCCTCTGTCTTTGCGTTGCACTTTTAAAGGGAACCCAAGGTGAGAATAATATTGAGGCTGCCATATTTATCTCCTTTTAAGTAATACCAGCTGCCTGGCTGCCGTGTTGGTCCTCTGCCTCTAATTCTTTCAACCATAGACCCTGAACAAGCATGCAGCAGGTCAGGGGTTTCTGACAATATTGTCAGAACTGACAAGATTAGCTGCATGCTTGTTTCTGGTGTAATTCAGTTCACTACTACAGCCAAATAGATCAGCAGGGCTGCCAGGCAACTAGAATTGTTTAAAAGGAAATAAATATGGCAGCCACCATATCACTCTCACCCTGGGTTCACTTTAAATTACAGTTAGCCCCGCCCTCATCCGGTCATGACCACGCCCAGTTTTTCGCCGCGGCGCGCTTGGCGCGCCGCAGGTTGTAGCCACACCCATTTTTTGCCGTGGCGCACTTCGCGCGCCGCAGGTCGTCAGCTCCCCCGGAAATTGGTCCAGCACCTGCATAGCACCCCCTAAAAAAAATTCCTGGAGCCGCCACTGCTTTTTTTTGTAATGTGGTGCCCAGAACTGAATTCCATATTCCAGATGTGGCCTTACTAGAGAGTTAAACAGGGGCAATATTATGCTAGCATCTCGAGTTTTTATTTCCCTTTTAATGCATCCCAAAATTTTGTTAGCTTTAGCTGCAGCGGCTTGGCATTGAGTACGATTTTTTAACTTGTTGTCGATGAGTACTCCTAAGTCCTTCTCTAAGTTTGATGTCCCCAACTGTGTCCCATGTATTTTGTATGGTGCTAGACCATTGGTACGACCAAAATGCATGACTTTACATTTTTCAACATTGAATTTCATCTGCCATGTATGTGCCCATATAGCCATCCTATCCAGATCCTGTTGCAGTATGGCACTATCCTCCTGAGAGTTGATGATTCTGCACAATTTTGTATCATCTGCAAAAATAGCAACATTGCTCACTACTGCATCTACTAGGTCATTTTGAGTACGATCCACTGACCACAACTCTTTGTTTTCTGTCCATTAGCCAGTTCCCTATCCATGCACACAGACTCTTCCCCAGTCCTTGCATCCTCAACTTTTGCACCAGACTTGTGGGGAATAGTGTCGAAGGCCTTTGCAAAATCCAAGTATATCACATCTACAGCATTCCCAATATCCATATTGACGTTCACTACCTCATAAAAGCTAAGCATGTTAGTCAAACAGGACCTATCTTTAGTAAACCCATGTTGATGCTGAGAAATAAGATTATTTTCTACTATGAAGTCATGTATAGTATCTCTTAGTAACCCCTCAAATAGTTTGCATACAACTGATGTGCAGTTTACAGGTCTATAATTTCCTGGATCTGATTTTTTGCCCTTCTTAAATAATGCGAAAACGTGGGCTGTACGCCAATCTACTGGGACTCTGCCAGTTGAAAGAGAGTCACAAAAGATAAGATAAAGGAGTTTATCTATAACTGAACTTAATTCCATTAGGACCCGAGGATGCATGCCATCCGGGCCAGGTGCCTTGTCTATTTTTAATTTATTTAGTCTTGCCTTCACTTCTTCCTGCGTTAAGTATTTAATATTACAGTTAGAAGAGTGAGACTCTTCTGTCTCTGTAATTTGCAACAGTGCTGTTTCCTTTGTGAAGGCAGAAGCAAAGAAAGCATTTAATAACTCTGACTTACCTTGGTCATCCACCATTGAGTTCCCACCCTCATCCTTTAGGAGTCCTATACAGTCAACCTTTCTTTTTTTAGAGTTGATGTACTTGTAAAACTTTTTGGGGTTAGATTTGATATCCCTAGCGATTTGATTTTCAGCTTTGATCTTTGCCAGCCTAATTTCTTTTTTACAATTTTGATTGCACTCCTTATAATTGCTTAGTGCGGCCTCGGTCCCCTCCTGTTTTAGGACCTTGTAGGCATTCTTTTTCCTCTTCATTTTATGCCTAACCTTTCTATTCATCCATAGAGGCCTTTTTTTATTCCTAGACATTTTGTTTCCATATGGGATATACATACTACAATATTGATTGAGAATAAGTTTAAAAGCTTGCCATTTCCCTTCAGTTTCCTCCCCTTGTAGTACATTATCCCAGTTCACCAAACGTAGTGCCTGCCTGATTTGATTGAACTTTGCTTTTCTACAATTCATAGTTTTAGTGGTCCCGCTGCCCCGTGGCCTATCAGTCACCAGATCAAACGTTATCATGTTGTGATCACTATTTCCCAAATGTTCTTGAACCAGCACATTTGATACATTATCTGGTCTATTAGAAAGGATCAGATCCAATAAAGCATTCCCCCTAGTTGGTTCCATTACCATTTGAGTCAAGTAATTGTCCTGTAGTGCTGCCAGAAATCTGCTGCTTTTACCATGTGCTCCCAGCTCCTGCCATACTCCTTTGTGCAGGAGGAGAGTGACATGAGAATGCTTCTGCAGTACGGGATCCCAGAGTGGCAAATCCCCAGCCGCCACTACTTCCCCTGCATGGCGATCCTAGCACTGCACTGCTTTGCAATGGTGAACGTGGGCTGCGCACTCGATCAAGCCGTGAGTGAGTGGATCCACGTCACCATGGATTCATGGAGCAGCCGTTTCGGGAAATACCGCTACCTGTCCTTCACGGCCCACTGGGTCAGCCTAGTGGAATGCGCCAGGTCCATCCTCGGGCGCATCAGCAGCAGCAGCACCAGTCACCCACTATGTGGTGCCCTGGGAAGACCCAACTGATGGCAGGCAACGTCCTTCTCAAACTCAGGGAGCAGGAGAAGACGTGGCTGACCCCCAGAGGCCTCAGAGTTGGGATGGTGGTGTCCGACAATGCGGCCAACCTGCTGTCTGCCATCAACAA
The DNA here is from genome assembly GCF_040937935.1 of Hyperolius riggenbachi. NCBI lineage: Eukaryota > Metazoa > Chordata > Amphibia > Anura > Hyperoliidae > Hyperolius > Hyperolius riggenbachi. Next base: position 241,736,558 of record NC_090649.1, read on the forward strand.
GGGACACTTGACCCACATCCCCTGCTTGGCCCACGTCTTGAACCTGGTGGTGCAGAAGTTCCTGCGCACCTACCAGGGGATGGACAATCTTTTGGAAGTGGCAAAGAAAAGTGTTTAGAGTTTCCACTCCTCAGCCGCTGCCACAGCAAACCTGACTGACCTGCAGTAGCTCGAGGGCCTGCCACGACACCGGCTTGTGATTGATGTTCCAACTCGCTGGAACTCCACCCTGGCGATGTTGGAGCGGTTGGTTGAGCATAGGAGGGCTGTCAACCGGTACATTATTGAGGCCACTCTTGCCGGCACCACCAAACTCCAGCTCCTTTCCAATGCACATGCAGCAGGTCTGCTTGGTGTTGGCTCCCTTCCTGCAGGGAACCAACCTGGTGAGCAAGGAACAAGCATCCCTCTGCCAATGGGTGGCACTTTGTGATTTGTTGGATGTGGGAGAGGAGGCCCTGATCCAGCTGGAACAGCAGCCGCCTGCGCAGTCCACTTCTGCGCAGGATTTTGAGGTATTGGAGGAGGAGGAGTTGGAGGTCCTGGATGTTGCTGCTGAGGGGGAACAGCGTAGCGCAGCTGCAGTGGTGCGAGGATGGAGAGAGGAGGAAGAGGATCAGGGGCCAGAGGAGGAGGAGGACAGCGTTGTGACCACTGACCCTGATATCTCTGCTGGACGGGCAACCCAGTTCTCCACGGCAGGGCACATGTTGCGGTGCCTCCGCACAGACCCCAGGGTTAAGCAGATGCAAACTCGGGAGGATGCCTGCATCAGCATGATCCTGGACCCATGGCTGAAAGGCAAGGTGGGTCAGTTCCTGCCTGCTGGAGACCCTGAGCAGCGAACAAGGGAGTTGTAGCAGATCCTTGTTCGGCGATTGGAGGAAGCCTTCCCCCAGCCTTCCACCCCCTCCGTCCCTGTCCAGTCAGCACAGCAGCCGGTGCCTGTGGCCAGCATCAGCATCAGGCGCCCAGGAGACCTGCTGTCACTGATTAAGGCACTCTACATGACAGTAGAGCTGCCGAGAGAGGAGGTGCGTGCAGTATCCTCCTCTCAAAGTCAGAGCCAGGGCCTGGTCCAGATGGTGGCCAACTACATGGGGTTCTTCAGTGGGCTTGACACCGGCGAGGAGCCTGTGGATCCCTTGGAGTACTGGGTCGAACGCTTGCAGATCTGGAGTGAGCTGGCGCAGTATGCCCTGGAAGTCCTGTCTTGCCCCCCTTCCAGCGTGCTGTCCGAGAGGTGCTTCAGTGCAGCCAATGGCGTGGTCACTGAGAAGCGCTCTCGTCGGTCCACAGAGTCCGTGGACAGACTAACATTCCTGAAGGTCAACACAGGCTGGATTGAAGGCACTTTCCAGGCCCCTGTTGTCGGCGACAGGAGGACATGAAGTGCCTGGGAATTATTGTGACAACATCAACCTTCAGTCCCCTGCTACTTTGGCCTGGTTTTTCTTTAGGTGCTGTGGTACCACTGCTAGGTAGTGATGCTCGGATAGTACTTTTTAAAATCCGAATTGACCCCAATCCGGATACCTAGATATCCGGATCCGGCTCGGATATTCGAATCCGGCCTTTTAGATATCCGCGCGAGCGCGGATATCCAGTCGCATTATCCGCGGATATCTGGCCTATTCGGATATCTGGATAGAAAAAACGAAAGTGCCCTTTAAATAGCTTTAAAAAGGGGTTTTGAGGGTAAATGAGGCATGTATCATCATTATTTTGCAAAGGGAAACACTAATTGATGATGTGGGGAATTCGAATCCCCCCCCCCCCCCAAAAAAAATGACTGTCAATTAACATTAGGCCTAGATTCCAGACAGCGGTCGTGCAGCCCACGTTGTGTCTCCAAAGTCCAACCGCACAACTGGGACATGACAGTTTTCAGTCAAGACACCTCCAAAAATTGATGCTGCAATTTTGTTTTGGGTTAAATATAGGTGGTATCAGTGGCCTGTGGCACCCTGTCCTGGCGGTGGGAGCTACACAGGCAACAGGAGCAGGGCAATGCAGCAGCAGCAGGTGTAACGTGTGCCAGCCAGGAGTATGACGGACATGGTACGTGGCACTTGCCAAGTGTCACGTGACAAGTGCAGAGTGACAGACAGCAGAGGAGAAGACACTAACTGGTGCACACTAACACATTAATGAATAGTGGAGTGATAGTGAAGGGGTTAATCACTGAGCTTATCACTGTGTACAGACCTTGGCCCAGCAGCAGCACTGCAGCTGTACAGCACACACTCTAACTGTCACACTATGAGACATCAGTCAAGCTAATTAACGATTACTATAGAGTAGTGAAGGGGTTAATCAATGAACAGCTTTAGGTTTATAACTGTGTACAGGCAGCCCTTGCTAGGCCACCAGCACTGCAGCATGTCTCTCAGGAAGCATTCAGCAAGCCATAACGATCTGTCTCATCATGGCAGCCCTCCTTATTATACAAGGGGGGCTGGCCAGTGTTCCTTTCTGTGATTGGGTGCCAGGGCTTAGGCTAGGAGGCCTCTGATTGGCTCAATGAGGTCAGGTGGGGCTGGCCAGGGTTCCCCTCTGTGATTGGTTGCTAGGGCGTCTGCTGGGAGCCCTCTGATTGGCTCCAGGACGTCATCACCTTAGTTACAGTATTTCGGATCCGGATATCCGCGGATATCCGCAGATATCCGGGTCATGCGTCAAACTATCCGCAAATAGCTATCCGGATATCTATAGCTATCCGGGATCCGGAGTCTGACCCGGATAGCGTACAAAATGCTCGTATTATGTAGTATATACAGGCGCTGATCCAAACTTTATCTCATGTGTATGTTCCACCAGCTGCTCAGGATCAACCACATCCACCATCGGTTTCAAGAAAAATGCATATAAATCCACAGCGCTTGGTACTCAAATCGGCATCTGCAGTCACCCCACAGTGCTCAAAAGTATATTTCCACAGTGACCATCACCAGAAATAAATCGAGAAAGGTCACTTCTCCATCCAAAAATCACATAAAACATTTATTTGAAGCTGATTCTATATCACATATACAATGACTTACTTCCAGGGTCCTTTTGACAGGGACCCTTAGTAGTTAAAAGTGTAACACAGTACACATTTAAAATCCAAAAAACGATCTCATATAAGTTGCCCAGTCTCCAGTTCCTGGAGACTGGGCAACTTATATGAGATCGTTTTTTGGACCCTGGAAGTAAGTCATTGTATATGTGATATAGAATCAGCTTCAAATAAATGTTTTATGTGATTTTTGGATGGAGAAGTGACCTTTCTCGATTTATTTCTGGTGATGGTCACTGTGGAAATATACTTTTGAGCACTGTGGGGTGACTGCAGATGCCGATTTGAGTACCAAGCGCTGTGGATTTATATGCATTTGTACAAAATGCTTGGATATCTGGGTTACTCGGATATCCGGGATCTAGATGAGCATCACTACCGCTAGGTGCCATGGCCTACTACATTGCCTGCTGCCACACGTTACTCTCCTCCTCCTGCTGCTGCTACTTTAACCTCCTGCTGTCTGTCTGTGCTCCCACCACCAGGGTCCACAGAGTTATGCGCCACTAGCTATTACACCACTACAATAGCTATATATTGTTGTATTAAAAAAAAATCTGAGGTGTCTGGGTTGAAAACTGTGCTTTCCCAGTTGTGTATTGGACATAATGTGGGCTTCACGACTGCTGTCTGGAACCTCCTGCTGTATGGTGTTTATTACAGCCATGGTACCAATGCTAAGTGCCACGGCATACTACATTGTATGCTGCCACACGTCACTCCTCCTCCTCCTCTCGCTGCTGCTACTTTAACCTCCTGCTGTCTGTGCTCCCACCACCAGGGTCCACAGAATTATGCGCAGCTGCCATGCGCCACTAGCCATTACGCCATTACGCCACTACTACAATAGCTACATTTTTTGGTAAAAAAAAATATTCTGAGGTTTCTGGGTTGAAAACTGTGCTGTCCCAGTTGTGTATTGGACACAATGTGGGCTTCACAATTTCTGTCTGGAACCTCCTGCTGTATGGTGTTTATTACAGCCATGGTACCACCGCTAAGTGCCGCGGCCTACTACATTGTATGCTGACACACGTCACTCCTCTTCCTCCTCCTGCTGCTGCTACTTTAACCTCCTGCTATCTGTGCTCCCACCGCCAGGGTCCACAGAATTATGCACTGCTTTCTGTCTGTGCTCCCACCGCCAGGGTCCACAGAGTTATGCCCCACTAGCTATTACGCCACTACAATAGCTATATATTGTTGTATAAAACAAAAAAAAAATCTGAGGTGTCTGGGTTGAAAACGGAGCTGTCCCATTTGTGTATTGGACACAATGTGGGCTTCACGACTGCTGTCTGGAACCTCCTGCTGTTGGTGTATATTTACAGCCATGGTACCAACGCTAGGTACCATGGCCAGTTACATTGCCTGCTGCCACATGTCACTCCTCCTCCTGCTGCTGCTGTATTTATCCTCCTGCTGTTTGTGTTCCCACCACCAAGGTCCACAGAATTATGCGCTGCTGCCACTAGCTATTACACCACTACAATAGCTACATTTTTTGGTCAAAAAAAAATTCTGAGGTGTCTGGGTTGAAAAATGTGCTGTCCCAGTTGTGTATTGGACACAATGTGGGCTTCACGGCTGCTGTCTGGAACCTCCTGCTGTATGGTGTTTATTACAGGTATGTCAGTGGAGAGTATGGTAGCTGGAGAAGCCATACAGAGAAGTGGTCTGTAAAGGTAGAGGCTGCTCCAGGAGGACAATAGGTGATAGAAATCTGGAAGTAGAGAGGAGAGTAGGCACTGAAAGCATAAACCTCAAAAGATAAGAGACATAGAGATAATATCAGGTGGATCTTATAAAGGCCATCATTATTGGAATTGGGTCTGATGCATTTGTGTCACAGGGAAGTTGGTAGTGGGTGCTTTTGTCTTTGGAGACTCTGAAGCACAATGCAAAGCACATCTGGATAGTTTTGTATTTCACTAACACCAAAACTATTGTGCTGTACAGACTATTCACATCATTTACACGACGTACAGGAAAAACAGAAACAAAAACCTTGCCATTAGATGCATAACAACTATAATATAAAGCTTTGAATCATCTCTACCTGTCCTAAATAAAACAACAGAAATGAACAGCAGTCTTAAATCCTAAAGGCCTGTACACACGCTAGACAGGCTGGAACGACGGGTCCGTCAAACCCTCCCGCTGGGCGGGCATTCTAGCAACAGTCCGGCGTGTGTACAGTCTGTCAGGCAGACTGATAAGGCTGTTTCTGATCGATCCACCCGGCGGATCGTTCAGAAACAGCCTTATCAGTCTGCAGACAGACTGTACACGCACCGGAATGACGCTGGAAAGCCCGCCCAGCGGGAGGGTCTGACGGACCCGTCGTTCCAGCCTGTCTAGCGTGTGTATGGGCCTTAATACCTTTTTGATCAAAGTTGATCAAAGCTGTGCATGCTCTTCATGGTTAAGAAATTATTAAAACACTTTCTACAAGCCAGTATAGAATTTACCAAAGTAATTAGAAGGCCAAACACTTTTATCTAACTGACACAACAGTGCTGATAACATTTTAGTGTTGAAAAGTTCATTACTTCTGTTTGATTTGAAGCTGAAAGAAACAGATTTTACACAGCACCAGACTGTCAAGGCTGCTGCTTAGAATTCAGTCTTATTCAGAATTCAGTCTTAAAAATGTTTTAAATAAAAAATAAAAATATGGTCCTGTGTTCCATGTTATCTCATATGTTTCTTTTCCGTTCAGGCTTGCTTTATAGTCCATCAACCCATCACAGATATATTCCTCTGAAAGCAGGATTCCCTGCACTGACCAAATCAACCTTTTTATCTCACCTGATCACCTATCTCAGAGAGAACACCAAACTCCTGACTTGATTTGCAAAAATGTCAGTGCAGATGAGAGAAACCTTGGGACATATGGACAAACCATTTAGCACTTTCTCAGACACCCTCTACCTCCAAATGCCACACATTGTACTTTACTGCACTCGGCATTCACGCATGTTCATTATACAAATGTGAGCTTTAATGCAGGTACAAGCTAGTGTAATAGGAGGCAGTAAACACAACTAATCATTTTATGTAGCTGTCTGACCCATCCAGCCTATTTGCAGAAACGTTACAAGGTACTAGAAAAATTCAGTTCTGATGGAAACAAATTCTTATCCTTCAGCTATAGAATATACTGTATAGGTACCCAGGAACATGCTGCCCCCTTAACTTCAGTTATCAGCTGCTCTGGTCACCAGCAGTGGGGTAGGAGCCTTTCAGAGGATGTAGGTTAGAAACATTTCTTTCTCCTTAGTAAAGTCTTACCGCCTTACGAAATACTTTATTATAATTTCCGTCCATTATTGATGCTGGCCCAATCACATTACCTACCCCATAATCTATCCAATGGAGGTACATAGTTTCAGGGCTCAAAGATAGGACTTGGGGACAATTACAGTGCAAGCAGCCTGGAGAGGAAGGGGCAGAAATGAGCAGAAGAAAATGCTTCAGTTAAGTGGTGGATGAAGATGGGAGTCCCAGAGATGAATCTTAACAATGTTTCCTAGAAATGTACAAAATAAAAAATACTATCACAACCTGTATGTTTATTGCCTCAACTGTTATACTTACGGTTATGATAGATTAATTAAATGAGGACTATATACACAAACATGTATACAACACTATATATGCTATATACAGCAGGCTCCCGGTCTCCTCCGGTGGCGCACCCGACCTGGCCAGGCCGGCTGCCAGGTCGGTCTCTTCTGCGCTCCAAAATGCGCCTCACGCGGGTGCGCTGACATCATCAGACGTCCTCCAGGCTGTACTGCGCAGGCGCAGTAGTTCTGCGCAGGCGCAGTAGTTCTGCGCCTGCGCAGTACAGCCCAGAGGACGTCCGATGACGTCAGTGTGCCTGTGTGAGGCGCATTTTGGAGCGCAGAAGAGCTCGACCTGGCAGCCAGCCTGGCCAGGTTGGGTGCGCCACCGGAGGAGACCGGGAGCCTGCGGAGCGGCGCCGAGGGCATGTCCTGCCTGCCACGGGCTGGAGGAAGCCCCAGGTAAGTGGATTAGCATATTTTTTTTTTTAACGGACCGTGAACCTTCCCTTTAATAAATTAATTTACTCCTACCATGAGAACACAAATACACTATCTTTATTTTCTCACATAGCAGCAGTTTGTGGTGAGACATAGGTACCCTTTTTATGCGTCGGTAACAAACTAACATAAAGGGAGAACAGACACAGGAGCTGTTGCTATGTCCTGACAGACTATTAGATATCATAGTGATCAGGAGCCAATTACCAAGTCTTGATCACTGCTTTGAGATCTGAACTGCTCAGTGTTGAGTGTGCATGCATTTATGTGCGTACCTGCTGAATCAAAGGAATTACAATTATTAACGGCAGGTCTAGAATAACTGTATTTGATGTACCATTAATTTGAATGCACATGGATACAAAGTTTAAATTATGTTTAACATTTCTTCACTATATAAACAAAGGCCTGCACTGCACACATATACATACAATAGTTGTGCATCTCATCTTAATACTAGAAGCCAACATTTGTTATATTCAGCTTGTTTTTGCACATACTACATAAGTTAGAACAGAGGTACTGGATGATGATGCCAAAATCAAGAGAATAAATAGTGATCTGCAGAGCACCAGTAAAACCAATGAACCCTTTGTTTATGATACATCACTGTGGAAACAACCACGCTTGAGTGGAACCCTACTGTGCAGCTTTCTGCTCGCCCAAGAACAAGTGGAAAGCTACGCAGTTTGGGTCCATGGTGACATGTCATTACAAAAGGGGGGGGCAGGGAGGAGTGGGAGTGTGCTGGCAGAACTTTCTTCTGCCCGGCACTCTGCTGCAATAACACTGGGACCCAGCTAGGTAATAACTCTTTTATATGACTATACAAAAAATTGGGAGGGGTGTGAGCTCTATGTTAACCCATTTAGGACCCACAGGCTCTAGCCCCTTAAAGGATACATGGGTTATAAAGTATTATGTACCTGGGGCTTCTCCCAGGCCCTAGAGGTCTTTGTGTCCCTAGCTGCAGGTCTGATGTAGTTTAGTCATCTGCCATCCACTCCATAATGTTGTGGAGTGGAGGCGATGGCAAATGTAGTTCAGTCATCCCCTCCATAATGATCAGCGACCCAACCAGGTGGCTTCTGCGCAAGCGTGGGAGTGACTGTGATGCTCACAACTGTGCTCCCATGGCCAGGAGTTCTGTGGACGCGTAGATCACGAGAGGCGCAGGAGCACTCCCATGAATGTGCAGGAGCTGTTGAACATTACGGAGGGGATTGCTGACAGCTGATCCACAGTGGACCTACACACAGAGCTCTAGGGGCTGGAACAAGCATCAGGTAAGTAAAAATTGAATATGGATATTAAACTCATGTATCCTTTCAGGACCAGAACCCTTTTTCATTACTTCATTTGTGATCGCTGTGATTGGCTCACAGTGATCGCCTGGTAAGGAGCCAATGAAACTGGCTCTTTACCGAGAGATAAGAAGCTCTGCTGTCAAATGACAGTCGAATCTGCGGTGCGCACACTACCGATTGGCCAAGAATCGCAGAAAACTGCAAGCATAGATTCTACACCGCATCAGAGGTAGGGAGCTGCAAATGCTGCGTAGAATCTTACATTTGTGGTCCCGAACAGGTTAAACAAGTGCTCTTGTACCTTAAAATAGGTACAAGAGTTTCTTCCTACTTTATTTGGGAATCTGTGCATGTTCATACCTTTTCCTTTCATAAAGTCCTGTTAATAAGGTATCCCAGGTTGGTTGATTGACAGGAAAAGATAATATTATGAACACTGCTGCACTCTGCTTCACCTGCTGAAGTTGTTACCACTAGTGCCCTTTGTCCTCGATTATACTGATCTGTAGTGTTTGACTTTGGCTTGCTTCCTGACCTTTCTCCTGTTATTTGATCCTCAGGGCTGGCGCTTCCATAGAGGCAAAAGGGGCAATTGCTGAAAGAGATAGGGAATGATTGGGACCCCAACAATGCTTTTGGAGATATATCATGGACACCTAATGAGTTTGTGTGATTGGGGGGTGGGATTGGGCCTGGCAGCCAGTTTGGGGCCCAGGGTGGGGAATTTGCTAAGGGGCCCCCAAGTTACTTTCCCCCCCGGGCCTGATTGTAGCTAAACAAGGCCTGCTGATCCTGTACCGTGATTGTAAATTGTAATTGTACATTTTGTGTATGGTTAGCTAGACTGTGGGAGATATTATCATTTGTTTTCACTCATATGTACATAGCAAGATTCATTAAAAGGCACAATTTCAATTTCAAATTCATTTCATATTTGTGTCCAGACTTTTGTATATGCTGCCAAAGAGATCACCAGATACACTGTGTTTGGGGGCCGTAGCAGGAATATTTTGTACTACTGCATTGAATCTCTCACACCTTCTCTGCTATCAAGGGGTATGTTCCATTCAGAGTCGGACTATTAAATGAGCCATCACCCAGGCAATAAGCTTTGGTCTACATCATATACATAAAATTTATACTGTGCATTATTTTTCTTTATATTACTTTATATTCTTCCCTCATCAATGTTTGTTAGTGCCAAAAGAAATCTTAGGGGAGGCACTTTGTATTAAGCTGGTTTCTCAGATTTAACATGCCCTGTCTGATAAGGGACCTGAAAATAAGTTTTCCTACAGTGAGCTAGCAGAGTTTTTGATGCGAAACACAAAACAGCTACTGTATCTTTTTAATTCGGTGAAGTTTTCATGAATAAATATTTGCCTTCTGCTTTCTGCCAAATCAAGCTTTTGTTTCCAAGTGGTTTCAAATGATTTTATATATTTTTATTGCATCGTATTAAATAGTGTATTTTCAACACATATCAAATTATTGTGAACACCATTCCTGTTTGAATAACTTTTTAATTTGCCTCTTCTTGAAAATATGCTTATGGGAATTCGTATTGAAAAAAAACGATATTTCTTTTTATGTGCATCAGAAGCTATTCTGTACAGAAGTTCTCAGCACATAAGTACTCACACAGCTGAACAAGCTATCACTCTATCCACAAAGCCTTGTTGCAACGTTATGGATGGCTTTTATCATCCGCACATTCATAGGAAGGAGGGGTTTAGAAGAGAACTAGAAAGCTCCCACTATATAAAGCTCACGCTATATACAGTATTATCATAATGGATAGAATTGTGTTTCAGGATGGCTGAAAAAGTAAACCATGCCCAATCAATGCTTCTTTTTTTATAATATAATTTAATAATGGCAAGTAAGCATTTGCACATAAATAAAGCAATTTTGAATAAATGGAATTTTTGCACAGCAGCGTTAAAAGTGAATATAGTCTTACCTAATAAATTCGCAGGTGTCTGCTTCCACCTGTGCCCGTGTGTGCTGCCTCGGGTAGTGAGCATGTGCGGTGATGGGGTTGCATCTTGCATCCGCTGCCCAGCTCCCATTAATGGAATAGGCTAAATTACTAGGGACTTATATGAAACAAATGATATAACGAGACGTGGATGTGGGAACTGTTTTCCTTTTCTTTACATGAAAATATTTTTGGTCTGTGTATCTTTTTCCAGGTCTTTTGGTTTGCTCCGTTGGTGAGTGCTAGCAAGTAGCAAAAGTCCAGGCAAAACATCAGATCTGAAGATACAGCTGTGACTGTGAACAGAACTAACTGCAATCTTAAAGAGGAACAACATATAGTTGAATGCAGTAAATTATTCAGGATACCCACTTTTATGTTAAATATCCTGGTTTCAGCATTAGAAACACTTCCTATAACTATACATTTCTGTATATTGTAATGTTGCCCCGTCCTCCCACTGAGGCTTAGCCTAGATTGTTCATTATGTGGAATTCACCTCCTGCCCTGGAGCATTCTGGGAGACCAGAGATCTTCTCTATTGGCTTTAAACTCTCAGAAAATGAACATTCCGCGGAGATACTAGAGGTATTGCCGCCTGTGATACATTTCTTAAACTAAATCAGGGTCAAGAATGATTTTACAACGGGCAAACACTGACTAAATAATTTGTAAATTAATATTGTCAAAAAAATAAACAATTTTATTCATTATGTTATTTTGACTACAGCTCCTCTTTAAGTCAAAACCTGGAAGATCATTTGGAAGACAGAGCACTCTGAGCAGGATTTAAATTATCTGCCCACATATATCCATCACACTCATACCTTAAAGAGAATCTGTACTCTAATATTCTTACAATAAAAAGCATACCATTCTATTCATTATTTTCTCCTGTGCCCCTCTGTGCTGTTTCTGCCACTCTCTGCTGCAATCCTGGCTTGTAATTAACAGTTTTAGGCAGTGTTTACAAACAAACTAACGAGCTTCTAATAGGCTCAGCTAAGCATAGTGTGTGAGTCATTCACAGTGTGCAGGGGGCCTGCAGAGGGTGTGTATCGCTTCTACCAATCACAAGCAGCCCTGCACATTCCACACAATCAAGCCTTAGCCCGACAAACAGGACAGAGGAAAGATACATTGATTTATTACAGAGACAGTGCAGTTAGGAAAGACTGCAGTAAGCCAGAGCAGATTAGAACAGGCATAGGAACTTATAGGATAGAAGAACTAAGGCTGAAAAATTTGTTACAGAGTCGCTTTAAGTGCATAAAGTTTCCAATTTTATCCAGCAGAGGTCATTTAACCTCCTAGCAGTATGGACGACTATATACGTCCATTACCGCCGCTCAGGCCCTGCTGGGCCGATTTTTATCAAATAAAAAGCAGCACACGCAGCCGGCACTTTGCCAGCTGCGTGTGCTACCTGATCGCCGCTGCTCTGCGGCGATCCACCGCCAGCAGCGGCGAATGAGGGTCCCCCCAGCCACCCGAGCCCTGCGCAGCCTGACCAATCAGTTCCTGCCAGTGCTAAGGGCTGGATCGGAGACGGCTGACGTCAGGATGTCGGCTGACATCCATGACGTCACTTCGCTCGTCGCTATGGTGACGAGGTAAGCGAAACAAGGGAGGCTGCTCATTGCGGCCTTCCTTGTTAATTCTGATCGCCGGAGGCGATTGACGCGTTAGGAGCGCCCTCTAGTGGGCTTTCATGCAGCCAACTTTTAGTTGGCTGCATGAAATAGATTTTTTTCATTTAAAAAAAACCCTCCCGCAGCCGCCCTGGCGATCTTAATAGAATGCCAGGGAGGTTAATAGATTGATTATAGACATTAATTTAACAGCTTAAAAACCAATGCAGGACACACAGGAAAGTGGAATTACTTTGAGTAAGTACAGAAGAAATAACCAGTCAACTCCATAGAGATTTCGCAAACGTATAATTCTTTGTTCGCGAATGGTGAACGCAAACTTCCAAAAACTGTTAGCAAACGGGCGAATCTGGTCGCCATAGACTTCACAAACACTGGTTCGCATGACAGCCAGGGGCCCCAATCTCTCTCACTAGCCGGGGACCCCTTAACCACCATGCAATACCTAGAGGGAAATGCGGGCAAGCTCTGGATCTCTCACTTCCAGGGACTTCACCCCCATTGCTTCTAAACTGAATGCTAACTGCAACACACACAATACACCCTTTGCCTGCCATACCAAATCTAGCAGGAATTGCATAAATTAGCATTCAGGTGGGAGGTTGGACGTAATCATTGATTACATCTTTTACAGGGACCGCCACATGTAGGCATCTCCCACACAGTCCCCATCCTTCCAGGATGCGATTGACAGGTGAGCGGTTAGGGAGGGGACTATGTGGGAGATGCCTACACGCGGCGGTCCCTGTAAAAGATGTAATCAACGATTACGTCCAACCAAAGCCTCCCACCTGAAAGCTAATTTATGCAATTCCTGCTAGATTTGTTATGGCAGGCAAGGGGTGTATGACCGTACACCTGATTGGCTGAATGGTGCCTGCTGACCAGATAAAGGTAGGAAATTGTTTGAACTGGTAGTGAGAAATTGTGTGTGTTGCAGTTAGCATTCAATTTAGAGGCAATGGGGGTGAAGTCCCTGAAAGTGAGAGATCCAGGGCTTGCCCGCATTTCCCTCTAGTTATCGCATGGTGGTTTAGGGGCCCCGGCTAGTGAGAGAGACTGGGGCCCCTGGCTGTCGTGCGAACCAGTGTTTGCGATTTAAAATTTCTTTTTTGGAGCTTCCAGAATGTGATTGACAGGTGAGGGGTTAGGGAGGGGACTGTGTTAGAGATGCCTACACGCGGCGGTCCCTGTAAAAGATCTAATCAATGATTACGTCCAACCGAAGCCTCCCACCTGAATGCTAATTTATGCAATTCCTGCTAGATTTGGTAGGGCAGGCAAAGGGTGTATGACCGTACACCTGATTGGCTGACTGGCGCCTGCTGACCAGATAAAGTTAGGAAATTGTTTGAATTGGTAGTGAGCAATTGTGTGTGTTGCGCCATAGACTTCAATGGGCAGGCAAATTTTAAAACCTACAAAGTGATGAAAAGTTGTTTCAAGGGGTCTAACACCTGGGCAGGGGCATCCATGGCAAAAGTCCCACCAAAAATTATGGAGTTGATGCAAAGTCGGGTTTTAATCCCTAAAGGGCAGGAATCACATTATGCACAGCTCTGGGTGTCAGTGGGCTGTGGAGTGTCACACACAAAAAAAAAAACTCGGGAGGCCGATGTGCTAGACCTCAATAGTGCTGTTTGAAGTGCTTTCACAGCAAGTGAGGAACATTTAGGTAGCCAGAGACTCCCCCAGTAGGGATTCAGGGAGACCCCCATTTAGGTAGCCAGAGAGCCCCCAATTAAGGTAGCTAGAGAATCTCCCCTGCCCCATACAGAGCCAGAGAGACCCTCATTAGGGAGCCGGATAGCCCTGCTGTTTAGGTAGCTAGAGAGTGGGGGAACATGCTGTGATCCATAATACCTCTATGATGACAGAGATGCTACCATAAGAAGGAATGCCCAGGACCAGGAAGTTAATGTGGTGATTTTGGTTGGAACTACAATAAATTGCACTATAATTTTAAATGGATTTTTTTTAGGTACTTATCCGTTAGCCGGGCGCATCCGGCAGGTGGCGCTGTTGTAGCGAATTTCATTCATGCTTAGTTAACGTAGTGCTGTGTGAATGGAAGCGCCGCAGGTGGCGCTAATTACATTGATACGGCACATAACAATAACAGTGTTAATGGGAACTAATATGTATTTCAAGTGGCCGGAACTGTTACTTAATGCAATTAAAATGAAGGCGGCGGCAATTTAACAGATGAAGCCGCCGCCTTCGTCTGTTCTTCGTCTTCTTCTCCCACTTTGCCCTCCTCTGGCTTCTATACAATGCTGGCAGCCTGCGGGGACATGCGTCTCCCCCCAGAGTCGTTCGTCGCGGAAGGGAATCCTGTTTGTTTTCTTGCGACGAACGACTCTGGGGGGAGACGCATGTCCCCCCAGCTGCCAGCATTGTATAAAAGCCAGAGGAGGGCAAAGGGGGAGAAGAAGACGAAGAACAGACGAAGGCGGCGGCTTCATCTGTTAAATTGCCGCCGCCTTCATTTTAATTGCATTAAGTAACAGTTCCGGCCACTTGAAATACATATTAGTTCCCATTAACACCGTTATTGTTATGTGCCGTATCAATGTAATTAGCGCCACCTGCGGCGCTTCCATTCACACAGCACTACGTTAACTAAGCATGAATGAAATTCGCTACAACAGCGCCACCTGCCGGATGCGCCCGGCTAACGGATAAGTACCTTTTTTTATGTATGCTTGTGTTATTTTTCTCGTTTCTAGAAGTTTACTGTGAAGATTATTTTTTAGTGGCATCTTTTACATTCTGAGTACTTTAGTACTTACATAGATAGTAACACCTATCGCATGCATGGCTTGGTTACAGTTATATTGCTGCTATTTCTGCTACTTAACAGCAAATACATGTATGCCTGCTTGAAATCAACTGAGAACCCTCTGGCAATAACTTGTTTTCCTTAGTTTTTTCCCCCCTACTTTTTATTGAAGGATTTTGTAGCTTCCAAGCTGTCCAAGCTGTACATTTTTTTTATTGCTTTTGTTGTTTATTGACTTTTGCTGCTGATGTTTTGCTTTTGGTGGTGAACCACAAACTGTTCATTGAGATTTTTTTTCTTTTATTACTATTTACTGTGAAGCTAATCCATAAAACTATTATTGAAAAACACACAGTATATGTAGTCCACTAACAAGACTCATGAATGTAGCTTGCCAAATGTTGGCTTATTTACTTGTAATTGCATTGTTTTAAGTATATGGTTGTTGTTTTTTGTCAATCTGACATTCCTGATGCATTTAGGAACAAATATGACTGACAAGCAATATAAATAAATCACTGTTTGGCTTAGAATTAAGGTACTTCTCATGTTATTTCTCTATTATTAAAAAACAAACAAACAAAAAAAACCTCAACTTCTTGTATTTCTCTATTATTAAAAAAGCAAAAAACAAAACCCAAACCTCAACTTCTTATATGTATGCGATAACAAAATCATAGTTTTCTCCACATGGGTCCAATCCAATGTAGGTGGTGTGATCATGTACTATAGTTCTGCCATTTTAATCATCATATTAAGTTGGGAACCTTAGCTGATCACAGCAGGGGTGACGTAAAGCTGTCTTTACCATGCAGGAGTTCTGCCAGTTAAAAAAAACAGAGTTTGCAGGAATGTATCATTGGTAAACTACATTTTTCTTAGGGAATAGGACAGTCTCCTAGCAATAGGTTGTATGGTTGGAAGCCCCCAAGTCCGCTGCTGGAGGCACACTCTATTAATATCTCTTCATAACACATTGTTCTCAGTACTCCATAAAGCTGCACCTTGATACAGTTATGATTTAGGGCCAGTTCCTACTGAGTGCAAATTTGCATTTCAATGTAATACTTTCCATTGAAGGTTTATTTTTTTTTTGTAGTCCGTGACGATTAAAAAGATAATTGAACAGTTTGCTGCAGATTTTAACAACACGCATCCATTTTTCATGTAATGATTGTCAATGCTGCTAGACACATGCCAAAATTTGTATAACAGTTTTCATATAATAACATAAAAATGGTATACGAAAAAATGCATGTAAAATGTAATATCCTTGTGGAAACCGGGCATTATGGGTTTTATTCTATAATTTCCATTTACGTTAGCTATAGTACAGTTACTGTAAATCAATAACTGTATGAAGAAGTCATTTTATTTGCAGTGTTTCTCAAACCTGTCCTCGTGACTCCCCAGCGGTGCATGTTTTGCAGGCAGCCTCACCTATGCACAGGTGGGGTAATTAGTGTCTCATCTACACGGAAACTGCCTAGCTGAGACACTAATTACCTCACCTGTGCATAGTTGAGATTGCCTGCAAAACATGCAAACAGGTTTGAGAAACACTGGTGTAATGGAATGGATGTATTGTAATGGAGTGTATGCATAGTGTTGTAACTGTCCTTACCTAAATTGTGTCTCTGCACTGTAACCTGAGGAAGCATGCTATTTCAAGTGGAAATTGTTGTTTTTGGTGTTTCATAAAAATAAAACTGCTTTTGAACCAGGTGGTAAGTATAATTTACCCTCATTACATTCTTTTCATCTAGTTTCTTTCCTGGGCACATTCTACATTATTCCCATATTAGGTCCAGTTTGACTGGAAAAAGCTATTTTTGTTGTTGTTGTATTTAGCTACCTGGCAAAACCAGTACCCAGTACCGGACGATAGAGGCGGTGGAGGACGGTGGCGGCGTGGAAGCGATCCATGCGGATGGGGCTGGAGGAAAGTATGTATAAATCTATTATTATTTTCCGTCTCTGAGTCCCTTTAAGGCTACAAAATAGGTATTGTGCCTGTTAGTGGTAGCTTTTAAATTTATGTTCTAGTTTACACTGCAAATCATTTGTGGTGCTCTGTCAGTCTCTTAGCACTAGCACTAGCACTAGTAAGCACAATGACAAGCACCAACCAGTGCTTGCCATTGCCATTCAGCAGTGTTGGACTGGGAGCTGGAAAACTGAGGAAATCCACCTGCTGGCCAAGCAGCAGTAACCCTGTGTTATCACTCCCAATAGAAACCTGCAGCAAGTCTTCACTGTGAGCAGCAACGCCTGATTATTGCTGCTTGGCCAGCAAGTGGATTTCCTCAAATTTCCCACATCCCAGTCCAATACTGCCAGTCAGTGCTCGTCAGCAATTGTGAAAAATGTCAGTCAGCCCCTGTCAGCACCAATCAGTATTTTCCAGAACAAGTCAGTGCTTGGTAAAGGCACCATTCAGCGATGAGTCTGATAGCTCTTGCTGGTGCTTGCTAAAAGCTCTAGTCTACGCCAATCTGTGCCTGCTAAATGCACTATGGAACCCCGATAAAAGAGAGAAAAAAAAGATTTTATTTGCATTTATTGACATTTGACTGAGCACAAACTGTTTTCAAAATAGAGCTGTAACTGTATTATTAATCTGTTCATTCTCACAGCAGCTAGCATGTGAGAGGCTGCACAAATAGGGTTGTTTGGATGGAATTCCTCCTCATTTGTTCACAAAGTGTAAAAAGTTATAGTCAGAGCTAACGTTTCTCAGTGCTTTCAGTGGGAATAAGATCTATATCTCACCAGGGAGATTATCTGCATTCATATTTGCATTACTGTCCTCCTGGTGTTCTGGATTCCGTTCCAATTACTGTGGGTTATTTGGCTTTCAACCGAATTGGCCCTAGAGTATGTGTGTGTCTGTTGTAAAATTAGAAAGGAGGCATTAGAATGTTAATGACTCTATGTAAGCTGTAAAATGTGCTGTAACTTCTTAGCACTCCATAATTATGGTGGAGCAGAAGCCAATAATCCAGTATTGCCCTGCAAAGAACAGTATTTTCATCTTAACCTTCCTGGCGGGTTATTTGGCTTTCAACCGAATTGGCCCTAGAGTATGTGTGTGTCTGTTGTAAAATTAGAAAGGAGGCATTAGAATGTTAATGACTCTATGTAAGCTGTAAAATGTGCTGTAACTTCTTAGCACTCCATAATTATGCCGGAAGGCACCGCTCAGGCCCCGCTGGGCCGATTTGCATAATTTTTTTTTTGCTGCACGCAGCTAGCACTTTGCTAGCTGCGTGCAGTGCCCGATCGCCGCCGCTACCCGCCGATCCGCCGCTATCCGTCGCGCCGCAGCCGCCCCCCCTCCAGACCCCGTGCCCTGCCTGGCCAATCAGTGCCAGGCAGCTCTATGGGGTGGATAGGAATCCCCTTTGACGTCACGACGACGATGACGTCGGTGACGTCATCCCGCCCCGTCGCCATGGCGATGGGGGAAGCCCTCCAGGAGATCCCGTTCTTTGAACGGGATCTCCTGATCGCCGATCGCCGGCGGCGATCGGAGGGGCTGGGGGGATGCCGCTGAGCAGCGGCTATCATGTAGCGAGACTTTGTCTCGCTACATGAAAAAAAAATTTTTTTAAAAAAAGATTTGCTGCCCCCTGGCGATTTTTTAGCAAACCGCCAGGAGGGTTAAAGGGTCAACGTCACTTTTCACATAAATTGAGCTAAAGATTGTTTTGTTAGCCAACAGAGATCACCATTGCAAGCCTACATTTCTTTCTCTCTATTTTTTTTAATTAATTGTGTCTTTCTTGTATTTCGGTCACTTGCTGATAAACAATGCCAGACTATGCCATTCTGATATCTTCTTTCTTCTCTTTTATCTACTTGTTTATACTTATTTTTCCTATTTGACTCCCTGTAACAGAATTTCTAAGAAAAGCGAAATGCAAATGTGTGTTCTTCTAATTACAAGCTGATAATGATAGAATGAATAGCAGTTATAAGACTGTAACCTCTTCTCTCTGTGAAAGTGCACATTGGTTTGCTTTGAAAATAGCAAAGAAAGTAAACTCATTATGTGTAATCAACTTTCAGAGTCCACACATGTGAAAAATAAAGATCACTAATAAATAAATAAATAAATAAATATAAAACACATTAATTAGTGAGGAATTGCCAGCTGCTGATATTTCTGCTGCATAGGTAGTTCATAGTTACATAGTTTGGTTGAAAAAAAAATCTGTCCATCCAACCCAACCATAAAAAAAGATCACTGTCCTGAACCCGCACATATCCTAGCTGATGCAGAAGAAGGTGACAACCCTTTCAGTTTATGCAATACAATTTACAGGGACCCTGAAGAAGTCTCATAATGACTCTGGTTGGGTGTAGAGATGGCCTGAACTACAGATTTTGGGTTCGCGAACTGGGAACGCGAACTTCCTCAAAAGTTTGTGTCTGAGCACTATTTTTACTTGTGCATGCTTATTGTCTGGCACAATGCGAGTTCCTGTAAGTGCAATTTAGTTTTTTTAATAAACAAATAGTCCTACACATTTTTTTTATTACATATTCTAGGGGAATCATCTTTGTGCATTGCAGTTTATGCGATTTCTGTAATCCGGTGCCCACATAGGACAGTTTGTGGGAATCTAAACCATTGCAGGCACAGTTTAGACTGTCTGCTCAATGGTATAATCTGCTGAGTGACCCACATATGGGGAGGGGGAGGGGGTTGGGGTGGATTGGTGGTGATTACATTTATTCAGAAGGAGTAACATGGATTCTAATAATTCTAATGATAATTCTAATGATTTCATTTTACTAATGATTCCTGAGTGCCTTTGATAAGGATGTAAAGCACCAGTGTCAATAGAGAAAAGGGGAACAATATTGTAAGAGGAATGTTCTTAAAAGGAAAAACAATTCCATTTACCCACTGCTCTGTGTTTATTATGTTGTTTGCATGCAGTCTGCATTGCAAGCATTCCAATATAATCATATATATAATCAGGGCCACCACCAGAAATTTTGGGCCCATCATCAGGCCTGCCCCCCCCCTCCCTGGGCCCACCCACTGGTTGCTGTGCCCGCCCACCAGCCACCCCTGTGTTTGTGCACGAGGTGTGCTGCGGAAAAAAATGTTCATGGCTCCGACACTGAAGAAAGCGGCATGCACAGTGTGATGGGGCAAAAAGTGGGCATGGCCATGGCATGTTGTGGGTGGAGCCAAATACTAGCAAAATACTGGTAGTCCCGGGTTAACAAATGAGATAGGGACTTGAAGGTCCGTTCTTATCCTTTATCCGTTCTCTTTTGTCCCCCTCTTTTCTTCCTGTGCCTCTTTTGTCCCCCTCTGTCTCACCTCAGTTTGTGTCTCTTTTGTGTCCCTCTGTGTGACCTCATGTTCCCGTCTCATCTCTTTTCTCCCTGTGCCTCTTTTATCCCCCTGTGTTACGGTCCAGGGCCGGTTCAAGTAACAATTGGGTCCTAGCCTAGGGCAAAATTAGCCTGGGGGCCCCCCAACAGACACCCCGACCAAAAAGCAACATTAGAAGCCCTTTGTTGCAGCCAAACTTCCCTCCTGGGCCCCTGAGCTGGCTGCTGACCCTCCCCCAATCACCTCCCAACTTAACAGACTCTGCAGAGTCCCTGGGGAGCAACAGTTAAGATGGGGAGGGACAACTTGGGGGCCCCTACAGGCTCTGGGGCCCTGGGGAAATTGCCAATTTTTTCCTATGGTAGCTCCAGCCCTGGTGTTAACTCTTGTCCCCTTTTTTCTCAGCTCGTCCCCCTGCCCTAGCCAGGTATAGGTGCCCACAGTATAGGTATCCAGGCATAGGTGCCCCCAGTATAGGTACCCAGCTATAGCTGGTGCCCCAGTATAGGCCAGCAAGATACAGGAGCACCCAGTATAGGTATTCAACTATAGGTGGTGCCCCGGTATAGGTAGCCTGGTATACTTGCCCCCAGTATAGGTAGCCTAGTATGGGTAGTGCACCAGTATAGTTTAGCCAGGTACAGGTGCCCCCAGTACAGGTAGCAGGCTATAGGTGCCCCAGTATAAGTAGCCAGGTATAGCTGGTGCCCCAGTATAGGTAGCCAGGTACAGATTGTGCAATCAGTATAGGTAGCCGGGTATTGGTGGTGCCCCAGTATAGGTATCAAGGTATAGGTGTTTCCAGCCTCAGTATAGGTAGCCAGATATAGGTGGTGCCCCAGTATAGAAAGTCCACTGTAGCTGGCTCACTAATCTGCTCCCACGTTCAAGAACTGATGTCACTCTTCTCTCAGTGCTAGAACGTGGGGTGCTGTTGAGTGAGCCACAGGCCCGCAGCCAGCACATGCGACCCTTCCAGTGCTTTGGGGGGGGGGGGGCCCAAGAAGCCCTGGGCCCCTCACTGCAGTGTCAGTTGTCCCCCCCTGATGGCTGCCCTGTATATAATCAGTCTGCTGTCATAAATCGTATTTCAGTTAGCCTGGATCCAGTCCTTTCTGGTACATTGTCGGGGAGAGGGAAGCTTGTTATTTGTCCTCCCACATTCCTTCTCCTCCCTGCTCCTCAATGAATGACTGAGGGCAGTTCAGTGTGACATGAGGCTGAGAAGGAAAATACACCTCACCCTTTTACAGAAGCTGATGGAATACGATCTATGTTGTGCTTGCATGTGTTTACAAAGCAAGCTAGATATGACAGTGCAGTTTCTAGGAGAAAAAAAGAGTAAGGGAGGAAATTACATCAGGATTGGCTTCAAACAAGTATTAAGCTAATCTTGCCAAACTTCATTCAGAAACACCTGATATGCATGGTTGTTCAGGCCTAAAGGATTAGAGGCACAGGATCAGCAGGACGACCAGGAAATCTGATCCCATATCCATCTCAGTTCAGGTGTGCTTTAAATGACTGATTGACCTGGCAAAGTGATAAGAAGAGATACATCCAGAAGAGCATGTTCCAAGCCCTCTATAAGCTGGCCACTGTGAAAATAGATGGAATACAATCCAGTTACTAAATGCTACTGATGCAAGTGCCTTTGATACAGGGGCCACTGGAAGGATTACACTGGCACTGAAATGCTGGAATATGCTCCTGGGGTCACTGGAAAGCTGGGAAACACTGGATAGGCTGTTGGAATGATTAAATATAGTACATGGGCTCTTGGAAAGGTGGAATACCCTACAGGGCACAGACAGAAAAACTGGCATACACTATTAGGAACACTGTAAATCTGAGATACACTACAGAAGCTCTTGGAAAGCTGAAATACACTTCAGGAACCACCCCCCAAAAAAACTGGCATACAGTTACAGAGGATACTGCAATACCACAACACAGCACAGGGACATTGAAAGCTGAAATACACTACTATAGAACTAAACTACTATAGTGTTCTATAATACTAGAACACTTGACATACTATAGAGGGGGGCAGGGGGGAGACAAATTATGTGGGGCATTGGAAGGCTGGAGAGACACTATGCAAGACAGTGGAAAGTCACACTCAGAAACACACATTGTCCATGTTCTGCCCATCAGTCCTTTTCCGGTACACACAGACATGCTTACCAAACAGAAATCAGAACACATATATGCAAGGAGAAAGATCTGCCATGGAACTGTGAAATGGAGGCTGAGGCCTCCAGGATGATAATTGTCCCCTGACAGCCTATATTCAGAAATGGCACTGACTGTAATTTCCCAAATAAGAAGTTACAACTCTGTTTCCAAAGATGTTGAGTCACTCTCTACTATAGAAATACAAGCTGGAGGTTGTAAAAACTCTGTACCAAAAGGAAAATAGTAAATAAAAGTCAACAGGCCGATTCAATTCACTTTTTTCTCTAGATTTTCTCTTAGGTAATATTTAACCACTTGAGGACCACAATCTTTCTACCCCTTAAGGACCAGAGCCTTTTTCTCCATTCAGATCACTGCAGCTTTCACGGTTTATTGCTCGGTCATACAACCTACCACCTAAATGAATTTTACCTCCTTTTCTTGTCCCTAATACAGCTTTCTTTTGGTGCTATTTGATTGCTGCTGCGAGTTTTACTTTTTATTATATTCATCAAAAAAAATGAATTTTGTCAAAAAAATGATTTTTTTACTTTCTGTGCTGACATTTTTCAAATAAAGTAAAATTTCTGTATACATTTTTGTCCAAATTTATTGTGCTACATGTCTTTGATTAAAAAAATCCATTCAGTGTATATTTATTGGTTTGGGTAAAAGTTATAGCGTTTACAAACTATGGTGTCAAAAGTGAATTTTCCCATTTTGAAGCATCTCTGACTTTTATGACCACCTGTTTCATGAGGTGCTAAAATTCCAGGATAGTATAAATACCCCCCAAATGACCCCATTTTGGAAAGAAGACATCCCAAAGTATTCACTGAGAGGCATGGTGAGTTCATAGATGATTTTATTTTTTTGTCACAAGTTAGCGGAAAATAACACTTTGTGACAAAAAAAAAGTTTCCATTTCTTCTAACTTGCGACAAAAAAAAAAATGAAATCTGCCACGGACTCACTATGCTTCTCTCTGAATACCTTGAAGTGTCTACTTTCCAAAATGGGGTAATTTGTGGGGTGTGTTTACTGTCCTGGCATTTTGTGGGGTGCTAAATTGTAAGCACCCCAGTAAAGCCTAAAGGTGCTCATTGGACTTTGGGCCCCTTAGCGCAGTTAGGCTGCAAAAAAGTGCCACACATGTGGTATTGCCGTACTCAGGAGAAGTAGTATAATGTGTTTTAGGGTGTATTTTTACACATACCCATGCTGGGTGGGAGAAATATTTCAGTAAATGACAATTTTTTGAATTTTTTATACACTATTGTCCATTTACAGAGATATTTCTCCCACTCAGCATGGGTATGTGTAAAAATACACCCCAAAATACATTATACTACTTCTCCTGAGTACGACGATACCACATGTGTGGCACTTTTTTGCACCCTAACTGCGCTAAGGGGCTCAAAGTCCAATGAGTACCTTTAGGATTTCACAGGTCATTTTGCGACATTTGGTTTCAAGACTACTCCTCAAGGTTTAGGGCCCCTAAAATGCCAGGGCAGTATAGGAACCCCACAAATGACCCCATTTTAGAAAGAAGACATCACAAGGTATTCCGTTAGGAGTATGGTGGAGTTAGGAGTATGGTGAGTTCATAGAAGATTTTATTTTTTGTCACAAGTAAGCGGAAATTGATTTTAATTGTTTTTTTTTTCACAAAGTGTCATTTTCCGCTAACTTGTGACAAAAAAATAAATCTTCTATGAACTCACCATACTCCTAACGGAATACCTTGGGGTGTCTTCCTTCTAAAATGGCGTCATTTGTGGGGTTCCTATACTGCCCTGGCATTTTAGGGGCCCTAAACCGTGAGGAGTAGTCTTGAAACCAAATGTCTCAAAATGACCTGTGAAATCCTAAAGGTACTCATTGGACTTTGGGCCCCTTAGCGCACTTAGGGTGTGCCACACATGTGGTACCACTGTACTCAGGAGAAGTAGTATAATGTGTTTTGTGGTGTATTTTTACACATACCCATGCTGGGTGGGAGAAATATCTCTGTAAATTACACATTTTTGATTTTTTTTTACACACAATTGTCCATTTATAGAGAGATTTCTCCCATCCAGCATTAGTATGTGTAAACATACACCCCAAATACATTATACTACTTCTTCTAAATACGGCGATACCACATGTGTGACACTTTTTTGCAACCTAGGTGCGCTAAGGGGCCTAACGTCCTATTCACAGGTCATTTTGAGGCATTTGGATTCTAGACTACTCCTCACGTTTTAGGGCCCCTAAAATGCCAGGGCAGTATAGGAACCCCACAAGTGACCCCATTTTAGAAAGAAGACACCACAAGGTATTCCGGTAGGTGTATGGTGAGTTCATAGAAGATTTTATTTTTTGTCACAAGTTAGTGAAAAATGACACTTTGTGAAAAAAACAATAAAAATCAATTTCCGCTAACTTTTGACAAAAAATAAAATCTTCTATGAACTCACCATACTCCTAACGGAATACCTTGTGATGTCTTCTTTCTAAAATGGGGTCATTTGTGGGGTTCCTATACTGCCCTGGCATTTTAGGGGCCCTAAACCTAACAGAATACCTTGGGGTGTCTTTTTTCTAAAAAGGGGTTCCTTGTGGGGTTCCTATACTGCCCTGACATTTTACGGGCCCAAAACTGTGAGTAGTCTGGAAACCAAATTTCTCAAAATGACTGTTCAGGGGTATAAGCATCTGCAAATTTTGATGACAGGTGGTCTATGAGGGGGCGATTTTGTGGAACCGGTCATAAGCAGGGTGGCCTCTTAGATGACAGGTTGTATTGGGCCTGTTATTATCAAATAATTTGCATGATCTTGTTTTGTTGTGAGTTTCCTGTATGTCCTACCTTGTATGTTAACCTTTTTATCTATTGTGCAGCGCTGCGTAATATGTTGGCGCTATATAAATACAATAAATAATAATAATAATAATAATGGATAGTTATCGAGTGGGTTATTACAGGGAAGAACAGATGTAAATAATGCACTGGCGAATTGATAAGCGGGAGTCTGAGGGCAATCTGAGCGTGTGGGCGGTTGATTGGGTGCCCGCAAGGGGCATATTAGGGTCTAATCTGATGGGTAACAGTGACAGGTGGTGATAGGGGGTGATTGATGGGTGATTGATGGGTAATTAGTGGGTGTTTGGGGTAGAGAACAGATGTAAACAATACACTTGGGAGGTGATCTGACGTCGGATCTGCGGGCGATCTGATGGTGTGGGTGGATGATTAGATTGCACGCAAGGGGCAGGTTAGGGGCTGATTGATGAGTGGCAGTGACAGGGGGTGATTGATGGGTGATTGACAGGTGATTGACAGGTGATCAGGGGGGATAGATGAATACAGTACACAGGGGGGGGGGGTCTGGGGGGTGGGTCTGGGGAGAATCTGAGTGGTTAACAGATAGTGACAGGGAGTGATTGATGGGTGATTAGGGGAGTGATTGGGTGTAAACAGTGGTCTGGGAGGTGGGCAGGGGGGGGGTGTGAGGGGTGCTGTGGGCGATCAGGGGGCAGGGGGAGGGGAGATCAGTGTGATTGGGTGCAGACTAGGGTGGCTGCAGCCTGCCCTGGCGTTCCCTCGGACACTGGGACCACCAGGGCAGGAGACAGCCTGTATAATACACTTTGTATACATTACAAAGTGTATTATACACTTTGTGGAGGCGATCGTGGGGTTAACAACCCACCGGCGCTTCCGAACGGCTGGCGGGTTGTCGTCGCGGGTGGGCGGAGCCAGTTGCCGGGGGAAGCACGCGTCATCAATGACGCGATCGCTCCCCCGGCATGCCAAAAGGACGCAACGCCGATGGGCGTATTGCGGTCCTTTCGGCGTCCACTTTGCCGTCCCCCATCGGCTGTGGGCGGTCGGCAAGTGGTTAACATGGTAAATACAATGCCTTTTAACCACTTGCCGACCGCCTTAAGCTGATGGGTGGCGGCAAGGGCTGGGCCCAAACGACCGCAATAGGCCCATTGGCGGTGGCGGCGGGCGTGGTTATGCGCCGATTGCATCACGCGTGATGCGATCAGGCGCCAGTGACAGGCTCCGTCCCCCCTTGCACAGTAACCCATCGACCGTTACTAGCCTTCAGATTGCCGCATGCAAAGCGTATAATACGCTTTGTAATGTATACAAAGCGTATTATACAGGCTGCCTCCTGCCCTGGTGGACCACCAGTGATCGAAGGACCACCAGGGAAGGCTGCAGCCATGCAGGTAAGCACCCAAGCACACTGATCTCCCCCCTCCTTCCCTCTGATCGCCTACAGCACCCCTCAGACCTCCCTGCCAACCCCTCAGACCCCTGTTTGCACCCAATCACCCCCCTAATCACCCATCAATCACTCCCTGTCACTATCTGTCAACACAATTTTTTAACTACTCCCTAAACTGCCCCCTGGGGGTTCTGATCACCCCCCCCCCCACACACACACACTCTCAGATCCTCCCCAGCCCCCCCCCCCCCTGTGTACTGTATACATCTATCCTCCCCTGTAATCACCTGTCAATCACCTGTCATTCCCCCGTCAATCACCCGCCAATCACCCGTCAATCACCACCTGTCACTGACACCTATCAGATCAGACCCTAACCTGCCTCTTATGGGCATCTGATCACCCTCCTACACCATCAGATTGCCCGCAGACCTACCCTCAGATCACCTCCAAAGTGCATTGTTTGCATCTGTTCTGCCACCTAATCACCCACTGATCACCCATCAATCACCCATCAATCACCCCCTGTCACCACCTGTCACTGCTGCCAATTAGATCAGACCCCTATCTGCCCCTAGGGCACCCAATCACCCGCCCACACCCTCAGAACGACCTCAGACCCCCCCCAGACCTCCCCTCCCCCTCTAATCACCCAACAATCACTCCCTGTCACTATCTGTCAACACTATTTTTTAACTAGTCCCTAAACTACCCCATGGGGGCTCCTGATCCCCCCCCCACTCTCAGATCCTCCCCAGCCCCCCCCCCCATGTGTACTGTATACATCTATCCTCCCCTGTAATCACCTGTCAATCACCTGTCATTCACCCGTCAATCACCCATCAATCACCCATCAATCACCACCTGTCACTGCCACCTATCAGATCAGACCCTAACCTGCCTCTTATGGACATCTGATCACCCTCCCACACCATTAGATCGCCCGCAGACCTACCCTCAGATCACCTCCAAAGTGCATTGTTTACATCTGTTCTACCATTTAATCACCCACTGATCACCCATCAATCACCCCCTGTCACCACCTGTCACTGCTACCAATCAGATCAGTCCCCTATCTGCCCCAGGGCACCCATTCACCCGCCCACACCCTCAGAACGACCTCAGACCCCCCAGACCTCCCCCTCTGTGTACTGTATACATCTATTCTCCCCTGTAATCACCTGTTAATCACCTGTCAATCACCTGTCAATCACCCGTCAATCACCCCGTCACCACCTGTCACTGCCTCCTATCAAATCAGACCCTAACCTGCCTCTTACGGGCATCTGATCACCCTCCCACACCATCAGATTGCCCGCAGACCTACCCTCAGATCAACGCCAAAGTGCATTGTTTACATCTGTTCTGCCATCTAATCACCCACTGATCACCCATCAATCACCTCCTGTCACCACCTGTCACCCCCTATCACACCTACCCATCAGATTAGGCCCTAATTTGCCCCGTGTGGGCTCCTGATCACTCGGCCAAACCCTCAGATCCCCCTCAGACCCCCTTTCGATCACCTCCCCAGTGCATTGATTGCATCTATTTTCCCCTCTAACGACCCCCTGAGACACCCATCAATCACCTCACCTTCTGTCACCCCCCTAGCACTCCTATCCATCAGATCAGGCCCAATACAACCTGTCATCTAAGAGGCCACCCTGCTTATGACTGGTTCCACAAAATTCACCCCCTCATAGACCACCTGTCATCAAAATTTGCAGATGCTTATACCCCTGAACAGTCATTTTGAGAAATTTAGTTTCCAGACTACTCATGGTTTTGGGACCCTAAAATGCCAAGGCAGTATAGGAACCCCACAAGTGACCCCATTTTAGAAAAAAATACACCCCAAGGTATTCTGTTAGGTGTATGACGAGTTCATAGAAGATTTTATTTTTTGTCAAAAGTTAGCGGAAATTGATTTTTATTGTATTTTTTTACACAGTGTCATTTTTCACTAACTTGTGACAAAAATAAAATCTTCTATGAACTCACCATACACCTAACGGAATACCTTGGGGTGTCTTCTTTCTAAAATGGGGTCACCTGTGGGGTTCCTATACTGCTCTGGCATTTTAGGGGCCCTAAACCGTGAGGAGTAGTCTAGAAAACAAATGCCTCAATATGACCTGTGAATAGGACGTTGGGCCCCTTAGCGCACCTAGGCTGCAAAAAAGTGTCACACATGTGGTGTCGCCGTACTCAGGAGGAGTAGTATAATGTGTTTTGGGGTGTATTTTTACACATACCCATGCTGGGTGGGAGAAATATCTCTGTAAATGGACAATTGTGTGTAAAAAAAATAAATAAAAAATGTGTCATTTACAGAGATATTTCTCCCACCCAGCATGGGTATATGTAAAAATACACCACAAAACACATTATACTACTTCTTCTGAGCACGGCAGTACCACATGTGTGGCACTTTTTTGCAGCCTAACTGCGCTAAGGGGCCCAAAGTCCAATGAGTACCTTCAGGATTTCACAGGTCATTTTGAGACATTTGGGTTCAAGACTACTCCTCACGGTTTAGGGCCCCTAAAATGCCAGGGCAGTATAGGAACCCCACAAGTGACCCCATTTTAGAAAGAAAACACCCCAAGGTATTCTGTTAGGTGTATGACAAGTTCATAGAAGATTTAATTTTTTGTCACACGTTAGCAGAAATTGATTCTTATTGGTTTTTTTTTCACAAAGTGTCAATTTCCGCTAACGTGTGACAAAAATAAAATCTTCTATGAACTCACCATACTCCTAACAGAATACCTTGGGGTGTCTTCTTTCTAAAATGGGGTCACTTGTGTGGTTCCTATACTGCCCTGGCATTTTAGGGGCCCTAAACCGTGAGGAGTAGTCTAGAAACCAAATGCCTAAAAATGACCTGTGAATATTAACGTTAGGCCCCTTAGCGCATCTAGGCTGCAAAAAAGTGTCACACGTGGTATCGCCGTACTGAGAAGAAGTAGTATAATGTGTTTTGGGGTGTATGTTTACACATACCTATGCTGGGTGAGAGAAATATCTCTGTAAATGGACAATTGTGTGTAAAAAAAAATCAAAAAATTGTCATTTACAGAGATATTATTCCCACCCAGCATGGGTATATGTAAAAATACACCCCAAAACACATTATACTACTTCTCCTGAGTACGGCGGTACCACATGTGTGGCACTTTTTTGCACCCTAAGTGCGCTAAGGGGCCCAAAGTCCAATGAGTACCTTTAGGATTTCACAGGTCATTTTGCGACATTTGGTTTTAAGACTATTCACGGTTTAGGGCGCCTAAAATGCCAGAGCAGCATAGGAACCTCACAAATGACCCCATTTTAGAAAGAAGACACCCAAAGGTATTCCGTTAGGCATATGGTGAGTTCATAGAAGATTTTATTTTTTGTCACAAGTTAGCGGAAAATGACACTTTGTGAAAAAAAAACAATAAAAATCAATTTCCGCTAACTTGTGACAAAAAATAAAATCTTCTATAAACTCACCATACTCCTAACGGAATACCTTGGGGTGTCTTCTTTCTACAATGGGGTCATTTGTGGGGTTCCTATACTTCCCTGGCATTTTAGGGGCCCTAAACTGTGAGGAGTAGTCTTGAAACCAAATGTCTCAAAATGACCTGTGAAATCCTAAAGGTACTAATTGGACTTTGGGCCACTTAGCGCAGTTAGGGTGCAAAAAAGTGCCACACGTGGTATCGCCGTACTCAGGAGAAGTAGTATAATGTGTTTTGCGGTGTATTTTTACACATACCCATGCTGAGTGGGAGAAATATCTCTGTAAATGGACAATTGTGTGTAAAAAAAATCAGAAAATTGTCATTTACTGAGATATTTCTCCCACCCAGCATGGGTATGTGTAAAAATACACCCTAAAACACATTATACTACTTCTCCTGAGTACGGCAATACCACATGTGTGGCACTTTTTTGCAGCCTAACTGCGCTAAGGGGCCCAAAGTCCAATGAGCACCTTTAGGCTTTACAGGGGTGCTTACAATTAGGCACCCCCCAAAATGCCAGGACAGTAAACACACCCCACAAATGACCCCATTTTGGAAAGTAGACACTTCAAGGTATTCAAAGAGGAGCATAGTGAGTCCGTGGCAGATTTCATTTTTTTTTGTCGCAAGTTAGCAGAAATGGAAACTTTTTTTTTGTCACAAAGCGTTATTTTCCGCTAACTTGTGACAAAAAAATAAAATCATCTATGAACTCACCATGCCTCTCAGTGAATACTTTGGGATGTCTTCTTTCCAAAATGGGGTCATTTGGGGGGTATTTATACTATCCTGGAATTTTAGCACCTCATGAAACAGGTGGTCATAAAAGTCAGAGATGCTTCAAAATGGGAAAATTCACTTTTGACACCAGCTAGTTTCTTGATAAATATATATGCAGACTTGCTAATATATATTTATTCGTTAGTTGAGCAGTGGGTCAGTGAAAGTCAACTATCCTGATAGCTTGGATTCTGCCATCAACACGTTAGTGACTGGTAGTGTTCCTGCTACTCTAGTCTCTGGGAACGTAACTATAGGCTGCTGTTGCTATTAGTTACGTTCTTTCCTGTAGTCTTGCCCGTGTGGATGCTTGCTGTTAACTGGTTGTTAACCTGCTTGCTCTGCTTCTGTGGACGTGACGGTGAGCTGCAGTTGCTACTAGTTACACTCCAATCTATAGTCCTGTCTTGTACCTGTCTAAATGCTTGCTATTGCTAGGGCAGCGCTTAGTCTTCAAAGTGTTCCAGCTGTCTTTCTTGTATCTGTTTTGTTACTTAGCCAGCGGCTCAGACAGCATCCGCCCTGGGCAACAGTCAGTCAGTCAGTCAGTCTGTCTGTTCGTTCTTTGTCTGGTTACTCAGACCATAGGCAGCGCAACATCGCACTGCGCTGCCATTGTGTCTTATTTGTAGCAATATCGGAAGCCCAGAGCTGCAGTTGCTCTCGGCAACCTGTGTAGCCTCTTCCATTATTCAGCCACTAGCCTTGTTGCTCTTGGTGGTCAGAAAGTATAACCCCCAGGCATCACAGTTGTGCAGTTCTCGTTCTTGGCGATATAAGAGCCTAAATGATATGTAGTGCGGGCATGCATCTCACTTATCACGACTTCCTCCTAAATGCCCCTCATCATTTTCATACCCGTTTGTATGTGAAAACATTTTTCTTAGAAAGTCCCTAATTTTCTACCAGAATATTCTGTCAAAAGGGGTATTAATTCTTCAATAATACAATAACTACACTACAATAATACACAGCATGTAACGGGGCAATGCACTTTAGCAACTTTGCCACTTACTGCTTTTTACTATCACATTTCTGTATTTGATGTGGTTTTGGTGTGTCTGGGGCTATCTGTGATTCGGTGGTCTCTGGGTGAACACCTTTTCTAAAGGGCCACTGGGATACTGCGAGGTACTTTGAGATTTAAAGATCAAAAGTGTCAACTTTGTTACTATCCTGTCCTCAAGTAACATAGATTTTCCCCCATGTGTCTTTTTTTTTTAGCATTCTAGAACTTTTCTCTTCTTGTTCCATTCCAATCTATTTTGTGTGTTACAGGAATTAAATTCACAATAAATATTTCATAAAACTGTACAGCTTCTCAGCTTCAACATTTTATGTGTTGTCTTTGCACTATTTTCAATTTGAAATAGGCTTCAAAATTATTTACAAATCGTTGCATCCTACTTTACATCGCACCCCTGCATCTTTGGAAATAGCGTTGTATCACACAAACATACAGTATATGTCAGCACCGAATAAGAATATTGTATTTTCATATTTATAGTGGTAATAATCCACTATGTCCCCATTATTACAAGCAGAGTGGAATTAACCTATTCTCTATATGCTTGACTTACTGCAAATATTCACTTGATAAAAGAAAGTTTAGCCTATGCTTGGCTAAATTGCCAGCAATGCAGATTTACAAAGATTTATTCAACACTACTCAACAACACTGTCAATTGCTTGCTTCATTTATTTTTTGGGCCATAGATACCCTACTGCTACTACAATGGATTTAGTAATCTAGATTCACTGATGAACCTGTTAAGGTTTGATATCACTAGAAAGAATCTATTTATGCTTTTTTTCTACTTTACATTTCATTAGAATTCCCAGAACAGTCATTAGGATTAATGGTTGAACTTCTAGCATCACATTGTTCTCACTGCTAACACGTGTAACTAGTAGCTCCTCAGAGAGTATAATCACCCTGAAAGTATCTTCCAAGAACTCCCATTTAATCTAAGATTACCAAGATTATGGCAGCATTATTCATAGCTTGAGTACTTAAAATGTATTGTTTATATTTAGATTAAGGGTCAATATGGTTGCCAACATCTAAAAAATGCCTACATTCCATTTGTACATGATTGCATTTTTACTGTAGAAAACCTAGGTGCATATTTTACTTAAATTGTTTAAGGGCATTTTAACCATAGTATAAACCTGTTTTCAAGCAGTTAAAATAATGTCTGTCTACCTGTAAAGGTATTGTTTTCTGTCACTAAATATTAACAACAATAGCCATAAATTTACAAAGGCGCAATCCCAAAAGCGTCAGGTGCAGGCACTGGTATCCTTAACCAAAGAAAAAAAAACCAAAGCAAGCAAACCAGTTTTAGCCGCACACTGCCACAAGTAATTGAAAATACAAGGACTGCAAAATCTTGGATTCAAAAGTAGAAAATCTTTATTGAATAAAATTTTATGAAAAATGCTTGCCTTGTTATACATCAACTGTCGCTTTACAGCTATATTGAATGAAGAGTTGTATGCTTGTGGCTGTATGTAAGCCTGTTTATCCAGCTAATTATCAAAAGGACTGTGTTCTTTGGCTTGCTGCTACTTGTGCCTGCTTTTTTGTGGATAAGATCATTGCCTATATGCTTGACAAAGAATATATGCTGAGACACCTGATGGAACTATACTGTAAGGCTTGGTGGTGTATTCTCCACAGTCAGCATGCAACGCATGAACTGGCGTGGAGGAGGTACACACACTAGCACCAGAAAACAGGCTATCCCTAGTATAGTGGAGGGGAGGACTGACTCCAATAGGAGATTGTGGCGCACAGAGCCGGTGCAGATCTGACAGCCACAAACAATGCTTTCGTAATAACGTCTCAGCGCAAAGTAGCGCTGAGCGCACAAACCAGAACTGAGGAGATCAGGACAGGTAGACAGAATGAACGCTTGCTAGCTAGCGGCTACTTAGCGACAGCAAGCGTCCAAAACCAGACAGACTGGAATGAGGCAGCCAATGCGATGCGGCGATGGCGTGCCTCACAAAGACAGGACAGGATGGTCAGGAAATAGCAGGATTGAGATAGAAGAACGTAACACAGATAAATATACAATAAGTATGTTTTCCTAGCGTATTACAATTACAGCTATCAATGAAACTATTTGTTACGTCTGACTAACATATGTATATATCGGCAATGAACCGATATATGACATAAGCAGGAACGCTGACTAGGAATGGAGTAACACAGGGAACAGGACTCAGAAGGATTCGCTATCTCTTCGCAGAGATGAACGCAATCCACAAACAGTAACAGAACAGGATTCAGAAGGATTCGTTATCTCTTCGCAGAGATGAACGCAATCCACAAACGGTAACAGGACAGGATTCAGAAGGATTCGTTATCTCTTCGCAGAGATGAACGCAATCCACAAACAGAACCAGGAGCAGGGTAACTACCTCAGCACGGGTGGTCACGGTACGCGCAACCTACCAAAACGTGCTGGAAAGCTGACTAACTGCACACAGGATATAAACAGTTCGTGTACGTATACATCAGCGACACTGATGTATCACGTAACACAAATACAAGGAAAATAATAAACGTGCTGGTATGCATATATATTGGCAATGAACCAATATATGATGCAAAGACCAGCAAAGTATCTTTATAACAAGAAACACGATCGGGGGCTAAAGCGACAGCAAGACAGGCTTAGGCTGAAGCTATGAAAACCCAAGGAAACCCTGCAGGAAGCAGATCTTTATACTGAGGTCATCCAATGGGAGCAGACATGCAGATTCCCACACAGGTGAATGATAATCAGTCACAAGCTGACAGCAGGGAAAGACAGACAAACCTATGCAGCTTGCATGGAAAGACATCAGAACTGCCTGAGCTGCAGCACTACTTCCAGCAATAGCTGCTGCAGCAGCGATCATTACAGTACCCCCGCCTTTAAAAGCGGATTCCAGACGCTTTTCAAAACTGAAATTTCCAACAAAACAGTCTGACTGATAATTCATGATGACCGGGACAGCCCGGCAAGACCGAATTCCAGAATCAGTCCCCACAAGACTGGACCCATCAGAACCAGAACCTACAGAACCATGCCCATCAGTACTACAAGCCCCAGTGTGACACCCATCAGAACCATGATTTCCAGAAGAAAGCCCTCCGAAACTCCCTGAGCGATACCCACCGCCTTCCAGGAACCGTTCAGAAACGCCAAAGCCTTTGCAATGCCCACCGGTACTGTCTTTACCAACACAAAACCCACTGTTGAACCAGTCCAAGGCACCAGGACAAGTTTTCTCAGAGACCTCCCAGAACACCTTGAAGCTCCAAAGAGATCCCCATAGGTCAGAATGCCCCTTAGGCTCACATGGAGAACCATCAAGAACCCCTATGGAACCTAGGGCAATTCCCAAGTCAGGGCCACAAGGACAAACATCAATATCAGGGCTTTCAGGGACCAGAACCATCTCTGGGCATGCAGGCAGACTGGCAACATCAGAACATGTTCCCACTAAGGAAGCATCAGAGCACGCTAACACCTTAAACACACTTGGGCATTCTGGCACACAAAGAACATCTGGGCACACTGGCACAAGAGAAACCTCTGGGCATGTCAAGGAACTGTGAGCCTCAGGGTCAGCCAAGACAGGACCAAAACCAGGACTGGCCAAAAAAAAATCATCATGACTAGACTTCGCAACTACTGGATTTTTACACGAGAATGCAGGATCAGACTTAGATGTCGCTGAATCCAGCAAAGACAGTAACAAATCAGATTCAGGGGCACTAACAAGACAGGACAAATCTTCTGATGTATGCACTGAACCAGATAGGGACTCCACAACTACCTCTGGACTGGACAGAGACTCATCTAATACACTGGATTGGAGCTCATGAGGCGCTGCAGAACAAGTCAGCATTGCAGCATAGTCCCCCACTGGACTAGGCAAAACTGAGGAATTCCCTGGACAGGAAGGGGACTCTGGAACCTCTGCCACAGCGGCCAGAGAACCAGAATCTTTCAGGATACAGGGCTGGGTTTCAGGAACACACATCAGACCGGACTGAAATTCTGAGATTTCTATTATTTTGACCAGAGAATCAGAATTATCCATGTTACAGGGCAAGACTTCTGAAACATTCAGAGGACAGGGCTGGAGTTCCTCGGCTGTTACAACACTGGAGAGAGACTCAACATTGGTTAAATCAGACTGTGTACAGGACAAGGTATCTGACACACTTGCTGACGAGGACAATATTTCAATGGCTTCTGCTTTGCTGGGCAGAAATTCACCAAGTTTTATTAGAGCAGACTGTAATTCCAAAACAGCTGCTAGACAAGTGAATATTACTGCAACACCAACTGAGGTAAGCAGTGCCTCAGACCCTTCTGCTAGAGGGTTTGAAATATCCAAAGTACTGGGTGAAGCATAAGACTCTGCGACCACAGCTTCACTGGACAGGATCACTGAACAGTCCATATTGCAGGGCAAAACCATGGAAGCACCTGCTGGACAGCATAATGATTCTGTGACCTGAGTTTCATTTGAGAGATCTACTGCACAATTCATGGTACAGGGCAAATTTACTGGAAGATTTTCTGAACAAGGTAATAATTCTGCGATTTCAGGTTCACATAGCAGATGCTCTGAGCTATTCATGAAACTAGAGCGAGGTGTAGAAACAGGAAGATCAAGACACAATGTTTGCGCATCTGAATCACCATTCATTTGTAAAATTGGAAAATTCAGATGCCGGGGTTCTGATGTTTCTAGACAGGATTGCTGGGACTCGGAAAATGATGTAGTGCATCTATTGGCATCTGCTGGATCAGACAGGAGTTGAACTTTATTAACACAGGTAATTTCTGCAGAAGTATTTGCAGAGGCAGGCAAGATTTTTCTGGTGTCTGTTTCACTAAACAAAGAGTCATGAGTACTGGCTAGGCTGGACTCGGAAGTCAGCAGGACCTCTGGATTCTCTGCTGAGAAATTTGCGCAGGGCAAGGTTAAGAATGTATCAGTGGCTTCTGTTTTACTGGGAAGTAACACTGAGTTATCCATGGTACAGGGTGGAATTGCAGGAACTTCAATTTCACACAAAAAGAGCTCCGAATCACCTGCTGAATCAGCCAAAGGTGCTGAAGCAGGCGGGTCAGAACGCCAAATTTGCGAATTCGGAGTCACATAAAAATCATCCAAAATCAGTTCCCACACATCAATCAAGGGAGCCACACAGTCATACCTACACACACCAGCCTCTATTAGGTTATAGGCTGACTTAATGCATGCGTTCAATACCATTTCACTTTTTGCACTGTAAAATTGACAAAATGAACTTGAATCATTCTTCCATTCACAGACCAGGGCTTCCATCTCTCCCCTCTCGAATGGAGGATCCCATGCATACTTAACAGCGAAACATTTAGGCTGATCACAGTCTGCAGATATGATTGTGGCAGGCACATGTATAGGGTTAATTAGCAGGTGATTGGCAGATTCCTTATTCTTAAGAATCTCCAATACCTGTAGCAAGTGTTGAACTGTAGTGTATGCAAACTTCCCTTGGTTCACAAATAAGTTGATTTGTTCAATACTCTGTAATATCTCATCATAATCATACTCAGATAATTCTTTTAAACAAAAATCTTTATTTTCCCTAGCCAGGGAGGAAAGTTCATTAGTAGTTTCATAAGTCCATTTAACTCCCCTGAAAGACAATTGCATTTCATTATCTGTTAATGGCAGAATCTCATTATAGGTCTCAGTCGCTAAGGATAACGATTCTGCAGATTGGACACGTTTCTTAGAACGTTTGCGTTTTGCCTTTGACCTTGCGGTTTTTGGTGATTTATTCAAAGCTGCAGGAAAATTATCAGTAACACTTTCTGCTTGCTGCTCATTCTTGCAAGCAATTGAAGGAGCAGCTGATTGGCCTGCTGCCAGGAGTTCATTAAGAGGAAAAGGCAATGGATCTATGCGCAACCAGTTATGGATCACAAACGCTAGAAATTCCAGCGGCCTCTCTTTCAAATCGGAATGATTGAGAACATCAAATGCCCACTGGAATAATTCCCCTTTAAACAAAATATAACTTAGTTGGAGTGCCCAGGTTGAAACAGGAGTCGCTTGGAGATCAGGATTGGTCAGGAACCTGGCACATTCAGAGAAAAACTCATTTTCTGTTTCAGAGCTAAGTTCTTCAAATTTCTTAAAGGAACAGGAACCATAATTAACAGTGTCATACTTTCTGGGAATCCCCCCCACAATGGGGATTGGTAATGGGGTTTTCATAATGTAAGGCTTGGTGGTGTATTCTCCACAGTCAGCATGCAACGCATGAACTGGCGTGGAGGAGGTACACACACTAGCACCAGAAAACAGGCTATCCCTAGTATAGTGGAGGGGAGGACTGACTCCAATAGGAGATTGTGGCGCACAGAGCCGGTGCAGATCTGACAGCCACAAACAATGCTTTCGTAATAACGTCTCAGCGCAAAGTAGCGCTGAGCGCACAAACCAGAACTGAGGAGATCAGGACAGGTAGACAGAATGAACGCTTGCTAGCTAGCGGCTACTTAGCGACAGCAAGCGTCCAAAACCAGACAGACTGGAATGAGGCAGCCAATGCGATGCGGCGATGGCGTGCCTCACAAAGACAGGACAGGATGGTCAGGAAATAGCAGGATTGAGATAGAAGAACGTAACACAGATAAATATACAATAAGTATGTTTTCCTAGCGTATTACAATTACAGCTATCAATGAAACTATTTGTTACGTCTGACTAACATATGTATATATCGGCAATGAACCGATATATGACATAAGCAGGAACGCTGACTAGGAATGGAGTAACACAGGGAACAGGACTCAGAAGGATTCGCTATCTCTTCGCAGAGATGAACGCAATCCACAAACAGTAACAGAACAGGATTCAGAAGGATTCGTTATCTCTTCGCAGAGATGAACGCAATCCACAAACGGTAACAGGACAGGATTCAGAAGGATTCGTTATCTCTTCGCAGAGATGAACGCAATCCACAAACAGAACCAGGAGCAGGGTAACTACCTCAGCACGGGTGGTCACGGTACGCGCAACCTACCAAAACGTGCTGGAAAGCTGACTAACTGCACACAGGATATAAACAGTTCGTGTACGTATACATCAGCGACACTGATGTATCACGTAACACAAATACAAGGAAAATAATAAACGTGCTGGTATGCATATATATTGGCAATGAACCAATATATGATGCAAAGACCAGCAAAGTATCTTTATAACAAGAAACACGATCGGGGGCTAAAGCGACAGCAAGACAGGCTTAGGCTGAAGCTATGAAAACCCAAGGAAACCCTGCAGGAAGCAGATCTTTATACTGAGGTCATCCAATGGGAGCAGACATGCAGATTCCCACACAGGTGAATGATAATCAGTCACAAGCTGACAGCAGGGAAAGACAGACAAACCTATGCAGCTTGCATGGAAAGACATCAGAACTGCCTGAGCTGCAGCACTACTTCCAGCAATAGCTGCTGCAGCAGCGATCATTACATATACCTATGATATAAAAGGGACAGGATTGCATTTATACAATTTAATACCTCTATGGTTTTTGGAAACATACTATTTAAAGTGGTACCCCGATTTTTTCATATTTTTTGAATATATGCAACCTTTATTGTTCTTCTAATCTAGCAGTCCAGTTAGTAAAATCAATTGCATAAGCTTATGTGTATAGCCAATTAGCTCAGTGCATAATAGGGGTCACATGCTGGTATAATTGGTAATCAATTGGTGTTTGCTTATATTCCGATCATATTGGTCTCCATTAATTTTGATTGTTACCTCTGTGAGTGTATATTTTTTTTCAATTTCTACCTAGCTACAGAAAATATTTCTGTGACCCAGGATACCTCACGTACATTGTTGGAGGAACTAGGATGTACCACATTAGTCGGTATATGGCTGGGTTTTTAATGGGTTGGGGAGTGGTGGTGGTCTCTTGCTCGACTATAGCAGTTGCCGAACTATGCAAATGGCATTTTTCATAAAATTTCATTTAATAAAGATTTTCTACTTTTGAATCCAAAATTTTGCAGTCCTTGTATTTTCAATTACTTGTGGCAGTGTGCGGCTAAAAACTGGTTTGGTTGTTTGTTTTTTTTTTCTATTGTTTTCTGTCTCAGCCAAAGGAGGGACATTATATAATCAGAATTAAATTCCAAGGTAATGGAATTCTAAGCAACTTATTCCACAAAAAGTTAAACAGAGTTCATGTGACCAATTTGATCAGATGATTGAGAAAGTCTGTAATGTTGTTCTAGTGATCATATCTAACTTCTGATTTTTGCGTAGGTGAAAACAGGTAAGAGAAGGGAGAAATGATCTCATGATAGCCACCAGCATTCAGAGACTGAAAGCACACATACAATATTACATTTGTGGTAGACTGGGTAAGTGATTGGTCTACTTTTAGCCCAGCCATAAGCAATATGCGATGCTTACCCAATACAGTTATCTGCTGTTAATACTCCTAAATGGACATGTTAATGCATGTGGCAAAAGTTTAATACATAGTACAATAATGCAAATTATTTTACGCAATGGCAATGCAAGCAAATGTTTGAGTTATAGGAGAGTGATCATTTTAAACAAGACAGACTTTTTTCTTTCTTCTCTGATTTGAGGTCTGTGTATCAAGTTAGTCAGCCTTGTCCACATAGTATCAATCAGGGGGCTTCTAGCCTTTTTGTCACTTCAGGCTAGAAATCCTGTGGCACTCACACACACACGCACACGCACACACACACACACACACACACACACACACACACACACACACACACACACACACACACACACACACACGCGCACACGCACGCACGCACGCACGCACACACACACACAAATGGCACACATTATAGAACACTTTGCATATGATATAAGCCATAGAAAAGGATTACTATGAAATGGGCCCTAGTTAAGTTAACACTTTTTGCCCTCCACTGATGGTCACCTGGCATATTTAGATAGATTTGGTGGGGGCTTGCATCCACCAGGTCCCTAGACTCTTTCCAGGCCCTAGGCAGCTGCCTAGGTGTGCCTTGTGGATGATCCAGCTCTGTATGCCAGACAGCACATGCTGTCTCTATGCACCTCAAATAAGAACAGCACCCACACTCCAAGTTCTATTATCATGTCATGTTCTGCAGGAACAGATTATAAAGCAAGACAGTCTTCATCCTACCTAATAAAAGCTAACTGTCGCTGCGTCCAGCAGTTTTGTCCCTGTGTCCCAGGATTTTTGCTACTGCGCATGTGTGCAGTAACTGATAGCTGGGACCAGGGAGCTGGACGGGCGAGTGAGGTGGGCGGGTGCGGGTGGAGTGAGGTGGGCGGGTGCGGGCAAGTGAGGTGGGCGGGTGCGCGCCTGCGTCGGGCGCGCCGAGCACGCGCTCTGTGCGTGGCAGTTGCATGCGCAGCGTGCACGTGCATGTGCACTGGCGGCGGCGGCGGCGGACGTAGACCTAGAGCCCATTTTTAAACGGGCTGGTTCTACTAGTTTCAGAATAATTTTTCACAAATATTATGGGATATGCAAACTTGTTACCGCCTGTTAGGGTAGGACTGGAGTGGGTATACCATGACATTGAAGGGCTGACATAGTGAGATGGTACAATAGTTCAACATTTATAACCCATTCTGCAGATAAGCACAGTGTGTTGGTAGTATAAGTGAGACAAGATACGAGAAGAAGAATGGAGGGAGGAAGGGTAGTAGAGGGTCAAAATTGATGACATGGATGAGCAGATAGATATGAGGGGAGTAGAGGCTTACTGGATAGCACTATTGTACTATAGTGCTGAGTCCTTGGTTTGAACATTGGCCAGGGCAAAATCTACATGGAGTTTCCATCTTACCCCAAATTTCGTTCAGACACTTCATATTCTCCTACATCCCAAAAACATAGATAATAAGTCAACTGATTTCACCCAAAACAAACTTATATTGAAACTATTAGACTATAACTATGGTAGGGATTAGATTGTGAGCTCCTCAAACACACAACGGAACAGTTCAGTCAGCAGGAGATATAGCAAAAATCATGATGGTTAGTAGCCAGTGTGCAGAGAAACAGCAGCATAGGTATAAAGCTGTGAATAAGAGGCAATTACTGAGTACGGTGTTCAAGTGTTCATGTACCTGAAATTTATATGGTACAGCAGAAAGAGTAGGATCTCGCGAAAAATGATGTGTTGGAATAGAACCAGAGGAGGCCTAGGGGTTCCCGACCTATATAACTACTACAGAGCCTCATAGCTCGCTCAACTATCACAACTCTTCTCTGAACATAACCCCCCATTGTGGACACAAATCGAAAATAGCTTACTAGCACCTTATTCTCTCCCAGCCCTCATGTGGTTGACCAAGGGTCTACCATCCAAATTTAGAGACGCTTCACCACTATCAACCCATTCACTGACTTTGTGGAACAAACTCAAGAAAACTAAACAGTTACAATCAATATCCCCACAACTAACTTCCCTATTTGGTAACCCGGATTTCCCCCCGGGACTGGATGGGAACTCCTTCCGTTGGTGGAAAAACAAAGGCTATCTCCTCCTTAAGCATTTCCTGATAGATGATAAATGCCCAACATGGACACAGTTCCAATCTAAAATCAACTTTCCCCATACAGAGTTCTTCTCAGCGATCCAAATCTACCACTTCATAAAATCACTCCCCACACCACCCTCGAGTGACCCCCCCAGGTCCACCTTCGAACTCTGGTGCCTTCACAAACCCTTGGAGGGAGGGCTAATCTCCCACCTATATTCAGTACTTTCCCAACCCCTCACACCCTCTAAACTGCCATCTATGGTAAAATGGGAATCTGATCTACAATCAACCCTTTCCTTAAAGGATTGGACAAAATGCTGCTTGACCCTCTCTAAGGGAAGTGGTTACTATTCACACATAGAAACCAACCTTAAAATATTACATTGAACTTACCAGGTTCCTGAAAGGGTCCATCAATATGACTCTTCTAAATCGAGTCAATGCTTTAGAAACTGCGGTAGGACTGGCACCCTAGCCCATACATGGTGGTTTTGCCCAATATCACGCGACTATTGGGAACAAGTATTGGCTCTCATTAATTCAGTCCTGGAAAAGTCCCTCCTCCCCGACCCTTTTCTTCTTCTATTAGGCCATAAACCGGTAGGCTGGAAATACCCGCAACACAGGCTTGCTCAACACATAGCCAAGGCAGCCAGAATACATTTTGCCAGACAATGGCTCCAACCAAATCTCTCTATAACTCAAACTAAAGAAATCATTAACGAAATAATGATTAATAAAAGGTTAAATGCTATTGTGAATGACTCAACCATTCCATTCACTAACACCTGGCAGCCTTGGCTATCATTAGCCGAAACCCAAAATCTGAGACAGTCTGTTTTATCTGTCTAGTTCAGGCACTACTAGGCCACTGTTGCCATTCACTAACTTTATCTATAACTCTGAGTTGTTGATACTGCTCATGTAGATATGTCATTTTTGTTTAAACTTTCTTTCGCTTAATATTGTGAAATCAGTCCCATCGGGACAAAAATAACTTGTATAATGCTTAATTTTCAATAAATCCCTTTTGAAACTAAGTGTTCATGTACCTGGACTGGCTATACAATCTCGATCCCACAGTTGTAGTTCCAGTTTGGCTGTGTCCAGTATTATCTAATGGGGTCGCTTTGGCAGCGTGACCGCATGAGGCGGTATCAGCCGCTGCATGTTGCAAAGTCCACTGAAGGTATGGGGGAAACTGTTAATGCCAAGGATGCCAGAAGTGGCAGGAGAGGCCTCTCACACTAAGAGCATGTTGTGCTTCAGCTCTGTCAAATTAGGGTG
Organism: Hyperolius riggenbachi; assembly: GCF_040937935.1. Lineage (NCBI taxonomy): Eukaryota > Metazoa > Chordata > Amphibia > Anura > Hyperoliidae > Hyperolius > Hyperolius riggenbachi. Next base: position 241,780,372 of record NC_090649.1, read on the forward strand.
TGGGTTACCAGGAGTCCAGACTCCGCCCATGGGCTTCATCAGGGTGTGGCAGCAAATTGCACAAGTACATCAGGGATCTCCTCCCCTGTTTTACAACAGCTAATTAGCTTACTTATGCAAATCTCAGAACTGGAGTGGATAACAGACAATGATGGCGTCACAATGGGGCAAATTTAAACATACCCTTTGGCTTTCCCTAACCACATGACCAAAGAGGTCCTTCTAAGCTCACTCTGAACAAGTTGTTTTCTCAATGAGGTTGCCCTCATAGTGATCACATGTCAGTATTCACCCACAAGGGCTCTAAACTCCTGTGATGCAGTAGAAACCCGATCAGGTTTGTTCAAGATTCTTTTGAGTGGCCCCCAATGTTGACTGAGGTATTTGGGGATACGAATGATCTGGTCACCACCCTTTTCTTGTAATTTTTGATTTTTGCCCATAATTCCAATCAAGCTTGCTCCATCTAGGGACCAAGCTCTTTTGAGGGCCTGTTTAAGCATTCTACGGGGATATCCTCTCTCTCTGAAGCATTGATACATCTCCTTGAACTCTTTAGAGTAGGCATGCTCTAAGCTACAGTTACGGCCTCAGATGTTGGAATTCTGTTATGAGTATTGCTTTAATTTGCAACATGGGATGACAATTGCAGTAGGCTTTCTATAACTAGGGGACGCTAATTTATTGTTCTCAGAGTGAGTCAGTCTAATGTTGACAGCATTACAATTTAGATCATCCATAAAAGATAGAAATTCATTCTCATCTATATACCATATCCAGAGGATGGCCCACTCCTGCCAAAAAGGATTTCTATACACACACACCTGCTTTCCCAGAACCCTAGGTTTAGATCAGCGTAGGCAGGAGCACAGGCCACCTCCATGGATGTCCCCTGTATCTGTTGATACAGTAGTATTGGTTGCCAAATGCAAAGCAACTGAATCATAGAATTAATTGCAACAACTCAGCAACAAAATCATAGTCATCAGCACGCTTGTTCAGGATCTATGGCTAACAGTATTAGATGATCAGTAGGACAGTCAGCCAATTTGCAATATTTAAAGGAAATAATAAATGTGTTAGCCTTGATATACCTCTCATGTCAGGTTTCCTTTAAAATGAAAAGTATTTCAGGGCTTGGCAGAGCAGTTCATGTGGCAATGTGCTGACCAGACAATCCTGTGCCACACACATTGCCTGTATGAATAGGCCTTGAGTTATGAAAGTGGATCTGTCTACAAGAATTGTTATTCATATAATATGAAATTACTTTCACTGATAGTTGTCAAAACCAGAGTTAGAATGTTCAACAAACATAGCTTAGTGGAATGTCGATTTTACTGAATTTCCATAACCCTTTAAGAACTCACACTCAAGACATGCCTTTGAAGTGCCTCTGTGATGTTTGGCTATCTCCTGCTAAGGACTGCAGCATTTGCATCTGACTGACTTTGAACTGCTCATTGATCACAACTTGTTAAATGTAAAACTGTGAAAAGGAAATCTGCTCAAAACTCTTTTTATTTCCACAGTCTCTTATAGTTTTCTAGAAGTTATACATTTTTTCATGAGTAATATATGTAAATATTGCCTGTAAATGAATAATAATAATGCTTTCTTGTATTTCCTAGCTTAAAAGAATGTGGTTCTGGGTCAAAGACAAACACATACACAAATGCACATATCCCCACAATTTGTTTTCATTTAAGCTAGCTGTAACATCCTTACCTTCCAGCGGCGTCTCCGGCGTGGTCCGGGCGAGCAGCGGGGTTTCAGTGCCGACATCCTCCGGCAGCATCTCTGGCGTCCCCGCGGCGGTGACTTCCGGCATGCGCGAGTGCGCAGTACTCTCAGTTGCGCGCTTGCGCAAATTCTAAAGAGCCTTATAGGCTAAGGATGAGGACCTGACTGATGTCAGCAGTGATTTCACTCGTGACATCACTTTGTGGGAGTGGTTGCCTGTAGTTTTCATGTGTATTTAAGGTCTGAGCCCTCAGTCATTCTTCGGCTTTGATACTAATCAGTTTGCTGGTTCCTAGCCTAGATAGCTTCCTTAAGCTACATTCATATATTGTGTAGACGCACAATATATATGTACTCCAGTTAGTCAGTCTTTATTATTTTCATATATATATTCTCGTAATATTATTATTGTAACATCTCATTGTATATTATCTGTGTACCGACTTTTGCCTGCCTTTTGACCTCGCTCCTGTCTAGTCCTACTGTACTGCTGTCTGATTACACCAGCCATATGCTTCTTTCAGAAGCATCAGTCACACAATACTGGAGCCCCCCCAAAACAATATCAACAGGACAGCCAGCCAACTTTCATCACTTTAAAGTAAATAAATACAGTAGCTTCCATATCCTAATTACAGGGCCACATTATACTTCAAACAACTTTTTAGATTATTACAAATATTTTTTGAATTGGTTTTATTTCCTCATGCAGAACACCATCACAGAATAATCTCAAACTCCAAACGTAAAAATATTTAAGAGGAACCCAACCCCTCGAATTATATACTGTATGAGACATTTTAGATACATGATCAACATTCATTTAACATCTTTCAAAATTTCGGTGAGTTAGGTTATAAGGAAAACTATTGGAAACATTTTGTATTTTTATATATTTTTTCTGTGTTGTCAATCTGTTTTATAGATACTATCTATATTTGTATACTGTGTTTTATACAGTTTAATTAATTTCTCCTAAAGTTTGCTATTATTACTGTCTACACATTGCTTTATACCGTGATGATAGAGATGACATCCTTATCATCAGGTATCTTGGATAATACTCATTCTCCTTTTCCCTTACAGCTATGCTGCCTATTTGTTATGTGACTGCTGCTGCCTGATGTTTGCTATCTCTGAGGCTGTTTCTGTGAAATCCATCACATTCACATGGAGAACAGATATCACTGAGTGACATTCTCCAGGGCGAAGGATTGTCTGCAGACTTGATAGGAGTGCTGCTGTCTCTGTGTTATCCCTTGCTTCCTAAAGAATATGTGCATGCATTACTGGTAAATCACAGCTCTCTCAACAAGGATGCACTAGAGCCATGGTTCGCAACACACGGAATACATACCTCAGGGGGTACTTGAACTTGTTGCAGTGAATGTATTATAGTAAGTTAAGAAATGAAAAGATGATAAATAATATATGAACACACCAGGATATGTATCTTTTTGTTAATTAAAAACATAAAGATGCACTTGGAGTGGTACTTACAAACATCATATATATGATTCAAGATAATGTAATACACAACAGGGGGTACTTAGTAGATAGTGTTTTTTGTTAAGCTGTACAGTAAGTAATGATGTTAGTTGTATGACTCTTGCTGAGGGCTCATCCTGTAGTTCGACTGTGATACCTTTTACAGAACAGCTACAGAGATAGCAAACAGGTTTCTCTATGTCTCATTATAAATGATGAATGGCATCTTTCAGCTATGGTCATGGGATAAATAAGAAAGAGGCGTTGCTGACTGAGGGCTTAAGAAATCATATGATACCCCATATCTGACAAAAGAGATGACACCCATCATCATATAACATATATTTCCTCTACAGAATCGAAAACAACTTCACCCCTTCTCTGGAATGCCCTCCCACAACACATCCATCACTCTCCAACCTTGGATATCTTCAAATGCTCTCAAAAATCACTTTTTCTGACAAACACATGCGCTACCTTAGGCCATTTGCTTTTTGACCTAGGGCCAAGTTGCACTCACTCTAGATATCCTAAAGACACACTGCCTCTAGGTATGATTATTGCATACTACCCAACCTCTTTTTCCTCCCCATATCACAAGGGAAGGGCTCTCTCACCCTTTTGTGTCTTGAAATTTGTTACACATGTTATTCATCATGTTACTTTTGTCACTGAAATTACCAAATCTGTACATTTTACCAATTCTGTAATTTGTATATTGGTGTAAACCATTGTCTATATTATTATGTACCCCATGATTGTTTTTTACTTTGTATAGCACAGCGGATTATGCTGGTATTTTAAAATCTATAGTAATAATAATACTAAAATATAAAACATTCCAAAACATTCACATGTCTATAAAACAAGACACTCTGCTCACACATGGGGGCTCATTTACTAAGCCATTGCTCAGTAGGAGATCATTTATGACTATATATAATTTTACAAAACTGGTCTAATCCAATTGAAAAGTATCTGCTTTTCTGTGGCAAGGATTTGCAAGGTTTACTCATATACTCATATGCGCCCCATGCAAGTGCAGCAGACGCCGACCCATCGGGGGTCAGCGATCCTTAGAGGCTGTCAATAGGACACCGGAGAGGACCAGAGCGGCGTCGAGGGACCCGAAGACATCTAGGGTCTGGAAGAAGCCCCTGGTAAGTAAAAAAGCTTTTTTTAGTCGCCTCAGAAGTCCTTTAACACAGCTCCTTAGGAAGTGGAGCGCTGTGAAAGGGTAGTGCTATCAGACACTTGAGACTGCAAGACACTTGAGTTGGGAGAGAATGCGGCTGGAGGGAATAATACATGGGGAATAGGGCAGCGTGAGATATATGTGTATGTGAGGATTATGGTTCACTCAGTATTGCTGTGTCCTGGTTACCTGTGTTTGTGCTTGCTTGTATTCACAGTCAAACTGACTCCCAACTTTTTATACTGAGTGGAGTTCAAAGTGACTGTGTGTGGGGGTGTGATGATGAAGAAGGTAGAATGTGTGCTACTGACTTCGAACCTCTGGGAGTCACACTTCATTGTGTGCCACAGCCAAGGGATTGCCTTGTCTCATAGATATATTTGTTTCTAGAGACATATGAGACTTTTTGTGGGTGTGATATGGCTATTTATTTAATTTATCATAACACTTAAATTATGTTGCTGGCACAATGTATGGTGACAATATTTGATTCTTAAATAAAGCATATTTCTACATTGTGTATTTTGTCTCCTTATACTGTATTGATAAAGGAAATTACTGCCAAAATGGGGACATAGAGGTTCATAAGGGGCATTAATTGGTTATTCTATCTTGTATGGTGGTGCATTGCTTTAAAGGAGGCAGCTTGACAGAATTTACATTGTTTATCTTGCCATTCTATATCATCTATTATGGAGGCCACTTATATGTGCTCATTCATTGTGTCTTCTTACTAATGTTCCCATTAAAGCCCTGGGTGCTTCTTTACCCTCATTGTGTTCACATTAAAGTGCACTTGGTTGGAGCCCCCCCCCCCCACCCTTATTATGTTCTCTAAATAGTCTAGCTTATAGTGCCTCCATATATATAATGTCCTTCCTATTTACAGATCCCCTTATAGTGTCCACAATTACAGACACTTTAATGCCCCCCATTAAAATGTCTTCAATTTAAGGTGGGTGGGTCAGCAATTTGTGGTGTCCCATTATAGTGCCCCTACATAGTTCCCCTCCATTAGAGGGAATATTATAGCGCCCCCAGTATAGTGCTTCTTTCAAAATGTACCAGTTAGGTTGCTGAGAACCACCAGGCCGAATGTATTTTGTGTATTCAAAAGGAAAGAAAGCTGTTTACTGAAATTACTGGAAGTATTGTGTCACCTCCTTGAAACTGAAAGTAGCTACAAATCTCCACTTCAAGGCAAATATAAAAAAGGCCATGACTCATCACTCCAGGGCAGTGAGGAGTAATAACATTTATCACTTTAAGCTCTTGCAGGTCAAGCATCTATCCTGAAACTTTGTTTCATAGTACACCGTTTGCCTCATTCCAATTTGCATATAGCTGAATAATCATGACACTGATTTCTGTACAAATGCTGGAACTGAAGACCTGTGGTTACCATCAGATGACAATGATTAAGAATCATAGATTATATCAATTGATAAACACATGGGCAGTATAACGCTGTGGTGGATATACCACTCTAGAATTGAAGTGTTAGAGTCCCAGGTTTACCTTATGGGGAGGACACTATTTGTTTGGAGTTTACAATTTATTCCCATGTTTGTATTGATTTTTCTCTGGGCATCCCATTTCCTTCCACAACTCAACAAATATGTTGATAACTGAATCACCTCAAAATTGGCATTGGCTGAGGTAGGGCATTTGACTGTGATAAACCAAAAACATACAGATAAGTTAATTGGCTCCCCCTAAAATTGGCCCTAGACTTCAGTACTTACACTACATAATATAGACATATGGCAATGGTAGGGATTAGATTTGTGAGCTCCTTTGAGGGACAGTTAGTGACAAGATATATATATATATATATATATATATATATATATATATATATATATATATATATACACTGTACAGCGCTGCGTAATATGTCGGCGCTATATAAATACTAAATAATAATAATAATAAAAAATAAACTAGAATGAGAGCTTCTCTGATGGACAGCTAATGATATACAGTAGATATGTACTGCATTCTTTACAGCGATGTGGAAGACGTTACTGCTATATAAATATACAGTAATATTATAATGCATAGTACTAGTAATAGATAACAACAATAATAATAATAATAATAATACTTAATATTTCTCTCTCTGTATACGTACAGAAAGTTTATACCAGCATACAATTGGTAGTCCCACCAGTACCAGTAGATTGTAAATTATGCAAGTTTGTAATTTATACCCCTGCTATTTATTATACAGTGTAGTGTGGTAACTTGGCACTTTACAAATAAAAAAAATAATCATTATAGTATACTTATGTTATCATATCATTATATACAAAAATTTAACCACAAATAATAACAAACGCACAATTGCCTATTTTAAAATATACAGTAAAAATCTGCTGCCTTGTGAGTACATTGTAATAATTAACATATATGTACTTCACAATAGTATGTGGATTATTGCTATCCCACAAAATGGAATGGAATAGACTATTGTAAACACATTTTGCTGCAATTGAGATTGTCAGATCCCCCAATGCACTCAATAATTCAGATGATATACAAATTCCAACAGTGCCAAAAGTGTGAATGTGCAAAACTCATAATATTCTGCTGTAAGATAGAATCTTAAATAGCCTCTTGACATCGAATTTGAGGTTAAACAGTAAAGTTCCTTTTATGGGTGGTGTAACTCAATCTGAAGAAGAAAGCTGACTTAGGATTTATCAGTTCCTGGAAGTCACAAATCTTTAATAAAACGTACATTAAAACTTCCATCTAAGGATGCTCATTCAGATTCCGCAGAACTGAAACTTCCAGTCACGATCGGAAATCGGCATTTACTTGGTAATTTTAGCCCAATCACAGAACTTGGAAGCATTGGACCAATCAGAGAATACACAATTTTTTCAGTGAAAGTCGGATTACTGTGGTAATTTTAGACCAATCACAAGACTCGGATACTACCAAGCATTCCTGAGTCTTGTGATTGGCCTAAACTTTCCATGGGATTCAGATTACCACGGTAAAATTCTGCATTCTCTGATTAGTCCAATACTTCCGAGTCAACTCAGAAGTATTTAGCCAATAAGAAAATGAAAACAAAAAAAATAGACTTCTCGGAAATTGGAAAAATGGAATCAGAAATGCAGCATTGTCAGAAATCAGAAATTCAACATTGTCGGAATCGGAATTGCCACAGAATCAGAAAGCGGCATTTCTGACCATCCCTACTTCCATTTAATTCATTAAGGTTCATAAAGCAGTGCAATCAAACATGATTTCTTTTATATTTCATTGCGCTACGCCGAGCTGCCAAAAATACACATTACCTAAGTAAATATTCAGTATTTAAAAATGCTGAATATTCCTACAAAGGCCCATTTATTTACATAATCGATGGGTCCCACAGTAAAGCTTGTAAAATGTACATCTAACATGTTACATGTTTCTGTCTAGGCCTCTGAGAAAGCATCAAGTACAGTGGGTTGCAAAAGTATTCGGCCCCCTTGAAGTTTTCCACATTTTGTCATATTACTGCCACAAACATGAATCAATTTTATTGGAATTCCACATTAAAGACCAACACAAAGTGGTGTACACATGAGAAGTGGAACAAAAATTATACATGATTCCAAACATTTTTTACAAATAAATAACTGCAACGTGGTGTGTGCATAATTATTCGGCCCCCTTTGATCTGAGTGCAGTCAGTTGCCTATAGACATTGCCTGATGAGTGCTAATGACTAAATAGAGTGCATCTGTGTGTAATCTAATGTCAGTACAAATACAGCTGCTCTGTGAGGGCCTCAGAGGTTGTCTAAGAGAATATTGGGAGCAACAACACCGTGAAGTCCAAAGAACACACAAGACAGGTCAGGGATCAAGTTATTGAGAAATTTAAAGCAGGCTTAGGCTACAAAAAGATTTCCAAAGCCTTGAACATCCCACGGAGCACTGTTCAAGCGATCATTCAGAAATGGAAGGAGTATGGCACAACTGTAAACCTACCAAGACAAGACCATCCACCTAAACTCACAGGCCGAACAAGGAGAGTGCTGATCAGAAATGCAGTCAAGAGGCCCATGGTGACTCTGGACGAGCTGCAGAGATCTACAGCTCAGGTGGGAGACTCTGTCCATAGGACAACTATTAGTCATGCACTGTACAAAGTTGGCCTTTATGGAGGAGTGGCAAGAAGAAAGGCATTGTTAACAGAAAGCATAAGAAGTCCCGTTTGCAGTTTGCCACAAGCCATGTGGGGGACACAGCAACCATGTGGAAGAAGGTGCTCTGGTCAGATGAGACCAAAATGGAACTTTTTGGCCAAAATGCAAAACGCTATGTGTGGCGGAAAACTAACACTGCACATCACTCTGAACACACCATCCCCACTGTCAAATATGGTGGTGGCAGCATCATGTTCAGGGGTTGCATCTCTTCAGCAAGGACAGGGAAGCTGTTCAGAGTTGATGGGAAGATGGATGGAGCCAAATACAGGGCAAACTTGGAAGAAAACCTCTTGGAGACTGCAAAAGACTTGAGACTGGGGTGGATGTTCACCTTCCAGCAGGACAATGGCCCTAAACATAAAGCCAGGGCAACAATGGAATGGTTTAAAACAAAACATATATATGTGTTAGAATGGCCCAGTCAAAGTTCAGATCTAAATCCAATCAAGAATCTGTGGCAAGATCTGAAAACTGCTGTTCACAAACGCTGTCCGTCTAATCTGACTGAGCTGGAGCTGTTTTGCAAAGTAGAATGGGCAAGGATTTCAGTCTCTAGATGTGCAAAGCTGGTAGAGACATACCCTAAAAGACTGGCAAATGTAATTGCAGCAAAAGGTGGTTCTACAAAGTATTGACTCAGGGGGCCGAATAATTACGCACACCCCACTTTCCAGTTTATGATTTGTAAAAAATGTTTGGAGTCATGTATGATTTTCGTTCCACTTCTCACATGTACACCACTTTGTATTGGTCTTTCACGTGGAATTCCAATAAAATTGATGCATGTTTGTGGCAGTAATGTGACAAAATGTGGAAAACTTCAAGGGAGCCGAATACTTTTGCAACCCACTGTAGATGCAATCATCTCCTCAGCCCTATGCACACACAAGCCTGCCTCCCCAGCACCTGCATCTCTGCAGATACATACTGCTGAAGGAAGCACAGTAAAGATTAGTGTTTTTTACTACTGTGCCCGGCTGCTCCTCTTTTTCAGAGTAGATTTGCTGCTAATCCTCCGCACATTCATCCGATTAGCTTCATTTGCATCTGCTGGTATTCAAGCTATGCAACATTGCAAATCCCTTTACAAATACTGTTGAATGGTGCAAGCAAATGTTGGAATCCATAGTCCATATGAATCCATTCAATATTTAGTAAAGTGTCAAATTTGGTTGTATTCCCTCATTCTCATATTGTTCATGATATTGATAGTTAAATAACTTTTCATCTCAAATATTGATATCATTATCTATTGCCTGTTTATGTGCTTTACTATGAGGCCTACATTTATCATATAAGGGCATTAGAGGAAAATAAATTAAACGTGCTACTGTTAGTGAATCATTCATCAGAAATCTAATCTCACATTTTTTGGCAGGATAATTATTTGAAAAAGTTTCCATGTATTTTTTCTCAAACATCTATAATTCTTTTTATAGCAGTGAAAATCAACAAGGGATGTATGGTAAACCATGTATGTTTATATATCTGTGTATAATATAACCTATGTATACTTTGTGTATCTATAGAAGACAATTCATTAACATTTCTTAAAACCACAAATCATTCCTTGTATCAAACTGCCAATTTGAGAGCCACATAAAAATCAAATTATCCCCCTAACCTGATAGAATGTATAAAGAAAACAGAAGACTTGCAAAACCCGACTTAACAATGAAGAGTTTAACTTTTTAGGATACATGATACATTGGGGTTAATTGATAATTATTATTTTTTTAACAAAATTGTCTTTTTGTTTTCCGTCTTTCACAGTTTTCACTGTATCATTTGTATAATTATCTTTCATCATTATAATCACCTTATCTATATAACAACTTGTAAGTGCCTAAAGAGTAAAAGAAAATGCTAAAAAAAATAAGGCAAAGAATTTACAAAGAAGTTACTCAGAGTTAACTTCGTATGTGTGGTCTTTAACTCGGAATCTGCTGAAAGTTATTTTTAAAAATAGTGTAGCAAATTCAACTGTTAAAAAAAATAGGGTAGCAATAAGTAAAGGGATGTAATTCTTGAGATAGGTTGAGTAAATCAGTGCCATTGCATGGCATAGATAAAAAGGGGACATATCTTGATTCATTATAAATGTTGTTTTGAAAGTAATGATGATGGTAATATTATTGATTTACATAATACCAACATATTCCATAGTGCTATACAGACAAATATTTTCCAGAGCAATTGCATAGACAAACAGAGATGCTATGGATCAAAGCGCAGTTGTATAGCACATCTTGTGACAGATAAACATAAATGGGTCAGTCAGCAATACCAAGATATAATAGCAGAGAGAAGAAAGGGATAGGAAATACACAAGTATTTGATAGCTGGAAATCAATGTTTATCAAGTGTTGTTATGAAAGCTGTTCTGTATCAGCACCTTGCAGCATTTCCAAGCTAATGAAAATCAAATAAATGACCAGATTTACAGCTGACGCAATGCTTGTATTAGGCACTGCACACCACTTACCTTTGCTGTAATGATACTGGATAGTGATGCAGATGGTGATCAAGAATAATCCAATCCTACAGTTCATTTTCAGTGTCATATATTAAGAATTATCAATGCGCAGATGGGAAAAAAAAGTCTTCAAAGAAAAATTAAAGTAGCTGAAAAAAAAAGGAAAGACTGTTGGCTGGAAATTTGACAGGAAATTGTTAATATGTTTGCGGTTGTTCTTCTTTAATTGTTCTCTTGTAATAGCAACTAGAGTGACAACTGTACAAAACAGTGTCTATCAGGCATAATCTATTTATCTACTGCTCAGACATAATCCTCCTTGTGGGACAGCTGGAAGGGTTGTCTGCATCTAATTAACCTGCAGCACTGACATGTGTTATTTCTAATCAAAGAACACTTGTTAATGGTAAAGGCCACATTGTCCAATCATTGATTTCATGCATCCTTCTGTCCTGCTTGCCAGACAGGATATATCACCATATAAATGTATGGCCATGATGATAACATAGCATGAGTTAATCACATTATGACTCAATATGATTACAGAGAAGTATTAACCCTGCATTTATTCCCAGAGATGACAGGTTGCCCTAACGAGGAACCTATGTTACTTAACTGCTTAGGCTAAATCTAATTGGAGGAAATGTAATTAGGTTTAACAGCCCTGTGTTACCAGTAATGAGGTTTAGCAGACTTTAAGTAAACATCATTTTATTTAAAAATTCATTTCTGTGAATTGGTTCATGAAGTAAAATACTGTAGCTTCATACATTATGGTTAAATAATTCAGATAGCAATACATGTATATTTAAGCATGCTATGTACATGCTTTATTGTCATGTGTTTGTTGCCACTGCAACTGAAATTATGAAAAACTGTAAATCATCATGGTTGGATGGCTAATTCTGCAGCCCTGTTCTTTGAAATCCTCAGCAAAACAGAATCCAATTGCACACATCTGCAAGAAAATGAATGCAGCTGCTAACACAAAAAAATGTGTTAGTCAGAATTAATTTTAAAAGCAAAAATATTTGGCTCATTTGTGTAAACTTTCAAAAACTGCATTACTCACCCTTCACTGAATCATTCAATTACTAATTTAATGTTTGCAATGTCCATGTGAAACTTAAAGGATACCTGAGCCGTCATAAATTGTAAAAATGGGGGGAACTGGCATGCGTAGGAAGCAGTTCTCATGGCCTCTGCTACCCCCCCTTCTCCTCCATTTTCCATCTGTTATCTCCTAAAGGCCCCCCAAAGCTACTTCTGGGTTGGCCAGGTCGGTGAGTAGTGGCCCGGCAATGTGCGTCCTTGATTGAGCTTATGGGAGCGCTTTGCGTATGTATAGCATGTCACGACTATGTAGTACACATGCCGTCATGACTATGCTCAGGTATCCTTTAAAGCAAACCGGTAATTTACCAGAAAAAAATAGATGCTTTCCAAAGTAGAGGGACGCTTCTGAAAGCTTCAGCGTCTCCCCACATCCTCCTCAATCCCACCGCTGCTGGCCAGGACCCTCTTCACTGGTGGCCACACTCCTGTGTACTAGTGCTTCTGTACTGCGCAGATGTGGCTATAGTCACAGCTGCATAGTATGGCTTCGCTTGTAAATTGCGGGGAGCGTGGTCAAAAGAACATTTCTGACAAGCTCTTGTCGGAAATGTACCAGAAAAAAATAGATGCTTTCCAAAGTAGAGGGACACTTCTGAAAGCTTCAGAGTCTCCCCAAATCCTTGTAACGATTGGTGTCAGCTAAACAGATTTTCTGATTATCGGTGATCTGCAGTATCACCAACAATACAGATGCTATACCTGATCATATGGTGATCTGCAGAATCACTAATAATGCTAGTATAGCCAGACACAGGACTACCAATGTGAGTAGTGTTTGGGGCAACAGTAATGAGGAAGAGGAGGTCTCCTGAGGAGCGGGTGACTTCAGACAATGCTGCAGCCAAGGATCACCTGAGGAGCAGGCGAGTCCGGCTGTACTGCAGCTAAAGGACACCTGAGGAGCAGGTGCTACAGGTAGTGCTGCAAGGTTGATAACCTGAAAAGCAGGTGATTAAGACAGTACTGTATCCAGTGTACACCTGAGAAGCAGGTGTTACAAAGAGTGCTGCGAAAGGCGATCACCTGAGGAGCAGGTGATTAAGACTATACTATTGCTATTGGACACCTGAGGAGCAGGAGTTACAGACAGAACTGCAATAAAGCTTCACCTGAGGGGCAGGTGAATGCTACAGATCCCTCACCAGTGGCTAGGCCCACTGGCGAGGATAGAGAGGTCAGACAAGCAGAGTAGACAACGTACGGACAGATAAGGTACAAAGACAGAAGGCTGATTCAGTGTTGAATTCAGGCAGAGTCGGCAACGTGAATCAGATGGGCAGAGGTACAAAGTCAGCAAGCAGGAGAATAGTCAATGAAAGCAGAAGGTCATAACAGATAATACAATGTAATTAGTACTTTAGCTATCAATAGAATCTGGCTAAGTGTGGATCCCCAGCTCCGGCTGGTTCTAGCACACTTTGGGATCTGACTAAGGTCTGAGCGCTCACACGTAAGCATTTGCAACAGCAGACATGGAGCAACTGACAGTCTGGTACTATATATACAAAGTTGCTCCGCAGCGCCGCCCCAGCCACTCAGCCTATCCGAAGCACTGTTGGAGTCAGCTGACTTGGCAGATCAGCTGACTCCCCTTCTATTCACATAAAGGTCATGTTGCCTGGCGCGCGTAGCCCTCAATCTATGTGCAATAGAAGGACCAGGCAGATCTCCAGCATGAAACTGTGCGGCAGAGGCTGCCGGCTGACACGCGGAGACAGCCGCCATGCCGCCTGTCTCCGCGACAGCATCTCCGCTATCCCTTACAATCCTCCTCAATCCCACCGCTGCAGGCCGGGACCCTCTTCCTCTTCAGGGTGGCCACACTCCTGTGTACTAGTGCTTCAGTACTGCGCAGATGTGGCTATATTTTACAGCTGCGTAGTATGGCCTCGTCTGTACACGGAGGGGAGCGTGGTCAAAAGAACATTTCTGACAAGCTCTTGTAGGAAATGTGCAGAGGGACCCTGCACAACAAATGCAGGCTCCTGGATGGATTGGGAAGCATCTGAACTAACCAGGGCCTAACTGCTACTGAGTTAAGGATCAACATTTTTGGGAGGAGGGTGGAAGTTACATGTTCGCTTTCATTTGCCCTGTGCTTTAAAACAATTAACATTGTACATTAAGGTGTTGATGTTAGCCACATTGGTGGCCAATGTGGCCAATTACAATTTCCTTTTGGTTAAATGTGTCTTAACCACTTATCTTAAACGTATAGGTTAACAGGGAATATTTTCTGATGGGTTGTCTTTAACCACTTGATGACTGTAGTTTTGTTAACCCCCCCCCCCCCCCCCTTCCTAAAGACCAGGCACTTTTTTTCACTACTGGGATGTGCAGGCTTTTCAGCCTCCTGCACAGCCCAGCTAAGGAATATGGCGATTGGAATCACCTCCTATTCTTGCCCCTAAGGGGACATGCTGCCGGAGGGGTCCGATCGCAGAGGTCACTTTTTAAAAAAAATTTCTTCAGCCTCTTAGAGGCTCTCATTGCCGCTGCCGCTGTCCCTCTCCTTCCCTCCTCCCCTCTGCCTAAAGAATTGAGCAGGACGGCGATCCCCGGCCAATTAGAGGCCGGGATCGCCGATCTTGTACAGCGCTGCTGGAGACTGCAGCGCTGTACGCATGTAAACAAAGTGGATTTCTTTCCCCTTATGTTTACAAGCAGCCTGCTAGCCGCGGTCGGCGGCTAGCAGGTTAATCACGGAACTCCGTTCCGTGAAGTGGCAGGGAATGATCGCGCATACGCGCAGCCATTCTCTGGGATACTGCAGCCCCAGGACTCGACGCCAATTGGCGTTAGGCGGTCCTGGGGCTGCCGTCGCGGCCACGTCCATTGGCGTGAGGCGGTCGCAAAGTAGTTAAATTATGAATGTGTAAACGCAATATACAGGTGAATGTTTAATAGTTCAGGCTGAAGGATATAGGGCTCGTTCACACTAGGGGCGTTTTCAAGCGCAGGCGATTTTTAAAATCGTCAAAACGATTTTAGAATTTTACAGATTTTACAATTAGAACGTTCATATCAATGCAGTTCGTGCTCTGTGCGTTCAGCAAAGCGGTGCCTGTACCCTTTCTGGGGCCTTTTTGCTATAATGGAAGGTGTAGGAAGAGCTCTAAACACTCACAAAACCACTATATGCAGCGATTGCGTTCGCGTTTTTTAGAATAAATACATTGTATTTATTATTTTCCGGGTCAAAGAGTTCACTTCCTGACATACATCAGGGAGTGAATCTCAAAACTGCCCTGGCAAAGCGCTTAGAAAATCGCTTTTTTTTAAAAAACGGAGCACGCAGTGAAGCGCTGGGAGCGGGAAAAATAGCGCACAAAAACGCAAAACGCTTGCTTTTGCGTTTTCGTTTTTAGGTGTGAATGAGGCCTGAAATTTGGAAGCCATATAATATACCCATATGCTCTGCTTAGGAGTAAATATGTGATATCTACATACAGTATCCCTTCAGTATTTAGGTATGACACCTCCAGATATTATATGTGCTTTACATGTACATCTTAATGAACCATCCCCCTGTATGAATACAACAAATAGCAGTGCACTGTATGATATTGACTTTCTGTTCACGTTCAAGCCAAACAGATACATCTATTCCATGAATCTTGTATTTAACATTTTTCTTCACTGCATGGAGCATTAAAATTGTATTGTGTGCTATCATGTTTTTCTTGTAATATTGCAAAATATAGAAATTATTCAGAGGCATTATTAGTCACAAAAGCCTATGAAAAGGCTTCAGCAGGGAGCTCACATGTTCCAGGCAATCTTTTAAGTCATGAATAATTTAAAATGATTATTCTCTCCCAAGATAAATTCATTCTAAACATTCCTTTCTTATTCTCTCTCTACTTTCCTACCAGCTTTGATAAAAAGATAGTGGAAACTATTAATCATAAACATTCGCTCTGGTCAACAGAGAATTATCAAGAGATGGTGCCTTTCCCAGAGCTGTTTCATTTAATTATAGGTCACATTTAATTAATATAAGAGTGCACTGCTGTCACAAACAATTATATCGTCTGAAAATATTAATTTGCTGGCTGCAAATATGAATATTTCTTACCTATTTTCTCACTAGTTGCTGAAATAAATGCATTTTAAATGCTGTGCTGTATAATTACAGCTCTGAGTAGGTGAAGTCAATCCTAGAACAATATATTGATCTGACTCCTGTGGATATGAAGGGGATTACTTAGAATGTATGAACCCACAAGTGCTACTGAAGTAGCCAATTATTAGTCAGCTAAGTAGAAAAGATAACGAGAGGAAAGAGGGGAGAGCGTGCATCTAGGAGGGTCAATATACCACTGACAGTGGGATGAGGGGACGGAGACATGATTCAATGTTTGCTAGGTGTACATTTTCCTCTCTTTTCTAACAACTTTAGCTACACAAAGTTCCATACCCCCTTTCTAGTGTCTGTTATTTGAATCCCCTACTAGACTGTAAGTCTGATTGAGTGGGATCTTCTTCTCCCTCTGTGTTTTTGTATTTGTTATGTATGCTGGTTTGTCATCTGTACACCAAATTTATTATTTGGCACTGCATAATATGTTGTGGGGAAAAAGGGAAAGAAGAAGGGCACATGATGAAATACAGGGGCTGGGCTGGGAGAGAGTGCATAATATGATGGTGGAGGGGGACATAGTGAATGTCTAGAGTAGAGAACACATTATATTAAATTTGTGTGTTGTTTGTTTGTTTTTGTTTTTTTTTTGGGGGGGGGGAGAGATGTACAGGGTAAAAAGTTAAGACTAAACAGATGGCTTTTCAGTTTTGATTTAAACATCTCTAGGGTAGAAGCTGCCGTGAATTACATTTAGGAAGGCATTCGAGAGGTTGGGGGTAGCATAATAAAATGTGTGCCTCTTTGTGTGTATGGGGGGGGGGGGGGGGAGAAGGGATTTAGCTTAGATACTGCTTAAGGCCTGATTCACACTGCAAGAGCTTTTTTAGAGCTATTTGAGCTGATTATCTGATTTGAAAAGATCTTGCTAATACAATGCTATAGGTAATTTTTATAAAATCACGTTACTCAAGTGAGAACAAACTCATTTAACAAGAGCTTTTAAAATTGCAAGCGCTTGGAAAAAGCACTTCCAGTGTGAACCAGCCATTAGCCACTTGTGAGCCAGTGTTAAATTAATCCCTTCATTTGTCTTCACCCCTTGTTCTAGCGCTTAGGGAAATGTAACTGATACACAAAGGATGACATTACCCTCCTGCTCCAGATGATCCTGAGGAAAATCATTGTCAACACTATTTCCAGCTATGTGTGGATGAGTGTGTGGTATGCACTATTTGCTGGTACTTATTCAGTATGACAAACAGGTGTCCAATTCTAAAATTTAGTGTATCACAGTTTGACAAGTCATATGTTTATCTGCGTAAATACTACCCACACACTTTTATTTTTAAACTCAAATCCTTCCATATGGTGTTTAGGACTGCATCCATAACTTGACATGTTCATTTGCAAGGGCACTTTAAAGTAACTTATGCTACACTTACATTGGGATTTTTACTATGTACATGTATATGTACAGTATACTGTATAGTATACTGTATGTCCCCAAAGATATTTGCACCTGCTTCTTGGCACTGACTGTTGCTTTTTAGCTTCAAGACCTATCCCAGGCACATATTTATTTGTAGACAGGCTTTGGCAATCAGCAGCAAAACTTGTTTATCTGTTCTTGATTAGTTGTTGCCAAATAGATAACTTCTTAAAGACTTGTTCTGGAATCTAGTTACTGGCCAATCCCAGTAGGAAATCACTATCTGTGCCATAAATTACAATCTTCTCCAACCGATTTAGCCTGTGTCTTCCCCTTGCAGCCTTATGCTGGGCATACACAGCGCGATAATGCGCTGGTGTCGAGCCAGCGACTCGATGCCGGCGCGTCCCAGCTCGTCTGCGCGTGCGCGCGGATCGATCCCCGCTCGTTCCTACCAGCGCTCCTTATCTGGCGGACAATGGCGGGGAATCGAGCGGGCAGGGATCGAGCGGGGTCATCGGACCTGCTGAATATTATCAGCTCCCGGCATCAGCTGCTCGATACACAGTACAGAAACGTACCGTGTATCCCCAGCATTAAGCTAGCCATACATTGATAGATTTCCACCCAATGCTTCAGAGCAATCCATTCCTTTAAAAACAATGATGTAGAAGGAATCAATTCCCATTTAATTTGATCAAGCGATAAAATCTGCAGGGAATTAAATGGGATGTGTGTATGAGTATCTTAAAAGTACCCCTGAAGTGATATAGAAAATAAAAAGTTAGATAATTATCTTTATTAGAAGGAAGCCTCTGGATAGTCTTGAGGCTTCCCATATCTTCTTACACTCCACCCTTCCTGCAAACAGACCCTCTGAACTTATTTGACTATAGCCAGTAAAAAGTGTCTTCTAGCCTCATTTCAGGCCATGGATAAGCACATCCATACTGGTCACGCAAGAGTAAGGTCCATGGTTTTTTTTTTTACCTTTTTCCACAAGTGATTTGGTCTACTGGGTATTTGTGAACCTTACAAGCCCAGCCAGGATGCACTCATCCACAGTTGGAAGCACATCCAGAAAAAACTTAGGGACCCTTCACTGAAATGCTGGGGTGTAAGAAAATATGGGAAGCCTCTGGACTATCCAGAGGCTTCCCTCTGCTAATTTAAGTATGTCTATTTTTTTTTATATAGCTTCAGGAGTACTTTAAAGAGGGAAGGATACTATCAAGGCATCAGCAGCAGCAGCCCATACTGGGCTGGTTTCAGGGTTTTATTTCTTCAATTATCCTGATACAATTTAGGTTCTATGTACATGGTCACACACTTGGGAATAAAGACAAAATCACACCTGGCAGTTCCACAAAATGGCATGGAGGAAAGTGTTACTCTTGGCTCTTTAACCAAAGGGAAAACAAGAATTTTGAATCAGGATGATACCATTTATTGGCTAACTTAAAAGAATAAACATTAGCAAGCTTTCGGCTTTGCAGCCTTTGTCGGGCTTACAATCCTGTATGCTTGCAAACTGATGGTACAGACAGCTATATACATGCAGCCAGTGGTGCTCATCCAATATTCAGGTATCCGAACTACCCAGATAATATGAACTGTTTCCACTATCCGAACTTTGAATAGGAATTCGGATATCTTTGTAAATCCGAATAGCACTATCCGAGCAAACTTGGATTTCTATGTGAAAATCCGAAATTCGGTCGGATAGTTAGTTTTAGTATCCGAGCAGAAGCAAAAATCCTTTCAATGGTAAACATCCCTTTGGGAGGCATAGAGAGAGAGAGAGAGAGAGAGAGAGAGAGAGAGAGAGAGAGAGAGAGAGAGAGAGAGAGAGAGAGAGAGAGAGTGAGAGAGTGAGAGAGAGAGAGAGTGTGTTTTGGAAGCAATTTAAGCCATTTTCAGGCCACTTGCAGTTTTCTACCCGGTTATCCGAATCCAAAAAGTTTGGATTCTGATATCCGATTAGAATCCGGATATCTGAGTGTCCGGATCCAAATTAAATTCGGATTTTGAAAAGGGGTATCCGAGCAGCACTGCATGCAGCATCAAAAGGGGATACATAGATTTTTTTCAAGCGAAAATACTTCATTAAAATGTCTTAAGCGAAACAGAACATCTAAATGGGGTGGGAGGTTGTTAGCTGAGAAAAGACCCTTGTTTACACAATGTTTACAGACTTGGGAGTTAGGCTGTCACAGGGGCATCGTAAATACCGAGTTCACAAGTTTAGCTATATAGGCTGAAAAAGAGTTTTGGCATTAAATATCATCAACCTCATACCAGTATAGAAAGTTTTTGTCCTTATTCAAGCCTTTGTCCACCGCTTTGAACCAATTTATAAATTTCGTCTCTGGTATTAATCTATCATTTGACTTTTGAAGCCACCCTTCAGGGCAGTGACACGAAGATCATTTATGCTGTGTCCATTGGAATGAAAGTGTGTAGCAAATGGGATGGGAGTACAGATTTGGTATCGTTAACCAAAGGAATAACCAATAAAACAACTTTCAATAAAAGGCACCCCAATCCAATAAAATATTTAAAAAGTTAAAACGACTAAATGCTTTGTAAGCTCTTTTATTCACCTCATGTGGCAATGCCCGCCTATTGCTGACTTTTGGAAGCAAGTGATGGACTATCTAAATGATGTGATGGGCTCTCCTGTTGCACTAGACATTAAAACATGTGTGTTAAAGGAATACTTAAGCCAAAAACAAAAAATGATATTTACTCTCCCAGGGCATCCCTCAGCCCCCTGAAGCTGGATGGTGCCCTCGCAGCCTCGCTCCGATCGTCCTGTCCCCACCGGCGGCTACTTCCGGGTTCGGCAACAGCCGCCGACAGGCTGGGAACGCGGCTGATTCTCCGCGTTCCCAGCCGCTATATCACCCTCTATGCTGCTATAGCGTATATATATATATATATATATATATATATATATATATATATATATATATATATATATATACAGCTTTCTCATGTGATAGTGCATTTTTCTCTCTGTTATAGCATATGCTACCACAGAGGTAAAGCTAGACTATCCCCTGAGGAACACGTTTATTAACCTTTGAAGTGAGCTTATTCTCCTTTTAATTTTTTCAACATTGTATTCAATTTCAGTGAGTTCTGTATGCTGCTGTTTAGTGCTTGTAAAGTGTTCAATTTAATGAAGCTCATGCCCTTAGAATTGCTTGACTAAATTCCATTAACACCCCAACCCCTTAATATTATGTATTTACTCTGTTTTAACTACTTTATTTGAGAGAATCCAGCATTTATGATCCTTCCAAGCAAGGCCAGACTTTCCAAGGTATGTGAGGAGTTCTCAAGAGATTTTATCTGCTTGCCATAAATAACATTTTAATGACATTTATTCATATTAGTAAAACAAGCTCCCTGTTCCTTTTGATGTTCAGTTCTACAGTGTGTAATACATCTTAATGACATTAATTTGTAGTTAGAAAAAAATCTATTTACTTTTTTCTTGTGTTTTAAGATTTAGTCCAATGCACAGAGTGGGAGGCCAAAGAAGGTATTACCGTATTTAACCACTTCCCGACCGCCGTATATACAATTGGCGGCCGGGAAGTGGACCCCGCAATGACCGCCATATAGACAAATGGCGGCGGTCCTTTTACGGGCATGGGCGGCACGATCGCGTCATTTGTGACGCGATCGGCCGCCGGCGCCTGGCTCCGCCCCCTCGTGCTGTAACCCGCCAGCCGTTCGGAAGCGCCGACGGGTTACTAGCACCCGGATCACCGCATACAAAGTGTATAATACACTTTGTAATGTATACAAAGTGTATTATACAGGCTGCCTCCTGCCCTGGTGGTCCCAGTGTCCGAGGGACCACCAGGGCAGGCTGCAGCCACCCTAGTCTGCACCCAAACACACTGATTTCCCCCCCCCCTGCCCCCTGATCGCCCACAGCACCCCTCAGACTCCCCCCCTGCCCACCCCCCAGACCCATGTTTGCACCCAATCACCCCCCTAATCACCCATCAATCACTCCCTGTCACTATCTGTCAACGCTATTTTTTTTTATGCCCTAAACTGCCCCCTGCTCCCTCCTGATCACCCCCCCACCCCTCAGATTCTCCCCAGACCCCCCCTGTGTACTGTATGCATCTATCCCCCTGATCACCTGTCAATCACCTGTCAATCACCCATCAATCACCCCCTGTCACTGCTACCCATCAATCAGCCCCTAACCTGCCCCTTGCGGGCAATCTGATCACCCACCCACACCAATAGATCGCCCGCAGATCCGACGTCAGATCACCTCCCAAGTGCAGTGTTTACATCTGTTCTCTACCCTAAACACCCACTAATTACCCATCAATCACCCATCAATCACCCCCTATCACCACCTGTCACTGTTACCCATCAGATCAGACCCTAATCTACCCCTTGCGGGCACCCAATCACCCGCCTACACGCTCAGATTGCCCTCAGACACCCCCTTATCAATTCGCCAGTGCAATATTTACATCTGTTCTTCCCTGTAATAACCCACTGATCACCTGTCAATCACCTGTCAATCACCCATCAATCACCCTCTATCACTGCCACCCATCAATCATCCCCTGTCACTGCCACCCATCAATCAGCCCCTAACCTGCCCCTTGCGGGAAATCTGATCACCCACCCACACCAATAGATCGCCCGCAGATCCGACGTCAGATCACCTCCCAAGTGCAGTGTTTACATCTGTTCTCTACCCTAAACACCCACTAATTACCCATCAATCACCCCCTGTCACTGCTACCTATCAGATTAGACCCCTATCTGCCC
Organism: Hyperolius riggenbachi; assembly: GCF_040937935.1. Classification (NCBI taxonomy): domain Eukaryota; kingdom Metazoa; phylum Chordata; class Amphibia; order Anura; family Hyperoliidae; genus Hyperolius; species Hyperolius riggenbachi. Next base: position 241,802,931 of record NC_090649.1, read on the forward strand.
CTAGGGCACTCAATCACCTGCCCACACCCTCAGAACGCCCTCAGACCCCAGCCCTGATCACCTCACCAGTACATTGCTTGCATCTATTCCCCCCTCTAATCACACCTTGAGACACCCATCAATCACCTCCTGTCACCCCCCTAGCACTCCTATCCATCAGATCAGGCCCAATACAACCTGTCATCTAAAAGGCCACCCTGCTTATGACTGGTTCCACAAAATTCGCCCCCTCACAGACCACCTGTCATCAAAATTTGCAGATGCTTATACCCCTGAACAGTCATTTTGAGACATTTGGTTTCCAGACTACTCACGGTTTTGGGCCCGTAAAATGCCAGGGCGGTATAGGAACCCCACAAGTGACCCCATTTTAGAAAAAAGACACCCCAAGGTATTTTGTTAGGTTTATGACGAGTGCATAGAAGATTTTATTTTTTGTCAAAAGTTAGCGGAAATTGATTTTTATTGGGGTTTTTTTTAACAAAGTGTCATTTTTCACTAACTTGTGACAAAAAATAAATTCTATGAACTCACCATACACCTAACGGAATACCTTGCAGTGTCTTCTTTCTAAAATGGGGTCACTTGTGGGGTTCCTATACTGCCCTGGCATTTTAGGGGCCCTAAACCGTGAGGAGTAGTCTAGAAAACAAATGCCTCAAAATGATCTGTGAATAGGACGTTGGGCCCCTTAGCGCACCTAGGTTGCAAAAAAGTGTCACACATGTGGTACCGCCGTACTCAGGAAAAGTAGTATAATGTGTTTTGGGGTGTATTTTTACACATACCCATGCTGGGTGGAAGAAATCTCTCTGTAAATTAACAATTGTGTGTAAAAAAAATCAAACAATTGTCATTTACAGAGATATTTCTCCCACCCAGCATGGGTATGTGTAAAAATACACCCCAAAACACATTATACTACTTCTCCTGAGTACGGCGGTACCACATGTGTGGCACTTTTTTACACCCTAAATATACTAAGGGGCCCAAAGTCCAATGAGTACCTTTAGGATTTCACAGGTCATTTTGCGACATTTGGTTTCAAGACTACTTCTCACGGTTTAGGGCCCCTAAAATGCCTGGGCAGTATAGGAACCCCACAAATGACCCCATTCTAGAAAGAAGACACCCAAAGGTATTTCGTTAGGAGTATGATGAGTTCATACAAGATTTTATTTTTTGTCACCAGTTAGCGGAAAATGACACTTTGTGAAAAAAAACAATTAAAATCAATTTCCGCTAACTTGTGACAAAAAAATTAAATCTTCTATGAACTTACCATACTCCTAACGGAATACCTTGGGGTGTCTTCTTTCTAAAATGGGGTCATTAGTGGGGTTCCTATACTGCCCTGGCATTTTAGGGGCCCTAAACCATGAGGAGTAGTCTTGAAACAAAAAGGACCTGTGAAAGCCTAAAGGTACTCATTGGACTTTGGGCCCCTTAGCGCAGTTAGGGTGCAAAAAAGTGCCACACATGTAATATCCCCATACTCAGGAGAAGTAGTATAATGTGTTTTGGGGTGTATTTTTACACATACCCATGCTGAGTGGGAGAAATATCTCTGTAAATGGACAATTGTGTGTAAAAAAAAATCAAACAATTGTCATTTACAGAGATATTTCTCCCACCCAGCATGGGTATGTGTAAAAATACACCCCAAAACACATTATACTACTTCTCCTGAGTACGGCAATACCACATGTGTGGCATTTTTTTGCAGCCTAACTGCGCTAAGGGGCCCAAAGTCCAATCAGCACCTTTAGGCTTTACAGGGGTGCTTACAATTTAGCACCCCCCAAAATGTCAGGACAGTGAACACACCCCACAAATGACCCCATTTTGGAAAGTAGACACTTCAAGGTATTCAGAGAGGGGCATGGTGAGTCTGTGGCAGATTTCATTTTTTTTTTGTCGCAAGTTAGAAGAAATGGAAACTTTTTCTTTTTTTTGTCACAAAGTGTCATTTTCAGCTTACTTGTGACAAAAAATAATATCTTCTATGAACTCACTATGCCTCTCAGTGAATACTTTGGGATGTCTTCTTTCTAAAATGGGGTCATTTGGGGGGTATTTATACTATCCTGGAATTCTAGCCACTCATGAAACATGTCAGGTGGTCAGAAAAGTCAGAGATGCTGGAAAATGGGAAAATTCACTTTTTGCACCATAGTTTGTAAACGCTATAACTTTTACCCAAACCAATAAATATAGGCTGAATGTTGTTTTTTTTCATCAATAACATGTCTGTCCACATTTTTCGTGCTGCGTGTATACAGAAATTTTACTTTATTTGAAAAATGTCAGCACAGAAAGTTAAAAAAATCATTTTTTTGACAAAATTCATGTCTTTTTTGATGAATATAATAAAAAGTAAAAATCGCAGCAGCAATCAAATAGCACCAAAAGAAAGCTTTATTAGTGACAAGAAAAGGAGCCAAAATTCATTTAGGTGGTAGGTTGTATGAGCGAGCAATAAACCATGAAAGCTGCAGTGGTCCTTAAGCCTGGTAAAGCCCCTCAAGTGGTTAAAGCTTACTGTTTAAATCTTTTGATGTTAGCCAATCTTAATTCAAAACTTTCTGATCACTAGCAGTTTATTACTATAACTAGTGACCTTAGCCCATTAAAAAACGGGCTAGGTCTGTCAATTACTTCGCCGCTCGCACCGCCTGCACCGCCTGCATCCGCCCGCCGCCCGCGCACACACGCCCGCCCCTTCTGGCCCCGTCCTCCCCCGGCCCTTGGCAGTGTCTCTGCACCTGTCCCTGCACATGCTCAGTGCTAAAAAGCACTGACACATGGATGGACGCGGTGGCACTTGCCTATTATTGTATAGGATGCAAGCACATGGTAGATCATATGTTTTGCTGCAACAAGGCATCCATTTTTGTCCAGTTCTAAAACCTATCATTACCTGAAATTAATGTCATTCCTGAATGTCATTAAAGGGAACCTTAACTGTGGGGGGAAAAAGAAACTCACTTACCTGGGGCTTTGCCAAGCCTCCTGCAGCCGTCCTCTGCCCGTGCCGGTCCTTCGGTGCCCTCCGGTCTCCCTCCGCGGCTAAGTTTCATTTTCGGCTGACTGCCAGTCGTCCTCCGGCAAAGCGTGTCCTTCTTCCGCATTCCCTGACGTAAAGTGCCGTAAAGTGCAGTAAAGCGTGTCATCCGGATGCGCTTTACGGCTCGGTATGCATTCCATGGACGCGCTTTATTGCGCTTTACGTCAGGAAATGCGGAGGAAGGACACGCTTTGCCGGAGGACGACTGGCAGTCAGCCGAAAACGAAACTTAGCCACGGAGGGAGACCGGAGGGCACCGAAGGACCGGCGCGGGCACAGGATGGCTGCAGGAGGCTTGGCAAAGCCCCAGGTAAGTGAGTTTTTTTTTCCCCACAGTTAAGGTTCCCTTTAAGAACTTACAGTACATGTAGCCAGTGCAATAAAAAATAAAGTATCAGAGTAAGGATTCTGTTTGGCTGGATAGTGTACTAGTTAAAGGCCCTGCCTCTGACATAGGAGACTGGGTTCAAATCTCGGCTCTTCCTGTTCAGTAAAGAGAAGCTGTCAGCCATACTATCTCAGAAAAAAAACCACATACGTAAGTAGATAAATAACACTATGTGACAGAGGCGCCGAGTGTTGTTTGTTTTGCTAGATGCTGTAACTCCTTTTTCTATTGCCTGAGGAAGCGGGCACTGACCCGTGAAACGCGTTGCTTTGTTTCATCTGGAGTTCGTTAATAAATAGACTGAATGTACAGTCGTGTTGTGTCTGCTTGGAGGAGGTAAGTCCACCACTGCCTCCTCTAATTACCAAATTTTTGGCTTTTAAGTTCCTTTAAAAAACCCTTTTATCCTTTTGGTGCCTCTGTTTTCTCCTATATAATACTGTATCCACCCTGGGTGGAGGGTTGCGACCCTTTTCTACTATCTACAGAGAGCGACTTCTTATTCCTGAGTGGGGCCAGGATAATCTCCCCTCCTGCCTTTACAGTGGTTGCCTATTGGTGACCCATGCTTGTGAGTATAACAACTATTACTCTTTGTCATTATCCCCTTTGTCAATACATACTACACTATTGGGGCTCTTGGTGTTCCTCTGTTTATCTCATTCAGGTATATAAGTAAGTAGGGCCTTTCAGCAGACTCCTGTCCTTTTTACCTTGTATGTAGCATTAGTGTCAATAAACCACATGGTGTGTGTAATATTTACTTTTCTCCTTAAGTTGATTAAAGTTTTTGAGTATTTTCTCTAGGCTCCCCATTTAGGGTTTTGCTATACATCTCCTTCTAAATTGCTAGTCAATTTCTATTTTTAGCCATCAAACATGCAACCCTACCATCTCACTCAAAAAGGTCTGATGAATTAGTAAGCATTTTCTGATGGTGAATCTATGACTAATATGTGGATAAACCAACATTCACTGTTTTTAAATAAGCCTCCAAGAACCATAATGCAAACTTTAGAACCAAGATTATTATTTTTTTTATTTTGGTACTATGGACTTAACTTGATCACAGATGTCCTATTGATTATAAATGTAGGTTTTTTTTTAAAAAAACTGATAGCACTTTTTTGTATTTTTTTATTTTATTTTATTCTATCATTTTACAGTTATAATTTTCAATTACACACAAAGCATCTTGATCAGTTACTTCTTGTGCCATAACTATTTTATGGGATTTGCTGTAGCTAAACAACAAGGAGTAAGTAATGAGCTTTGTCATGACAACTAGGAAATGCAGGATTATTAGCCAACATTTCAAATTACAGGTCACTATTCTACTTAGTGTAAAAGCAGAGTCAAGTATATTTCAAACAAAACTGCCACTTAACAGTTCTAGACAAATGAGTGAATGCAGAGCACTCCTGCATGTTAAGTGACAAAGGGTCATGGCAATTACTCTGTATTTTTGAAGTTTATTATGAACAGAAAGAGTTGAACATTTCAATAACCTATAAAGTAAATGTGCTTTCTGCGCTAAAATAAAAATGTTTTTGCTGTGGACAGTGTACTCATTTTATGCTGAAGATTAAAGACGGTCAAGATTTGAAGCTGGAGTGGAGCCAGGGACGACTTTCTGGGGATGGAACAGAGCTGAAATTAGAATGGAGTTGAACCATGGAGCTTGCTGGAGCAGAGGATTTGTAAACTTTGAAGCAAGCCTGAAGCTGATGCACGACTAGTGGAGCCATTCTGAAACTCTGCTGGCCCAACTGACAACACACGCTTGTTAATTTTATATCTTCAGTCACTGTCCAAAGCATTGTGCATAAGCAATCACACCATTTGTGAAATAGAGTATTGTACTGTGTCAGCCATCGATTAAAGAGGAACTTTAGTTAAAAGAAGTAAAGGTACTTGTGTATTACCCCGTCTAGCAGAACAGGCTCGGCAGTTAGACAGGCTGAAAAAGTGTGCACTGTGCTTCTTGAGCAGCTGATTCACCACAGATCAGCTGCTCCGTTCCATTCAGCTTTCCTCACTGCGCAGTGTTGTAGCCCATCCCGATGTCACAGCACTTGTCTGTGTAAGATGTGAGTAGAAGGGCTGTACAGCACACTGAACGCAGTGACCTCCGCTCCATAGACAGCAGCCGCTGATCCCCGCTTAGGTAAGCTCTCCCCTGGTTGGCTGTGATTAGGGGTGAGACCCTTTTATAGACAAGCTGTATGATAGTGGGCAGATTGCTGCAGGGCACAGCGCTGTACATAGCAGGGGGTGTGAGGTGGATCAACTTGTGCTGGTGCTCAGCAAGTCCTCTTCCCTGTAATGCAGAGTTGGTATGCCGCTAAAATCACTTGTAATTCCCCTCCTCCAGGCTGGAAGGTTTCATGCCTCTTTCATTATTGCTCTCTATTGTTCTGCGGTCTGATCGCTGACGAAAAAGCCAACACAGCGCAGTGAGGAAAGCTGTGTGGAACAGGGCAGCTGATCTGTGGTGAATCAGCTGCTCAAGAAGCATAGTGCACACTTTTCCAGCCTGTCTAACTGCCGAGCCCATTCTGCTAGACTGGATAATACACAAGTACCGAAGAAAATATAAATCAATAAATTGCAAATTGAGAAGTTAAAAAATAAAAGAGAGCTCAAGAAATGATTGCTATTCACCATGTAATTTATTCATATTGTTTGATCCACAATAATCCTGCACATCATCCTTACTACTGGCAGACATGTAAAAAAACAGACCACACCAACTGCCATTATCTACTGTACAACCACACCCTCTAACAATGCAATAGGCTACAAGTTTGTTTTTATAGATGTGCATATGCACAGAGGGAGATACTAGTTGCTTGGAAGTGGAAACAGCTGTTATTCCCCATAATGCAACAAGGCTCACAGGACCTTGGTCATGACATCACACTATGGGTGGGGTTTCACCAACAAATCAGCCATACAGACCCCCCCCCCCCCCCCCCCGATGATCTATTTAAGAAAACATGACATGGGCTCCCCCTCCCAAGCCTCTTTATCCCCTTGTCCCCAATTCAGGCTGGGATAGCAAGAGTGTGGAGCCTCAGCCATGTGGGGCTTCACACCCTGAGCTATTCCAGTCCACATTGTCCATGGTATGGGGGGCTCTCGGGGAGAGGGGCAGCCAAGCCTGTGCCTCTCCTCTGGAGCCCTTATCCAATCCATGGACTAGGGGCTTTTCCCCACCTCCAGTGCCCCAGGAGGAAGCTGGGGCCATCAACATCCTGGGGGTGTTCATAGTGGCATCTGGGAGTCCCCTTTAAGAATGGGACACCAGATGCCCTCCCCCTTCCCAGGAGAAATGAGTATAACGGTACATAGTACCCCTTACCCCTTTCCACAAATAGTTAAGTGAAATAAAAACACAACGCTGGAAAAAGTCCTTTAATGTTCTTAAATAACAATGGATACTTACCATTAAAGAGTTCCCACACCAATATCTTCAGTAATGTCCTACACCAATTTCCTCTAATCTTGCGACCTTGATCTCCACCGTGCCCCCCTCCCGCAACACACACTGCAACTCTAGCTATACTAAGTATAGCTAGAGAAAAAGCATCTTGAAATTTGGCTCCAAGGCTCCCCTTTGGTCTGTTGTATGTAGAACAGCTAAGAAATAGAACATTAGTAGCAAGTAAAAAAAAGTCACATATGGTTTTCCAGTGCAGGAAGAGTTAAGTAACTTCAGTTATCTAAGCAAAAGAGCTTCTCTGAGTTCTTCGACCCAACTTGGGTTAAATACAGTCCTATTTTCTGAAGCATTTATCTCAACCTGTCTCTCACTGTTTCTTGTGTGGTTTGCAAACTGCAAATATGACAGAATGATGAAATGTTTAGAAAAAAAAGTTATATAGCTGAAAATAAAAATATGAGACTTTTTTCTTTGCTACTAATGTTCTGTTAATTATCCGTATTGTACAAACAATTAATTATATCATACGTTTTTTCCCCCGCTTTAGTATCACTTTCGTGACTATATCTGTTCAATTTACTTAATAAATCAGTGCAAACGTTATGTCAGTGCTGTATGAAAGCATAAGACTGTATTATTAACATTGCATTTAAAAAAATCCTAATAAATGATAAAATAAAAGTAGGATCCCTTTAACATTTAAGAAAAAGCTGTGGGTGGTTTAAGAAATGCAATTTTCAAAGTGGGACTGATTTGACCTGATTTTACCTACTTAGACTTTGCAGACTACAGTAGGCATAATCATGCAGGGCAGGTGCGAGGAAAGTAATGCTATTCTATTTTAATTAACAAAAATTATGTTCCCACTGCTTTATTGTTTCTGCTACATACCAGTATATATCTGCTGAATAACAGCTTGCAGAGCGAATTTTATGTATTTTATGCATTTGTTTAGGATTACATATATAACTCCACATTTTACATGCACAATGTATATATTAAAGACAATAATTATTAAACATACAGGGTGATGCAAAAATGACTTATTATAGGTAAATATAAACTGCCTTTTCCCATTTCTATGAAATGATGTTTGATTTACTGCACGGTTATAGATTGCAAACAAGTGTGACAGTTTTATTACACTCAGCTTTATTTAAATCGTCATTTCATTTATCCCAGTGAAATTATAAGGAGGTGAGCGGACACTGTTGTCAGCATAATAATTTTCAGATCCAGGCGTATGGATATTTATTGCACAGACCAAGAAGCAGAAAAAGCTGAAAAAAGCTTGCCTCATGTTACCTCTCATAAGTAACTTGCATGCATACAACACTCCATGTACGTGTGTTAGATTCTGTCCACTCATTTATTGCTTATCTCTGCTAAGGACTGTTTCATTTGCAAGATAACTGAGCTCAGAGAACATTATTTATTTGGTGTAGTACTAAAAAATAATTTTGCATTTTTATTTTTATTACTAGAAACATTAGACATGTTACATCTAAATGTTTTATTTTATCTCATTGTATTGCACTGCAAGCTGGTTTTACTGAGAAGTTGTGTAGTAAAGCATGTTGTTTAATGCTGCAATAAACAAGCCCCTAACATTTCAATAGCCAGCCACCTGACTAAAGGGAAATTCCTCTTTTGATGGCAAAAACCCATTGCTTTCTCTTTGGCTGTATACATTTCAAGGATTAACCCTTTCCAATCTATTTTCTGGTCACCCTTGTCCCCCCCCCCCCCCCAGTATGCTGGGGGACATGGGTGATCCCAAAAATGCAGCAGCCAGAGGGATCCAGAGGGTCTCTAGCTGCTGAAGTCTAGAGCAAGGAGGTGACCCAGCGTTAGATGGAGATGCAGGCCCGGCACCAGCTAGTGTGCTGTATACCCATGGCCTTGCATGTGCTGCAGCATAGTTATATGACACTGCGTGGTGCTGGAGGGGATCAAAGTGTTGGACTTTGCCTGACACTTTGAACCACGTAAGGTGACGCTGTGTCGGACTAGATCTAGCAATTGTGCCCTTAGTGACAGGCCAAATGCGCCTACATGTATGAAATAGGAAGTCTTTGCTGGTATTTTGGAATAATTAGCTGATTAGAGTCTGACTCTTTGAGCCTAGAATATTGACCATGTTCAATATACTGAGATTTTGATTTTGGGTTCTCATAAGCTGTAAGCCATAATCATCAAAATTACAACAAAGAAAGGCTTGAAGTATCTTGTTTTGCATGTAATGAGTCTATTTCATGTATTAGTTTTACCTTTTAAGTTGAATTACGGAAATAAATGGACTTTTGCACAATATTCAAATTTTTCGAGTTTCACCTGTATTATTAAACTAATTACTCATGGGTGTTTATGGACCGTGTTATGGCTATACTACAAAAAGTGTACTATTGCAAAGGTGTCCTGCTGAAACCTGATAGAGGAAATTTTTAATCAAAAATTGTATTTATTTTGTTTTATAAAACATTTTATTTGTTGTTTATTTCACATAAAGTTTTTAAGATAAACTACTAGATCTGAAATGACCTATTTACCTGGGAAGGGGTAGCCATTTGAGGTTCCCTTATTTTTAAAGGGCATTAAATTCCAACATAAGTCCAACCCCCAGCACTTTTTCCAACATATGGTGGGGATGTGACCCTTGTCCATAACCAAAATTGTAAACATTACAAAAATTTTAGGCAACATGGTTCAACTTTATTCCAACAGACACTAAATAAACAGTAGTTATTGCTCCAAATTAATTTACTGACATATATTAACTACTCATGGCAATAAAATGGAATGCCTTTAGCCTTTTTGGAATTAAAAGATGAAACGATGATGAGCAAAAAAATGTCTGAATTGTGTCACTAATCAAGGTGTGAATGATCTGGGAAGACATATGATGACCTTATATAACTCTACATATACTGTGTTGTGAACAAAGTGGCAAGGAAGGACTGGGACTTGAAATGCAAACAAATCCAAGTGGGCATAGGACAATAGTGGGGAGCCTCACTGAACAAATACAGTTAGCCAAATTCAATCCATATTTGCTGGCTCATATGGTAAGTGAAGATACTTAGATATCTCTAGAGATACCATATTCCACAAACTAGATATCACCTACTCAGTAAGTAGTCCTTGAACTAAACTCCCTAACACTGCTACTGCCTACTGAGCTCACCCCTAGTCAGCTCAAGCATTTTAAGTTCACCAGGAGAAAAGCGCAATATAAATGTTATTGTTATAAATTTCCTGTTCTTCTGGCCACAGTTTGAACCTAGGACTCTAACATGGCAAGTAGATAGTACCTTATTGTACCTTCCAGTGATACATCTAATAACTGGGAAACAAAGCTATACTTTAATAGAGGTAGCTTTCTGCCTTATTGTTAAACTGTATTTTGTTACTCAATCAGCCCTCAGACAATGTTCTGTCATTGGAGAGTAAAACACTTTATTATTGCAATAAAAATATAAGATTATTTGAATAGCTATAATTTCATAGGCATGTATAAAAAACTTTTTCAGAAAAAAAAGCAATCACACATGCATCATATTCATGACAAGTATTTACTGCAGTGAAATAGATTATATATTAAAAAATAAATATAAAAGTTTTGGGTTTATTTGCATATGCTTGTATTCAAAAATACACAAGCTCAGATTCCTTGTGCACTCTTAGGCTAATTGTAATGGAAATGAGAGTTTATTTTTAAATACAAACATATGCAAACAAATCTAAAACTTTTTTTTAATTTATTTTTTAAAACATAAGCTATTTCACTGCAGTACGATTCAGAGAAACAAAATGCTAAAAAGCACTGACATAATTCCTCCTCTTCAACAGCTCCCTTCTAAAGTACACTAAATTATCAGTTTTATCATTTAGCTTAATCAGCTGTAGGTAATACCCATTTTTATGCCACCAAAACTCTTTTTGCCTGGCCAAATGTCCATCAAAATATGGTACTATCTGCCTGTAGGCCCAAAAGATACAATGACCTTCACATATAAGCCAAACATGCTCTCTGTCCTAAAGAATCAACTGTTCACTGCATACTCCTGCATGCTTACCTGTCTGTATCCTGGTTCCAATGCCTAACTGACTATTTCTAATATTTTCCCAACTATCCATACAGGGCTGCTGTAATAATAGCCCCTAGTCTACAATAATAGTAAGAGAAACCAAAAGACGGACACATAAATCTGTGTTATAGATGTACCTAATTCTCCTCCAGTTAAACTATCTACATTATGCCAGACCTACTTCTGATCTGTTTAGTAATGTACACATAACATGAAACTCCCATTTATGTGCTGCAGTTATGTATAATGAGAGGAAATATATGTGACCGATGTTACAATGCATGTTGGACTTTCCCAATAAATGACAATATTAAACTCTGCAATATGACCATCTTAATCTTTAAAAAACCCACAAAAAAACTGAAATCTTGATTTGTTTAATTATCTTGTTACTTTTACCTTAAGTTCCTTTTTTTATGACTGCTGGCTCCTTGAAAGGTTTTATATCAATAGGGTAAGAAGCAGAAAAGGCTAGGTAACGCCTAAGAATTTTTGTTTTGTGAATCATGATGCTTTTCTGTGTTACTGAAGAGTAAACACCATACTATTTACATTTGTAAATTATCCTTTTATTTTTAAAAAGGAACTGTACTGAAATTGCCATCATTAATAAATTGCTTATATTTTTATAATATCACTTTATAAATTAATTTTGCAGTGTTTTTCAATTGTAAAATTTTTCACAGGTGTCAAAATCCTCACTGCTGGCAGGCGCATCTCTGTGGAATGTTTGTTTACTCTTTGTACCAAATAGTGAAAAAAAAACCTGGGGCCATATGCAATTCACTTTTTCTCCTATGTTTACTGCTTTTCATCTTTGAGGGTTGCGACCCTTTTCTACTATCTACAGAGAGCGACTTCTTATTCCTGAGTGGGGCCAGGATAATCTCCCCACCTGCCTTTACAGTGGTTGCTTATTAGTAAGGATTCTGTTTGGCTGGATAGTGTACTAGTTAAAGGCCCTGCCTCTGACATAGGAGACTGGGTTCAAATCTCGGCTCTTCCTGTTCAGTAAAGAGAAGCTGTCAGCCATACTATCTCAGAAAAAAAACCACATACGTAAGTAGATAAATAACACTCTGTGACAGAGGCGCCGAGTGTTGTTTGTTTTGCTAGATGCTGTAACTCCTTTTTCTATTGCCTGAGGAAGCGGGCACTGACCCGTGAAACGCGTTGCTTTGTTTTATCTGGAGTTCGTTAATATATAGACTGAATGTACAGTCGTGTTGTGTCTGCTCGGAGGAGGTAAGTCCACCACTGCCTCCTCTAATTACCAAATTTTTGGCTTTTAAGTTTCTTTAAAAAACCCTTTTATCCTTTTGGCGCCTCTGTTTTCTCCTATATAATACTGTATCCACCCTGGGTGGAGGGTTGCGACCCTTTTCTACTATCTACAGAGAGCGACTTCTTATTCCTGAGTGGGGCCAGGATAATCTCCCCACCTGCCTTTACAGTGGTTGCTTATTGGTGACCCATGTTTGTGAGTATAACAACTATTACTCTTTGTCATTATCCCCTTTGTCAATACATACTACACTATTGGGGCTCTTGGTGTTCCTCTGTTTATCTCATTCAGGTATATAAGTAAGTAGGGCCTTTCAGCAGACTCCTGTCCTTTTTACCTTGTATGTAGCATTAGTGTCAATAAACCACATGGTGTGTGTAATATTTACTCTTCTCCTTAAGTTGATTAAAGTTTTTGAGTATTTTCTCTGTTTTTTGATTTAAAATAACTTTTTAGCACTTTACAATGGAAAAAGTACCAAAAAGTGGGTGAAAAATTACCGTCAAAATTATTTTAATACTTTTTTGCTTGCTGGTGGTTTAAAAGGCATTTTATTTACAAGTTGTGAAAATATCACAAAACTCAGGTGAAAATGTGAATTGCTTACGGCCCCTGGTGTTCAAAAATGCTCTGAAAGGAAAATTCTGAATAGCTAAACAGCCTAGGATGTGACATCACTGGGAGGGAAGGGCTACAGTAAATATCTATATACAGCTAGATTTAGATATAGGAAGTGTTTCTGATGCTGAAACCAGGATAATTAACACAAAAGTGGGTATTCTGAATAATTTACTACATTCTACTTTATGTCATTATGGTGCCTCTTTAAACTGAGTAATAATATTTTGACTACCAAACATTGGCAAAAACAATTTTTACATCTGGTTATTTTTTTCTGCCTGTTTCTCAAATTTTATTAAAAGTGATTTTTGAATCTGGAAATCACTCCTCATTGGCATAAATTTCATTCATAAGAAACTGCATCCATAAATATCATGTGAATTTTTATACTGTTACAATAACATGTATCACAACTTCAAGGCTCAGGAGATTGCTAAACAATCAGATTTTTTCCCAGGCAATGAAGTTCTGTAAACATCAAAGTTTGAAAGTAATTATTTTAGTGCTTTATTTATGGTAAATTTGAAATGACTGCTGCAGAGCTGTTTTAGCATTCTCATGGTTATAGTACACATAAAAAGGCTATCACATTTCCAAGTAAGGTTTTCCAAAATTAATTTAGTTCTATTGCTGCCTGTAAAACATATCTCTATTACAGAAACAAGGCTGTACAATTTCCAGTGTGATCAAGCTGCAGGGTCAGTTCCAGACTTTTTTTGTGCTGGTGCTTGTTTAGACAGTAGGGTATAAAGCTTTTTTTTACCAAAATGCACTCCCGAGTCCCCACCTTCAGCTAATATCAACTAAGATGTGAAAAATTAATCAAGCACACCCTAGTTAAAACTTCAATGTCTCTCTTAACAGTGCTGCTCTGTCTTTGAAAATAAATGAAAATCACCTGATCTTTAAGTGAAATATTCAGTATCTGTGCACATCTTTCAATGTGGTCCAATCACATGCATGTCTCTTCATTAATCCCTCATTAAATGTAGACTATCTAAAAGAAAGCATGGCATATACACATTGTGTAACTTTCATAAACTTTGTCCTGAACACACCTGACCCACATGAGCTACTACGGTTGATCTGGATGACTCTCCGAATTTCACCATCACCTTAATATGTTGGGGATCACTCCTTGGAAACAAGTTTAAATGGCAATCCAGGGCTGTAAAAGACCAGTGGACTTAAGTTCTAAATGTTAATGTTGATGAACACAATACCAGTGGCAGACAAATATCAATGACACATAGATAGTGTATATGACAGGAACATACCAATAATATGTATATAATACCAACAAGAGGAAGAATATATCACAGGTTGATATATTGAATGATAGACAAATATTATGAATAGGAGGTAGATGGTGTAGTTTTTAGGGTGAAAAGTTTGTAGCCCTCACCCCTCACTTGTGTCGTACACAACCTCCAATTATTTTCTCTTCCTCGCTCCTTAGAGGGAGTGAATGGAGGTCGCGGGGGTGGAGAGAGGAGGGGATAGGCAGTAACATCACTGCAAGCCTGCCTCTTCCTGTCTGAAAATCGGTCTGAAAAAGTCACATTTTTCAAGGAGTAATTATGGGAGTGGGAGATGAACAGATAACTCACAGTCATGTGGATCCAGCATAAACATATGTCTGACCTTACTTTAGGTCGCTTTGCCTTGGATCAGATGTGCTTTAAAATTGTTAACATCTACTTAAAAATAAAATATCACTTTTAATACCTGTTACTATCTTATCAAATTTGGGGTTTAGAGCAGAAAAATTATTGCTTTCAACACAGCCTTTTTATACATGGCAGACTCATAATTGGAGTAATAGTAGTAATAGTAATAGGAATGCTAACCAGGCAATCCAAAAGTTAAAAATCACTCTTTTTTTTCTTCTCAATAAAACATCATTCCTTAGTTTCTCTGGCTCTTATTTGGTACATCTGCCACACAAAGGAAGTTGCAGGGAATGCTGGGTTTTCTCTTTTTCTTCTTTACTTTCCCCTCAGACTTAAAGGGACAATATAGGGGGGTCAGGGGAAAATGAGTTGAAGTTACCCGTGGCTTCTAATCGTCCCCCACAGACATCCTGTGCCCGCGCAGCCACTCCCCAATGCTCCGGCCCCGCCTCTGGTTCACTTCTGGAATTTCAGACTTTAATGTCTGAAAACCACTGCGCCTGCGTTGCCGTGTCCTCGCTTCCCCTGATGGCACCAGGAGCGTACTGCACAAGCCCAGTATGGTCTGTGCCTGCGCCGTGCGCTCCTGGTGACATCAGGGGAAGTGAGGACACGGCAACGCAGGCGCAGTGGTTTTCAGACTTTAAAGTCTGAAATTCCAGAAGTGAACCGGAGGCGGGGCCAGAGCATCGGTGAGCGGCTGTGCGGGGGACCATTAGAAGCCCCGGGTAACTTCAACTCATTTTCCCCCGACCCCCTACAGTATCCCTTTAAGTAATGCAGCCTGATTGGCTGAAGAGTCTTTCCCTCCTGTTTTCTCCCACCACCCTTCTGTTCCTCTCTGATTGGCCAATATTTCTCAGTGCACTTTCTACTGCAGAGCTGGGTGGGAGTGTCTGAAGACTGGGAGGGGTCGGCCAATGCAAACACAGACAGAGTAAGCGAGGAAATTATGTCAGGATTGGTTTCAAGGTAGACACAGACAAAATGGAAAATCCTATGAAGGATTTTCTCTTTTTTTACTATAGCCTAATCAATTAAATAAAAATGTGGACAGTGCAATACATGTTATGTAAGTAAAGCAAGTATTTATCTACTTATATATGTGTTTTTTTCTGAGATAGTATGGCTGACAGCTCCTCTTTAACTCCAAGCAGAAAGGTAAATACAATCTTGCAGTAAGGTTGTGAGAAAACGCGGAAGCACCGCCGCATGCACCTCTAGCAGGGCGGCGGGTTCCGCGTCCAGTGCGGCAGCTGAGGCAGCTGCTCACTCGTCTTTGTGTCTGCCTGAACGCGGAGGAACCGCCGCATGCGCTGGTGGCATGGCGGCGGATTCCGCGTGCAGCGCAGCGGGCATTTCACAACAAAGTTCTGGGATGACTGGGAGCTGTAGTCCACATAGGTTTAGGTGGACGCGCGCGCGTGCTGGGAGGAAGAGCTTTATGTCAGTCAGTGGGGGATCAGCTGACCAGGCTGGTCAGCTGACGCCAGAAACGGTTGCCATTGGTCCAGCACTTGAGGGAGGCGCTGGAGAGCGCTGAACTATATATACTGGTGGCTGGACATTTACTGGTTGTCTGCTGTTGCGATCACTACGTGGTAGCACTCAGACCTTTTGTCAGTATCTGTGTTATTTGCTAGACCAGTTTCCAAGGTGTTGATGACCAAGGAGCTCACACCTTAGTCTAGGAATCCTGTTAACATTTGTGTTATATTCTAGACCAGTTCCGGGATGTTGATGATCTAGGAGATCACACCCAAGTCTAGGCATTGTCGATTATTTGTTATGACCTTCTGCTTTCCTGACCAATCTTCTGTTCACTGATTCGGTACTTCGCTATATCTGACACTCTGTTGCCAAACCCTGCTCGTTTTAGGACTATCGAATCAGTCTCCTGTCTATGTACCTTATCTGTCTGTGTGTTGTCGACCTGGCTTGCCCGACCTCGAGAACTATCTTCCCTGTTGGAAGATAGTTCACAGACCTGTCAGTGACACTTCACCTTTGGTGTCACTCACTCTCTGGTCCTTCCCACTCTCAGCCTGGCTCCGCCCCTTGGGGAGAATCAGACCTTTGGAAGGAACCAGATCTCTAAGCAGTATCTCGTACTGCCTAGCACCTTCTATACGGGTGCTCTCCTCAAAGTATTACTGTTGCACCAAACACTCATACTACTCAGGTGTCCAGAGGTTAGAGATATATCTGATTATCGGTGATACTGCAGATCATCAATAATCGGGTATATATCTGTATTCTCGGTGATACTGCAGATCACCGGTAATCAGATCCTCTCTGTGTTACACCGATCATTACAGAACGGCAGACCAAACTCAAATGGACGCACTCACGGCCCGTCTGGGCACCCTCACCACTGCGGTGTAAGATATCAACCGAGTGCTGGGCAGTCACCAGACGCAACTTAACGCATTGTCTGGGTCTGTTCAGGCCGTACAGACGGCTGTGAATGATGTGCGATCTCCTCTTAGCACGGACATACGCATGCCCGTACCTGGATTTTCTGGTCACAGATCTGATTTCCGAAATTTTAGGAGTAGAGTGTTGTCGTACTTTGAGTTAAGACCTAATACTTCAGGAACCATTACTCAAAGAATCACGTTTATTAAAACCTTGTTATCAGGTGATTCCCAGACCTGGGCATATACTCTCCCCGATGATCATAAGGCCATGACCTCTGTGGAAGAGTTTTTTAAAGCTATGGCTATAGTTTACGACGATCCAGACATTGCCTCGACTTCTGAGTGGAAGCTCAAATTATTGCGTCAAGGCAAGGGTCCGGTGGAGGATTATGCAGCCGAATTTAGGAGGTGGTCAGTTTCTGCCAGGTGGGATACATTTGCATTAATCGATTGTTTTCTGTCAGGGCTTTCGGATGAGATCTCGGAGCTCATGTTGGGACAACCTGAACCTAAGTCTATTGACGAAGCCATTGCATCTGCCATCCGAATAGATCGCCGTCTGCGCTATCATAGGCAGACCCGTGCTAGAAGTAGTGTAAGAATTGTGTCTCATGCTGCACCTCCAGTAACTCCACCTCCAGTAATTCCACCTCCACCCGCTTCGCCTCCACCTGAGCCAATGCAGATTGGACGGTCTCGTTTGTCTCAGGTGGAGCGGAGGCGCAGGTTGACTGAACAGCTGTGTCTTTACTGTGCAGAGGGGGGTCACAGGGTACAAAATTGTCCCAAGAGGTCGGAAAACGCTACTGCCTAGGTGTACTCAGGGGTCATACCCTAGGCGCGCAGTTTGTAACCCCCAATGACGAGCGACTTCTCCTCCCTTGCACTATTTCTTGGGAAGATAAGTCTGAAGCTACTGAGGCCTTCATTGACTCAGGCTCAGCAGCTAATTTTATGGATTTTGAGTTTGCTAAAAAAATTGGGTATTCCGGTCACGCCGATAAACCCACGCATTCAGGTTACGGCAGTGGATGACTCCCCTCTGCAGGGAAATAATCCGCTGTCTCAGACACCAGAAGTAGGAATTACTATCGGGGTGTTACATTTTGAAAGATTTCAATTTTTTTGTGTTACGTATGGCCACCTCCACGATTATTCTCGGTATGCCTTGGTTACAGGTGCACTTACCTCAGATCAATTGGGCCACCGGTCAGCTAACCAGCTGGTCTCCCCACTGTTTTCAAAACTGTCTAGTGAAAGTAACTTTGGGAGAGACTAAAGTTCATGTGGAGGGTGTGCCAGATCAGTATTTGGATTTTGCGGATGTATTTTGTGCCAAGTCAGCTGACAAACTTCCCCCACATCGCCCTTTTGATTGTCCTATTGATCTCCATTCAGGTTGTATGCCCCCTAGAGGCCACCTCTATAACTTGTCTGGGCCAGAAAAATTGGCCATGCAAGAGTACATTCGTGAGAACCTAGCCAAGGGGTTCATTCGGCCCTCTCGGTCACCTGCTGGAGCAGGGTTCTTTTTTGTTAAGAAAAAAGATGGAGGTCTTAGGCCATGCATTGATTATAGAGGCCTGAATAAAATTACGGTAAAAAATCGTTCTCCATTGCCTCTGATTGACGATTTATTTACGCAGGTCACTAATGCTAAGATTTTTTCTAAATTGGATTTACAAGGGGCATACAACCTGGTACGGATCAGAGAGGGCGATGAATGGAAGACGGCCTTCAACACACCCGACGGGCATTACGAGTACCTGGTGATGCCCTTCGGGTTGTGTAACGCCCCGGCTGTCTTTCAGGAGCTTATTAACGAGGTGTTTAGAGAGATCTTGGGGAAGTTTGTCTTAGTATATCTTGACGATATATACTAATTTTCTCGACCAATCTCTCGGAACATAGAGTTCACGTCCGGCTGGTTTTGCAGAAACTGAGACAAAACATGTTATATGCCAAACTGGAGAAGTGCATTTTCTAGGTGACTTCAGTCGCTTTTCTGTGGTACATAATTTCTACATCGGGACTTTCTATGGACCCTACCAAGGTCTCGGCTGTTCTGGAGTGGCCCCAGCCAGTGGGGTTGAAGGCTCTCCAGAGGTTTTTAGGGTTTGCGAACTACTATAGAAGGTTCATAAAGGGGTACTCCACGGTCATCTCGCCCCTCACCTCTCTCACTAAGAAGGGGGCAGATACTAACCACTGGTCCCTGGAAGCACAGACTGCATTTTCCACTCTGAAAAAGTTGTTTTGTACCGCACCATTTTGAGACACGTGGACATCACCTTTCCCTTTGTGGTGGAGGTAGATGCCTTAGAGGTTGGGGTAGGGCCGTGCTGTCTAAACGCTCGGGTTTACAGGGCAGATTACACCCGTGTGCCTATTTTTCACGTAGGTTTTCACCCGCAGAGAAAAACTACGATATAGGCAATAGAGAGCTCCTTGCCATCAAGTTAGCCTTTGAGGAGTGGCGTCATTGGTTGAAAGGAGCAGAACATACTATTACAGTCTACACTGATCACAAAAACCTGGAGTATATCGAGGGAGCTAAGAGATTGAGCCCCCGACAGGCTCGGTGGTCACTTTTTTTTTCAAGGTTTAGATTTGTAATTACGTATACCCTGGGTAGTAAAAACATCAAGGCGGATGCCTTGTCATGATGTTTTGAGCCAGAGACAGCACAGCCCTCAGACCCAGAAACTATCCTCCCACAAAGAGTGGTTTTGGCAGCCACAGAGACTTGGGGGGACTGGACAGAGACCTTGAGCCCCTTTCAGCAGGACGTTCCTGAAGGAAAGCCTGAGGGGGTCATGTTTGTGCCACTGCCATATCGTCTGCAGATTTTGCAGATGTTCCACTCTCACAAGAATTCTGGTCATCCCGGCGCCACCAGAACACAGGATCTTGTCGCTAGATGTGCATGGTGGCCTTCATTGGCATCCGACTGTAAGGAGTATGTGAGAGAGTGTGCAGTGTGTGCTAGGAGTAAGCCCTCCCGTCTGGCACCTGTGGGAACGTTGCAGCCTTTGCCCACCCGAGCGAGCCATGGACCCATTTGTCCATGGATTTTGTGGGGGAACTCCCGAGATCTGAGGGCATGTCGGTCATTTGGGTGGTAGTCGATAGATTTAGCAAGATGGCCCATTTTGTGCCCCTGAAAGGACTCCCCTCGGCTCAGGAGTTGGCCAATCTTCTTATCAGGCACATCTTTCGGCTGCATGGCATTCCGGAAGATATAGTGTCTGATCGGGGAGTCCAGTTCGTTTCTAAATTTTGGAGGGCATTTTGTCAACATTTGGGCATGAAGCTGTCATTTTCCTCAGGCTACCACTCAGAGAGTCAATCAGTCCCTGGAGCAGTTTCTCAGGTGCTATGTGGCAGATGCTCAGACTGACTGGGTCAAGTTCTTGCCCTTTGCGGAATTTGCGCACAATAACCTGAAAAGCTCTTCCTCTGGGTTTTTGCCATTCCAGGTGGTAACAGGGAAATTGCCCAAGTTCTCTCCTTTGCCAGTGGCTTCAACTCCATTTCTGGCCCTAGAGGGCTGGCAGGAGTCCTTTAGGGATGTATGGGGAATGGTGAAAAGGAATTTAGAAAAGGCTTTTCATAACCAGAAGGGGCAAGCTGATAAGAGACGCTCCATTGAGTGGAGATTCCAGCCAGGGGACTTGGTATGGGTGTCCACACGTCACTTGGCCCTGAAGCAACTCTCGCCCAAGTTGGGACCGAGATATGTGGTACCTTTTTCGGTTATCAGGAAGATCAACAACGTTACTTATGCCCTTGATCTTCCTGCCAGCATGCGTGGCGTAAGATCGTTCCATGTGTCCCTCCACAAACCGGCTGTGCACACTGATTCCACTCCTCCTCCACCAGTGATGGTGGACGACCAACCTGAGTATGAAGTGGAAAAAATATTAGACTCCCGTATTGCACAGAACTCAGTGCAATACTTGATGCACTGGAAGGGTTATGGCGTTGAGGAAAAATCATGGGTACCTGACGGTCGCATGCATGCAAACGAGTTGAAAAGGGAATTTCATGCCCTGCACTGTGAGAAGCCGGGTAGGAGCTGTCCGGAGTCCACTCCTCGGGGGGGGGGGGGGGGAGGGGGGTTACTGTGAGAAAACGCGGAAGCACCGCCGCATGCACCTCTAGCAGGGCGGCAGGTTCTGCGTCCAGCGTGGCAGCTGAGGCAGCTGCTCACTCATCTTTGTGTCTGCCTGAACGCGGAGGAACCGCCGCATGCGCTGGTGGCATGGCGGCGGATTCCGCGTGCAGCGCAGCGGGCATTTCACAACAAAGTTCTGGTATGGCTGGGAGCTGTAGTCCACATAGGTTTAGGTGGACGCGCGCGCGCTGGGAGGAAGAGCTTTATGTCAGTCAGTGGGGGATCAGCTGACCAGGCTGGTCAGCTGACGCCAGAAACGGTTGCCATTGGTACAGCACTTGAGGGAGGCGCTGGAGAGCGCTGAACTATATATACTGGTGGCTGGGCATTTGCTGGTTGTCTGCCGTTGCGATCACTACGTGGTAGCACTCAGACCTTTTGTCAGTATCTGTGTTATTTGCTAGACCAGTTTCCAAGGTGTTGATGACCAAGGAACTCACACCTTAGTCTAGGAATCCTGTTAACATCTGTTCTAGACCAGTTCCGGGGTGTTGATGATCTAGGAGATCACACCCAAGTCTAGGCATTGTTGATTATATGTTATGACCTTCTGCTTTCCTGACCACTCTTCTGTTCACTGATTCGGTACTTCGCTATATCTGATACTCTGTTGCCAAACCCTGCTCGTTTTAGGACTACCGAATCAGTCTCCTGTCTATGGGCTTGATTCACAAAAGAGTGCTAACTGTTAGCACGGCGGTTTTCGTGCGAATTTTCGCATTGCCTGCGATCGCGAATTTTCGCGCTAAACAATATCGGTGCATTGAGGTATTCCTCTTAGATCTTGGTAAAATTTGCGTTTGCGCGCGAAAACTTTATCGTTTCGCACGAAAATTCGTGATCGTGCACAATGCGAAAATTTGCGCGAAAACGGCCGTGCTAACAGTTAGCACTCTTTTGTGAATCAAGCCCTATGTACCTTATCTGCCCAACCTCGAGAACTGTCTTCCCTGTTGGAAGATAGTTCACAGACCTGGCGATTGGTCGCTGCCATCCGGCCTGCTGACCCCCTACCCAGAGGCGGTGACGTGCTGGGAATCCCGCTGCGGCACGTGGAGATCGGCGTCTCACGCCGGAAGCATCCTACCCTCCTGGGGAGAAAGGCTGAGCACGAGACGGCTGTGCTGGTTGATCCCCGGGCATTTGGTGAACTGTGCACAGCGGAGGCTGACGAGATGCGCTAGATGACAAGGCGCACACGTGTTGCACCGGTGCTCTAGCGGAACGAGCTGGATCTGCAGCGGTACTTGGTCTCACGCTGGAACACAACTCAAAAGCAGGGGGCCCCCTTTGGATTACAGTATTTGCAGCCTGCCTGAGCGGCTGGCATCATATAGCCAGGCGAAGCTTGGAGGCGTATTGCTCATGACGGACACTCAGGAGGTCGTGAGTATAACCACTGGTTGAGTGAATGTAAAGTATCGGGCATGCCGGTTCACTTGAATGAGACTCTACTACGTCTGTTTGGATGATACTGGACAAGCTGCTTTTGACATCTGCTTTTTGTGCTGCTCTCCCCTCCTTTTGTCAGTGTCATTTGCCACTCGCTTAAGCTTTTTACAGGTGGACTGCTTTTTTACTGCTCATGGGGTACCCCAGTGCTTTGGTGTGTGTGTATGGGTAGGTGTGTCAGTATGGTTTGATTGACAGCTATGGTTTTAATGACAACAGCGCTGTTGCTTTTATAGCTCCGTTGTGTATTGTTCGATTGGTCTCACTTTCATGTATAGCTAATAAAGTGGTTTTTCATTTGCATACACCGCTGTGTCCTCATGAGCTCTTTGTTCAAAAGATTTTGTAATACAAATATAGTTCAGGACACTTATCCTCACTGGGAAAGGTGATGCATATTATTACTACTAACGTTCCCTTATTTCCCTTTATCCTTGTCCCCTGTCTCTATGTACCTTATCTGTCTGTGTGTTGTCGACCTGGCTTGCCCAACCTCGAGAACTGTCTTCCCTGTTGGAAGATAGTTCACAGACCTGTCAGTGACACTTCACCTTTGATGTCACTCACTCTCTGGTCCTTCCCACTCTCAGCCTGGCTCCGCCCCTTGGGGAACATCAGACCTTTGGAAGGAACCAGATCTCTAAGCAGTATCTCGTACTGCCTAGCACCTTCTATACGGGTGCTCTCCTCAAAGTATTACTGTTGCACCAAACACTCATACTACTCAGGTGTCCAGAGGTTAGAGATATATCTGATTATCGGTGATACTGCAGATCATCAAAAATCGGGTATATATCTGTATTCTCGGTGATACTGCAGATCACCGGTAATCAGATCCTCTCTGTGTTACACCGATCGTTACAAAGGTAAATGCAAAACCTTTTGCCTTCCCCCCAAAAATTGTAGGTTAGTCCTGCCTGACCTGTGATTCAGATAATCCAGCAGCACAAAACAGCTAGCTTTAAGGAAACAAATAGCTCTGTGACAAAAAGAAAAGCCCCCAGGGAAAATATATACCTGTTATTTCAGGGAATATAGCAAACTGTTTTACTTAGGCTAAAGTGGAAAAAGACATACCAGATAACTGCGGTGTGTGTGATAACTGAGCTGAATAAGCACCTGAACAGAAAGTGATAACCAGAGGTGCCAAGAGATACTGATAAATGCAAAAAGAGTGTTGGGTATGCTTATGCCGACACCAGACCCGGATTTACATCACAGGAGCTTATAGGCACAAATGTCCTGGCACTCTAGAACTCACCCTCTATGAACCTATAAATCCCCACCAAATTGCCCTACAAGGGCTTGATTAGCTAAACCATGATAACTCATATCACAGGCGTTTTCGCATGCAATTTCGCATTTGCCCGAATTATCATGTGGAATTGCGAATTTTTGAGCAATAACACGGTTGCTTTACTGTGAAAATTCACGATGCGAAAATGTGCGCAAAAATGGTCATGATATGAGTTATCATGGTTTAGTGAATCAAGCCCATGTGTGCTGGCTGGCCCAGCTGTCACTTTTCCCTTACTTCCCTTGCCCATCATAGGTAACTACAGCTGCCCCTTAGTATTAGGTTGCCAAAGGTACCCTCAGTATTAAGTAACTAGTGGTTCCCCCGACTGAAGGGAGATCTCGTCAGAGGAATGCAGAGATAACCTCTCATTTACGCTCTGCTCAGGACTTTGCATAGGGAAGGGGAGAGGGAGGCACTAAGAGAGGGGAGTTAGCCTCCTTTCCATCATCATGCGCCTGTAGGCACATGCCTACGGTGCCTTTTTGTAAAACACCCGACACAGTGTATGTTTTTTTTCTAGATCTGTTGCATCTAGAAACACATATAGCTGGCTGTAGACTGTAATATAAAACTAATTTTAATAATATTGAATTGCAGAGTGGCTTGCTTGGCTCTAATACATGCTGTATAATTATTTCAATGAGAGTTTATCCTATCTTTGAAGCAAACCTGAAGAGAAATTAACTACTTAAGCCTATCTGGACAAGTATACTCGTCCAAATAGGTGCCGCTCAAGTTAAACTGGATTTGTATCCAAGTCCAGTGTTTAAGTGGCGGGTGCATGTGCATGCGTGCATGACTGCCGCAATGAGCACCGGTATCTCTGTGTTGGGGAAGGGAAGCAAGGCTTCCCTGAATCAATCACAGTGCCTGTAATTAATGGACATCAGGGGCCGTGCCCATTCATAAGTAAGAATGTAAAATGAAAGTAAAAAAAAAAAAAACACTTCCTAGTAAACCATCTATTGGTGAATAGTTGAATTACACACCACATTTTTTTTTTATTTAAAAAAATAATATAATGAAATCACTTCCAAAGCCCCCATTCACCACCCAAGTTACCAAGCAAATAGATTGAAGAAAAAAGAGAGTAAAAAGGGTGTATTCATGTGATTTTAGTACACAAGGGCTTGCAATTGATAGGATAAAAAAAAACAAAAAACAGACAGAATACACCTTTATTTTCAAATAACAGTAGGGTATTGTACCGTGTTAGCCATCAGTAAAAGCAAGAAGTTTTAAATCAGGATGATACCATTTATTGGCTAACTACAAATGAATAAGAATAAACAAGCTTTCGGCCTTGCAGCCTTCGTCAGGTTTACATCCTGTTAGTTTGCAAGCTGGTGGTACAGACAGCTTATATACATGCAACATCAAAAGGGAATACAGATATTTTTTTCAAGCATAAATACATCATTAAGATGCCTTAATACAAACAGACCATCTAAATGGGGTAAGATAAGGATCCTTGTTTACTTTATTGCTCACAGACCTGGTATTAGGATTGACCCAGAGGTATTGTAAATTCTTAGTTCACAAGTTCAGCTAGGGTGGCTGAGACAGTTCATATATCATCAATCTCATACCAATATAGAAAGTTGTTATCCTTATTCAAACCCTTCTGCACAGCTTTGAAACAATTTATAAATTTTGTTTCTGCTATTAATCGGTCATTTGACGTTTTGAAGCTGCCCTTCAGGGCAGTGACACGAAGATCATCCATGCTGTGTCCGTTGGACCGAAAGTGTGTAGCAACTGGGAGTCCAGATTTGGTATCATTAATAGTGTGCCTGTGTCCATTCATACGTTTGCGCAGAGTTTGTCCAGTTTCTCCCACGTACATAACATTGGGGCATTTAGCACACATGATCAGATATACCAGATTGGTGGACCCACAAGAAAATTTACCTTGTACTCTGTACTCCTGTTGTGAACCTGGTATCGTTACCCTGTCAGTGGAGTAAATGTGTCTGCAGGTCCCACATATTTTTTGTCGGCAGGGTGATGTTCCGTTTTGTTGAGGCCTATTCAAAGAACTCCTGACAATCATCTGTTTTAGATTGTGTGGTTGCCGATATGACAAGAGTGGAGGTTTAGGGAATATCGTTCTCAGTCTGTGATCCTTGTGTAAAATGGGATGAAGTTCCTTAGCAATCCTCCTTAAGATTTCCAGGTGTGGGTTGTAGGTGACAACCAAAGGGACACGGTCCTCTTTCTGGTTTTGCTTATATTTCAGGAGTTCAGTCCTGGGGATGTTGCTGGCTGAAAGGAAGTGGTCACTTTACAGACTCACTGGACCTTCAGTGATGACCTAGAAAACCTAGAAATAATACTCTGTGATTTCTTTACCAGTACTGGCTTTGAATCTGGTCAGCCGCAATTAAAGACACACAAAAACAGATTGTGGCTGATAAGCAGATTGCCTGTATTGCCTTTGAATCATTATATTTATACAGTAATTTGTACATCCTGCGCAAACTCAATAGACATAGAAATTCCAGTCCTCGATTTACATAATACATGCTTTACATAATACACGAGAGGACTTTCCCAGCATAACCCATGACATCTCTGCAGGTGTCAGAGTGGCACAATAGAAGTTTCCTGTACATTGAAGAGATGGACAAAGATAGAACAGAATTGAAGAAGTGAGAAAGCAGTGTAGCATGACAGATAGAAGCTTCAAACTCTGGCTAAACTAGAAGCTCACTATATTATACATGGATTCTTAAGATGGCTGCAGGGGAGACAAAATGGCTGCTGACAGTGTATATACTTATGCTTAAATTTCCTTACAATTCCCTCCTTTTTAGACATTTTCCAAAGGAAAAATGGCTACACAGACTATGCTAGTGCTGTCCCCCAAGGATTAGTATCCTGGGGGATGCCAATCTAATTTTATGAAAAAAGATAATCATATCAATGTCACTTATTTAGCCTTATACAGAACTACCATATCAGTGGGCAAAACTCTGGTCACAGTCCTCCAATGAGATAATGGACATAACATGAAAAATTGTCTGCACTTCTCTTTCTTGATGTAATCTAACAAAAATCTTATGCATACTGCATGTGAGGGTACACTCATGTGTATAACTTAGCCTGCAGCAGGAATATTTCTCTCAGATCACTACAAGAAAGAAATTGTCTTATATCAGCACTTATTCCAAGAGAAACTTCCATCTGCTCCTGTCTAGAAAAAGGCTTTTCTAAATGCTAGGCCTTAGGTAGGCCAAGGTCAAAAAACCCTTATGATAGCAACTAACGCATGCATAAGGTGGCTATATTTGTGAGAGGGTGGTCTTGACTTGACAATTTAGTTTACAACCCGTTTGTGAGGCATGGCAGGCCACTCATCTTCCATCAGCCACTGTACTCCAAACTATCTTTGTATCCTTTACTCTAGGTCACACACTACTGTTAACCCAGGTGGACACCAACCCAACTACAATCATACTCAGGCCTTAATGCCCAGAGTACAGAGGCTGAGATCAGAAATACAGGAGTACTGCCAGAACTCACCAAGCAGGTCAAAACGTAGCTACAGGCCTCAGTCCAGGACACATTTGTGAAAGGGAATACAGATCACAGCAGAAATCTAGGGAATAAAGCTACATGAGATCCTCAACATCTCTGGCCTTCCAATTATCCCATACTAAATATACCAATCCGGTTGCTCAAGGCAACTGTGTTGCTGTGAAATTGTAGTCCATTGCACCAATCATACTGACCAAAATCCTGTTATGCTTGTTCAGACAAACAGATATAACTCTGATTTAACAAGGAAAGGGAATGTTAGCTAATTGACGTTTTACCACAGTAATGGTAAATATCTATACAGACACACTACAAATCAAAGCAGAAAAAGATGTAACTAATAGCAACCGCTGCCATAGATACTCTTTCAAAATCAGGACTAACAGGACAACTGTAATGATGGCTACCTTCAGATTTGACTATACTAGAAGGACTCTGCTAATCAAACATATGGGCACTCATCAATTATATTCATAATCAGGATAGGACAAAATATAATACTCTAGAAAAACTTAGCAAGACAACTATGGCCAACTTGAATCTACTAAAGACCAAGGTACCAAAAATAGGAGACTTGTACCCTGAAAATTGCCCACTGAGATCAGGTCTGCTGAATTATATGTGTAACAACACGTATGCATATATATGTAGATATATATATATTTTTCTGACTGATAAATATACAATTTTATAGTTATCTGGGTTGAAGAAGGATGTGTGTACATAAAGTTTAACCAAAAAAAACCCATACCGGCCCATTTCACTGCTGATCCAGAGGAAGGCGAAAAACCCTTATAAGGCATAGTGTTATTAGCCCCTGAAAGGGAAAATTCCTTCCTGACTCCAAAATGGCAATCAGAAAAAATCCCTGGATTATTCAGCATTTGGCCTTAGTTAGTAATTGAGATAAAAAATATCAGCTCATTACATATCAACCCATTATCTAACTTACAAAAACCTAATCCTAATTCTTTCCTAAAGGATGATATAGCAGAGATGAAGGCTGTTACTTATTCAGAAAGCAGTAACCCATAATGTGACTTACAACTAGCTCTCTTTCTATCATATCCTCAATATAGTGACCCACCCCTCATAGCAGCTGATTCAATCATTGATCTAAGATCGGCATTGAAAATATCCAATCCTTGATCAGACAAGTGAACCCTATCCGGGCGGAATAAATTAGGCCGGGAACCCTCAAGCTTATTATGCCAATAAGAAAAACCCCTTATAGCTGGCAGGAATCTAGATAATGCCCTATTAATGAATGTCTTAATGGCCCTTAATCTATCTTGGGGAAAAAT
The DNA here is from genome assembly GCF_040937935.1 of Hyperolius riggenbachi. Classification (NCBI taxonomy): domain Eukaryota; kingdom Metazoa; phylum Chordata; class Amphibia; order Anura; family Hyperoliidae; genus Hyperolius; species Hyperolius riggenbachi. The sequence continues at coordinate 241,831,691 of NC_090649.1, forward strand.
CCACACCCGTCTGGGAATGATTTCAGAAAAAACCAACACACATTGGGGAATGATCTCATGAATGCGCATAAAATCATATTTCATGCGGTGTAACAAATCAATAGTGTTAGCTTTACCCACGTCGTTCCCACCCAAGTGACAAATAAGAATGTCTGGCATAGGAAATTTCCGCATTAAAGAAGTAACCCTACCAAAAAACATATTCCAAATCATCCCTCTAATACTGAACCAATAGATCATGAAGTTATTTTTAGATAACCCAAGGTTTTCCCCATAGTCACTATTCGTAGCTTTCCTACGAGCCCAATACACATAAGAATGTCCCACAATCCATACAATCTTCCTGGGTCTGAGATCCAGATCTTGTTCCATTCTTCAACAGATGACACACGCAACTATGGAACTGATGAAAAAGTCTCTTTTTGGAATTCAGGCCTTAGTCGAACTATTTCACCCAAAACAGTGGATCCAGTAGGAAATCCTTCTGTAAAGATAGACTCAGGATAGCTTCTGGTCTGGTCAGAGACTCCCTTCGGAATGGATTCCTCTGGATGGATTACTTCCGGATGGACTCTGGTCAGGCAGTCTTATCCTCCTCAGGATAGATGTCTGGCAAGTTGTTTCTGAAAGAATAAAGAAAAATGTGCGAGCATCATGTTTTTCCCAAAAATCCAATAAGTCATTTATTTTTCCCAGTATTTGTAATACCCATATGATTCATACTCTCCACCATGAACTTCAAAACATACTTAGCGGATCTTTCTATGATCCTAACGGATCTCTCACAATACCCCGTTCGCATGACGTCGTGTCGCTGTACCCGTGCGAGTATGTGACTCCATACATGGCAGAGAGGATAAATTCCCAATGAATTTTTACACCATAATGAATTCCCATTTTTCATTCTTCATTTACAAGTCACACTCTCATTCCATCATACCTTCCAAAAAACTTAGGTGGCCCTAGTGCAATATCTCACTACCCCTTCTTACTATACCACTACATGAAATGACATGACACAGATCACTAGGCCTGGACAGGGCTGGACATGTGTATAGACTAACATGACCGTTCCCTATACCTCTTTTCCCCCATTTGAGCATACATTAAATTTATTTTAATGTCTGATCAAAATTAGCAAAAGGCTATATGGCATAATATGAGCAGGGTCACAGTACAGTGGATCAGTGGCCAGCACTGGCTCCCTGTAGTAGGGTTGGGTCCCCTTTTAGATTTAAAGCTACAGACATACAAAGAATATCTATAGTGTCCTTTTCCCCATAGTGCGCTTAAGGTACTATACCTATGGTTGTCCCCGAGACACACTTCCATAGGTACACATACAAAGAACAGCACTACAGAGACTAGGCTAAGGCCTCCTTACTAAACAGACACTGACCTACAGATCAAGCAGAACTGAAATTAAAATTCTGCCAGAGGTAAAGCTTCTAATCATTACACTAAAATTAAACAGTGTATTTTTTCCTAGAGTCTTCAGAACAGTGAAAAATTCAGTCAAAAATCCAAAAATCTATCCAAATAATTGTCATATCAACATCAAATGATTCTGCAGTTTGTCAAAAAGGTTCAAGCATTAAACTAAGCTATTTTCCTAAGGCTAAGAAAAATGTACTTATTTTCCTATGCTGAGTGTAAGGATTTAATTTAATTTAATTGACTTGTAAGAGTTTTGGGCTTAAAAAAACATATTTTCTTATTAATTACAGGAAATGATCACAATAATGACCTGGACCCATATATGAAGCTTTAAATGGCGTTTCTGCTAAAGCATTATGCAGTGACAGCATACTACTCACAGAAACTCGAATACAGGAAATTCAGTGTTTATATGCAAATCATGCAGACGGATCTCAAAATTGCAGTTCATAGTTGTACAAATCTAAGATCAGATACAATATCTCCTTAACAGTGATACTTAGAAACATCTGAATCAGAATGCAGGCAGTTTACATTTCATTTCAACAATGTGGTTTTGGAGGAGCATTTTTTTTTCTTCTCTCTGTGTGGCGAAGAGAGAAAGATTTATGATGAGGACTTATTATTATATTTGTATTCTGGTGGACCAGACCAGCATATAGGACTTTATCAGAGGCTTTTACAGAATGAGGCAGACTTTCAACAAAAGTAGGTGCATTTTTATATAAGATATCTATCTGTTAGGAGTTTTAATTAAACATTCCCTATCAACGTATGAGCAAAATTTTATCCTCAAAATGTCTAGGATTGATCCGCATTGAACCACCGAATATAATATATGAATCCTATATGACTCTGAAATACAATGTTATTTCAGTAATCCATAGAAATTCTGTTCAAATGAACACCACTAACTATTACTTTAAAATAAATGTGATACAATTTCTAACTTTAAGTACACGTTTTATGGGTCTAAGTGACAACTGTCATCATATCCATAAAGTTATTAAGTTGTACTAAAACCTCAATTCATTTTACACAAAAAATTATACTAACATGGTGGTATAGCAATCAGTGTTTTCATCTTGTAATGTTACTCAAATCTCTGACTGGTCAACATCTGCACAGAGTCTGCATGTCTTCCTCATGTCTGCATGGGTTTCCCCCAGGCATTCAGTTTCCTCATCAAAAAAACAAAGACAAATCTATTCTGTAATATGGGAAACTTCACTCACATACATATAGACCTGGGTGACAGTTGGTATCAATTAATTAATCTAGTTCTAATTTAAGGACACTAAGTTTAAGGAAAAAATCATTCTTCTTAAAACTTCTTATACTAGCCTTGTGGATTTATTTAGAGCCTGCCACGTGTGTAGTGATCACAGAAACAGGTATATTAAAGAAAGATAGGGACAAAAGAAATATATGTATAAATTATTCACTGTTCCAAACACTCCAATAATATAACTCATAAGATACATATATACATATGTCTGTATACATGCATACAGACATACGGTATATTGTACGTTAGTTCCTCTTTTTTTTTCTCTGCTGGCAGGAGATGAAAACCCACAAGCAGACGTTTTGTGCAGCCACCCGGAAACACCAAGTAAAGAGAGAAAAAAAAAAGAATCTTTTGTCACAGAACCGGACCTATCTCAATACAATTTTAACTCATTTATTTCTAGCTATCAAGAAATACATCCGTATATATGCAGAAATACCTGATATTTCTCCACATCTACGGACATATATGTTTCTTAATTAATCTAATGTTTTAATGTTAGACCCCATTAGATTAAAAAGTAATAAACTTTTTACTTCCTTACCACACAGATGTTGGCGGGCGCAGATTAGATCACTTAAAAATGACGTGTCCTCATCTTTAACCCTTTCAAACTTACAGGGGAATTCTAACACTATTTAATACGACAATTTAAGTATTTCTGATTATCTCAAGATTACCTCTAAAAATCATTACCTATAGGAGTGTGTATCTGCCTAATTAACTATTTGCTAACAACTAATTTAAAGATGAGAAAGAAGAAAATCTATTTTATTGAGGCAGATATACCCATGGTTTCAACACACACTTTCACGGGTGAACTAAGGAGCTGCGGGCCCTGGTGTAAGTTTTACATTAGGCCCCCCCCCCAAGAACTCTATACAGGGCAATTGATACAGCGCGCCAAAACTTACCAAAGACATTTAGAGTGTCAGGGGTGCAAGGAGGGGAATTGGGACACACTGGGAACAGTGTGTTAAGGACTGCTATTGTTCAAACCATCTATAGAAGTAATTATTACCACTACAGGACCAATAGAGGGCTAATACTGTGATAGAAGGTGGACCCTTTGGAGCCCTTGTGGACCAAAGGCATGGGTACGGTCAGTACCTCTGTACCCCTCCCCCCTATTGCTACGTCCCTGCAGTTATCGCCTCTCTATCATATATCTCACAAACATGTACTCACTACAATTTCCCAATTTACACACATATGTGTCAGGTTGTACACAATACATATGAATACATTATGATACATGTCCTTTTATAACTAGATCCTAATTTACAGGAAATAATTACATTACTGTATTTCGGAAATGTTCTCTTACAAAAAAGGTTATAGTAAATGACCCATGGATAATTCAGATAATTTCTGACGGTCAATGTACAAGTCTCAGTATAAACAGATATTTATTGAATGTGGCATCTGAAACCAGTTTTGTACGTACATAGAATTTATACTGTAGATTTTGATAAGTGACCGTTCTCATCCGAATTTCATGAGCGTCCTTAATATTAAATCTTAATGACCCATCTTTCAGAAATACAGTAAGAATCTTATACCATCGCTTGCGCAACCAGACATATATACAACACACATTATTAGTCAACTGTTCGGTAATAATAATGCGGGGCAAATTCTAACCAATTCTTTACTCCTTGGTACATATATTGATAATCCCAGTTAGTATTATGTGACAAATCTTTTTTCTTCTTTAAACATAAGTCCTTAATTAAGTTCATATGTATTAGACTATTACTACCAATTAAGGGGAATTGTGGACTAAAATTCATTTCCCTTGTTTTTTGTACTATATTTTCTACCCAGGGGTGAACTAAATATCTTTTTCCAGATATCCTTATAACAAAATCTACACATGACTCAAAACTCATAGGCGTAGGGGCAGGAATTAACTTAACAATGTCCTGGCCCTCCTCACCCAATTCAAATTTATAATATACTTTCTTGGCCAACTATTCAGGTTACTGTATTAGTAGAGAAATATATTATTGAAGTCTAGGGATTCTTATATATATTATTCAAGTCTAGGGATTCTCTTTAAACCCAAACACAATACAGTGGAGCCAAATCACTCTATATAATGATTTGGACTTGAAGTTCCACACAAATGAAAAACAAAAATCAACAAATTATCTTATACTTCTATGCAACAGATAAGATAAGCAGACAACCAGACAAACATATATTAGAAATCACAAAGTATTTGAACCCACATAATCAATATGTACTATGGTGCCTATCAAAACCCTCTAACTCCCTATATTCCTTACCAAAAGGAAAATAAGTTTCTTTCCTAAAGAAACCTATTTGCGCCTCTTTCCTAAAGAAGCATATTTGATGAGTTGATCAAACCCAAAATATACAGATTTTTCCCAAAAAAATCTGACACCCAATTCATTCAGACTTTTACCTAAAAAGTCCGAAAATTTAGACTTACCAAAAGTCAACCTATTAACCTATTACCTGTCATCCCTCTCCCCCTTTTTTTTCTAAATTAAGGTCTATATATTATACTATCAAAATTTTAGACCCCAAGTCTGAATACTATTCAAACCCCGAGTTGCCTGCTTCGACACCCACAACAATTCATATAAGTAATAAACAGTCTTCAATCAAGATAAAGACATAATTAGTACTTACATGAATTGAGGCGTTCGAAGAATCCCAGGACGAGAGCCCCAGCTGAAAGGAAGTGGTCACTTTACAGACTCACTGGACCTTCAGTGATGACCTAGAAAACCTAGAAATAATACTCTGTGATTTCTTTACCAGTACTGGCTTTGAATCTGGTCAGCCGCAATTAAAGACACACAAAAACAGATTGTGGCTGATAAGCAGATTGCCTGTATTGCCTTTGAATCATTATATTTATACAGTAATTTGTACATCCTGCGCAAACTCAATAGACATAGAAATTCCAGTCCTCGATTTACATAATACATGCTTTACATAATACACGAGAGGACTTTCCCAGCATAACCCATGACATCTCTGCAGTTGTCACAGTGGCACAATAGAAGTTTCCTGTACGTTGAAGAGATGGACAAAGATAGAACAGAATTGAAGAAGTGAGAAAGCAGTGTAGCATGACAGATAGAAGCTTCAAACTCTGGCTAAACTAGAAGCTCACTATATTATACATGGATTCTTAAGATGGCTGCAGGGGAGACAAAATGGCTGCTGACAGTGTATATACTTATGCTTAAATTTCCTTACACTGGCTTTCCTGATTTGGGCCTCAGCCATGGGAGGACTTTAACCTTGTTTAATGAAAGTGTTCTTAAGGTGATCCAGGTGCTTGTCTCTGTCCATCCTGTCAGAACAAATCCGGTTGTACCTTATAGCTTGGCTGTAAATTATAGAGTTCTTAATGTGCTTGGGATGAAAACTGTCATATCTTAGGTATGTGGGACGGTCTGTAGGTTTGCGATACACAGAGGTTTGTATGTTGTTACCCCTGATGTATATGGTGGCGTCCAGAAAGTTAATCTCTGTGTGAGAGTAGGTAAGTTTCAATTTGATTGTAGGATGGAAGGCATTGAAGTTCCTGTGGAACTGGAGAAGATCATCCTCACTTGCGGACCAGATGATTAAAATATCATCAATGAAGCGGAAGTAGGCCAAGGGTTTTATGCCACATGCATTGAGGTATTCCTCTTCGATTTTGGCCATGAATAGATTTGCATACTGTGGAGCGAATCGCGAACCCATTGCCACGCCCATCTGCTGTAAATAGAGGTCCTGTCCAAAAGTGAAATAATTATGAGTGAGAATGAATTTGATCAGTCCAGTAATAGGCTTTACAGGTATGCCCTGACCCTGAAGATATTTATGGCAGGCCGCAATACCATCATCATGGGGAATGTTCGTGTACAGGGACTCCACGTCCATCGTGGCCAGTATGGTTCCCTCAGGTACTGGGCCGATGGCTGACAGTTTGTTCAGGAGGTGGGTGGTATCCTGTAAGTAGCTGGGTCTTTTACAGACAAGAGGTTTCAAGATGTTTTCCAGCCACCCTGAGATGTTCTCTGTAAGAGTTCCGCTCCCTGAGATTATGGGCCTGCCTGGGCCCATAATCTCAGGGAGCAAAACTCTTCCAGAGAACATCTCAGGGTGGCTGGAAAACATCTTGAAACCTCTTGTCTGTAAAAGACCCAGCTACTTACAGGATACCACCCACCTCCTGAACAAACTGTCAGCCATCAGCCCAGTAACTGAGGGAACCATACTGGCCACGATGGACGTGGAGTCCCTGTACACAAACATTCCCCATGATGATGGTATTGCGGCCTGCCGTAAATATCTTCAGGGTCAGGGCATACCTGTAAAGCCTATTACTGGACTGATCAAATTCATTCTCACTCATAATTATTTCACTTTTGGACAGGACCTCTATTTACAGCAGATGGGCGTGGCAATGGGTTCGCGATTCGCTCCACAGTATGCAAATCTATTCATGGCCAAAATCGAAGAGGAATACCTCAATGCATGTGGCATAAAACCCTTGGCCTACTTCCGCTTCATTGATGATATTTTAATCATCTGGTCCGCAAGTGAGGATGATCTTCTCCAGTTCCACAGGAACTTCAATGCCTTCCATCCTACAATCAAATTGAAACTTACCTACTCTCACACAGAGATTAACTTTCTGGACACCACCATATACATCAGGGGTAACAACATACAAACCTCTGTGTATCGCAAACCTACAGACCGTCCCACATACCTAAGATATGACAGTTTTCATCCCAAGCACATTAAGAACTCTATAATTTACAGCCAAGCTATAAGGTACAACCGGATTTGTTCTGACAGGATGGACAGAGACAAGCACCTGGATCACCTTAAGAACACTTTCATTAAACAAGGTTACAGTCCTCCCATGGCTGAGGCCCAAATCAGGAAAGCCAGCAACATCCCCAGGACTGAACTCCTGAAATATAAGCAAAACCAGAAAGAGGAACGTGTCCATTTGGTTGTCACCTACAACCCACACCTGGAAATCTTAAGGAGGATTGCTAAGGAACTTCATCCCATTTTACACAAGGATCACAGACTGAGAACGATATTCCCTAAACCTCCACTCTTGTCATATCGGCAACCACACAATCTAAAACAGATGATTGTCAGGAGCTCTTTGAATAGGCCTCAACAAAACGGAACATCACCCTGCCGACAAAAAATATGTGGGACCTGCAGACACATTTACTCCACTGACAGGGTAACGATACCAGGTTCACAACAGGAGTACAGAGTACAAGGTAAATTTTCTTGTGGGTCTACCAATCTGGTATATCTGATCATGTGTGCTAAATGCCCCAATGTTATGTACGTGGGAGAAACTGGACAAACTCTGCGCAAACGTATGAATGGACACAGGCACACTATTAATGATACCAAATCTGGACTCCCAGTTGCTACACACTTTCGGTCCAACGGACACAGCATGGATGATCTTCGTGTCACTGCCCTGAAGGGCAGCTTCAAAACGTCAAATGACCGATTAATAGCAGAAACAAAATTTATAAATTGTTTCAAAGCTGTGCAGAAGGGTTTGAATAAGGATAACAACTTTCTATATTGGTATGAGATTGATGATATATGAACTGTCTCAGCCACCCTAGCTGAACTTGTGAACTAAGAATTTACGATACCTCTGGGTCAATCCTAATACCAGGTCTGTGAGCAATAAAGTAAACAAGGATCCTTATCTTACCCCATTTAGATGGTCTGTTTGTATTAAGGCATCTTAATGATGTATTTATGCTTGAAAAAAATATCTGTTTTCCCTTTTGATGTTGCATGTATATAAGCTGTCTGTACCACCAGCTTGCAAACTAACAGGATGTAAACCTGACGAAGGCTGCAAGGCCGAAAGCTTGTTTATTCTTATTCATTTGTAGTTAGCCAATAAATGGTATCATTCTGATTTAAAACTTCTTATTTTCAAATAATAGAACAGAGTTTGACAGCCTTTTAAATAAACTATATTACCTCAGATATATGTAGAATTACTGTATATCTACTCTAAGGATGTATAAATATGTTTAAGGTACATTTCTACAAATAAGTTATAAAGTTTGTACTTAAGATTAAGGTTACTTACAACAGGTTATTATGTATAAAGTATTCATTTGTCAAGTGTAATAATATGTCTTTGATATATATGTTTAAAAAATTATTTTTGAAAATTCCAATAAAAAATATTGAAATGTATTTTCAAATAATATATTGATGCCATACATTGTACTAGGAAAATAATTTAAATGTTGTGATAGCCGAGACTAATTGGCAAATAAAATGGGTGGGTTTTATTTATAGTAGCATTGCTTATTTTAAAACTATAGGGGATGGAATTGGAGAAATAGTGTATTTTTTCTTTTTTTTTTTTTTTTTTGTATATTTGCCTATAAAAGGCATAGAAAATAAAGTTATTACTGAAAATAAGTATCGCTCACAAAAAGCTTAATTTGTGGCGAAAAAAAAACAAGATATAGATCATTTACGTGTGATGAGTAGTGATAAAGCTATTAGCGAATAAATGGGAGGGGCGCTGACAGGAAAATTGCTTCCATCCTGAAGGTGAAAACACCTGCGGGCTGAAGTGGTTAAACTAATGAGATTAACAATTGTATCTTTAGTCCTACTCCTAAACAGGACTTACCTTGGATCCCATAGTCTAATGCTGGGAATACACGGCTCGATTCTGAGCCAATAAAATTTCAGACATGTCCGATCACCGTTCGATCGTTTTGCTGCTCGATTCATAATTAAATTGAATTGAAAAAAGATAAGAAAAACGAGTGGAAGATAAGAGAATCGAGCAGGTAAAATGATCGGGCGCAGAATCGAGCGCCAGAAGTGACCCGTGTATTCCCAGCATTATTTTTCATATAAATATTAAAAAGATAGTTTTAAAGGTTTAAACTTTGGATCTGTTTGCTGCTCTCAGATATGTTTTTTGCTGCCAGCCTGCCACACCCCACTGGAGTTTTATGATCGCTAACTAGTTATTAGTGAGAGTTACGCTATGGTCTGACGGCCCTGATTGCAGAGAAAAAGTATTTGAAGAGAGTGCAGAGAGCTATTTTAAAGATTGAAATGTTAACTTTAGAGATCCATGGAGTGCATCTCCCGGCATGCATTGCAACACACACAAGACACTGCTGGGTTCTATAAAATCCAGCAGATGCTGCGAGTTGAGAGGAGAAGATGGCACATTCCATACCGGCTGGGGTCCAGAGGCACAGTACCCCGTAGTTAAGTAGTGAGGCTCACCCCCAAGTGAGGCTGCCTTACCCCAACATCACACACTGTTATAAACCTCCCTTATGGAGAGGTTAATTTAAAAAAATAATTGGTGCTCATGTTACTTTAATCTACTCTCAAGTGTATTTAACCACTTGCCGACGGCGCACTCATACCGCACGTCGGCAAAGTGGCAGCTGCAGGACCAGCGACGCACATCTGCGTCGCCGGCTGCAGGCTAATTAATCAGGAAGCAGCCGCTCGCGCGAGCGGCTGCTTCCTGTCAATTCACGGCAGGGGGCTCCGTGAATAGCCTGCGGGCCGCCGATCGCGGCTTGCAGGCTAAATGTAAACACAAGCGGAAATAATCCGCTTTGTTTACATTTGTACAATGCTGCTAACAGTAGCAGCGTTGTACTGGATCAGCGATCCCCGGCCAATCAGCGGCCGGGGATCGCTGTCACATGACAGGCAGGAGCCTGTTAATGGCTGCACAGGACAGATCCATTCCTGTGCAGCCTCGGATCTCCGGGGAAGGGAGGGAGGAGAGGGAGAGGGGGAATGCTGCGGTGGAGGGGGCTTTGAGGTGCCCCCCCCACCAGCCACACGCAGGCAGGAGCGATCAGACCCCCCTAGCACATCATCCCCCTAGTGGGGAAAAAAGGGGGGCGACCTGGTCGCTCTGCCTGGTGTTTGATCTGTGCTGGGGGCTGTAGAGCCCACCCAGCACAGATCAGCAAATACAGCGCTGGTCCTTAAGGGGGGGGGTAAAGGCTGGGTCATCAAGTGGTTAAACACAAAGCATTCCTGGGTTTTCACCCCTTAATGAGTCCTGACTTAGGATTACAGGGCCCGTTTTCACTCGTGCGGTGCATTTCTATTGCACGCAAATGCAAATTCGTATGTGTTTGTATGCGAATTTGTATGGAAAATTTGCATCTGTTTGTAAGTATGCGAATTTAACCATGTCAGTGCCTGTGTGCTTTTACATTGATTTTAAGCAAAAACGTACACAAATTTGCATGAAAAATTTGCATAATGAAAATGCATGCGTTTTCCTAATGATTACAGGCGAATCGCTCTCTAAGCTTGCAAATTCTGATGGCTCTGCTGTGCAGATTTTTTCTGCACAGTCCACCGCACAGAATTTCTGACAAGTGGAAACAGGCCTGTTGATTTATATTGGATATGCGAATCTGCATGCAGAAAACGCATGCCGATTTGCTCTAGTGGAAACGGGCACTTAGGGTTATGTATCAGTAGAGAGAGGGCTCTGTGTGAGAGCAGGATTAGGTTAGGTCATAATAAAATATTTTTTATCCTATTATCCTCTATTTCTTGCACCCTTTTCAGTGGGTGCCTTTATTAAATATACCTGCCCTGCATCCTGTTCACACTGAAAACTGTACAGCTTTGTTTCTGTAGTAGTGATATACAAATATATTATTATTAATAGATATTTAAACCAAAGTTGGTTATAATTTATAAAAATGGCAGATCTCACAGACTTTCAAAGAGGCCAAATTGTTGGTGCTCGTATAGCAGGCTCTACTGTAACAGAAACTGCCCGAATGCTTGGCATTTCAAGAGATACTGTCTCAAAAGTAATGACTGCCTTTGAAAGAGAAGGAAAAACGTCCTCAGCAAAGCACAGTTGTGGCCGAAAGTCGGAGTTGTCTGAGAAAGACCGTTGGACTGTAAATCGAATTGCTAGAAAAACTTGCAAGACCACGGCTCCTAAAATCACTGCAGAGCTGAATGAACACCTACAGAACCCAGTTTCTACAAAAACTGTTCATCGGGAGCTGCACAACTCTGGATTCCATGGAAGAACTGCAATTATAAAACCTCTGCTCTCAAAGACAAATGTTTCAAAGCATTTAGAGTGGTGTAGAAACCACCAGAATTGGTCCCTCGAGCAGTGAAAAAATTTGATTTTCTCTGACGAATCATAGTTTACCTTATTTCCGACCTCTGGCCGAGTGTACTTTTGGAGACAGCTGAAAGAAGCATTTCATCCAGACTGCTTTCTCCCAACCGTAAAACATGGTGGGGGTTCTGTGATGATTTGGGGTGCTATTTCTTGGAAATCCACCTGGCCAATGATTTCCCTTCAGGGAAGCATTAACAACCGAGACTATTTAGGAATTTTGGGCGACCAAGTCATCCTATGGTTCAAGAACTGTTTCCAGAGGGGAATGCCATCTTTCAAGATGATAATGCCCCAATCCATACAGCTAGAATTGTTAAATAATGGCACGAGGAACATTCTAATGAAGTTGAGCATCTCATCTGGCCACCACAATCCCAAGACCTCAACATTATTGAGCATTTATGGCCGTTATTAGAGATTCAAGTAAGAAGTTGATTTCCACCGCCATCGTCTCTAAAAGAACTGGAGGGTGTTTTAACTGAAGAATGGGCTAAAATTCCTTTGGAAACAATTCGCAATTTGTATGAATCAATACCTCAGAGAATTGAGGCTGTAATTGCCGCAAAAGGTGGACCTACACCATATTAAAATATATTTTGTTGATTTTCAAGGTGTTTCCATTATTTTGTCCAACCCCTGTTCTTGACAGCCAGCCCAGCAATAGAACTAATTTAGTTTTGGAAAACCTTGTTCGGAAACTTGATAGCGTTTTTATTTGTACTATAACCATGAGAATGCTAAAACAGCAGCAGTCATTCCAAATTTACCATAAATAAAACACTAAAAAAATTACTTTTAAACTTTGATGTTTACAGAACTCCATTTCCTGGAAAAAAATCTGATTGTTTAGCAAACTTGTGAGCCTTGAAGTTGTGATACCAGTTACTGATGAAAACCACTGAAAATCACATGATATTTAATGATGTAGTTTCTTATGAATGAAATGTATGCCAATAAGGATTGATTTCCAGATTCAAAATCACTTTATATCATAAAAGTAGGGAAACAGGCAGAAAAAATTAACAGATGCAAATATTGTTTTCGGAAATGTTTGGTATTTAAAATAATGAATTGGAAGTCTCCAATTTAACCACCTTGCATTCCTGGGTTTTTACCCCTTAAAGAGAAACTAAAGTGAAAAAGATATGGAAGCTGACATATTGATGTCATTTTAAACAATACCAGTTGTCTGGCATTAGTCCTGATTTTTCAGGCATCAGTAGTGTCTGAATCACAGACCTGAAACAAGCATGCAGCTAATCATGTTAGATATTTGTCACAAACATCTGTTATGCATGCTTATTCGGGGTCGGTGGCAAGAACCAAAAACATTAGAGGCAGAGGATCTGCAGAGGAGCCAGGCAACCCTGTATTGTTAAAATGAAATCAAATTGGCAGCCTCCATATTCCTCTCACTGCAGGCTCTCTTTAAAGGACACATGAGGTGAAAATAAACTGATAAGATTAGGAATTGCATCTATCCTCCTTCTACTAGAAACAACTTTTTTTTAGATATCCCACAGTTGCATTTTATATTAAAATCTACTTTTTTTTAAGTTTTTACTGTTTCATTGAAGTGTGCCAGAACTAAAATCTATGAACCATTGATCCTTTTTATCTCTTTCCTGCTCTGAGAAGACATTTTCCGCTAGGAAAGTGATTTATGACTGTAATTCCTAATCACTGAGGGTTACACTGTAGTCTGACTCAGTCCTGACTCAGACAGGAACTGGCACTTACATACCTGATTTTTAAACCTTTCAGGCAGAGAAAGAAGAAAATTTAACACAGCCTAGTTATTTGTGTACTTGGCGCTGTACATACACATGTCTACCTCATCATGTCACATGTCACCTCAGGTATCCTTTTAGGATTTCTGGCAATTTCACCATTTTTTTGGGAGGGGGGGGGGGGGCAATCTGGCTTTTCTTTGGGTAATATTGGTTTCTAGGCCTTTTGGAAGTAAAGGTCTCAGGTCAAGCTCCACCTCTATAATGTACTGTTAGCACTGTGTAAAAAGCCACAGTTGGATCATTGTGTTGTCCTTATTTTTCCAGTGTTTGAGCAGAGTGTGAAAATGATTACATGAAGCTGATACATCGACAGAATCAGGGACATTTGCTGTTTGTTTTAAAATACATTTAATAATTTTTTAATCAGCATGTTACTACGTTAATAGCATTTTTAAATGCCTGGAGTTTAGTTTTAAAATGTTATCCTGAGCTACATCTTGTACTGGCTAGCATTCGGTTTAATCGAAGTTGCAAAGAGGGATAGCTCCAGGGGAATTGCCTCAGCAAATTTCCCAGATATCCTGAGGAGATACTGTGTAATGGAACACTTTATTTTCAGTGTACTAATACATTCATTTTCTAACAAGACTTTCATAAAAAGATTGTCTGAAGAGGCAAAAATTAGAATGATAAGTACATTATATGGAATCCATGTTTGATTTCACTTCAAGAATAAGACTTTGCATTCTTGCTAAAATATATGTAAAATATCCTGTAATTTAGAGTAATTGAGATATTCCCAGAAGAGTACTTCACACATTTGCAAATGCATGGAAATGTTGTGTGAAGAGGCGGCTTTACTTTCCAACCTTCCTTTACCAGCTTATTCAGAGATGTACATAGTGGATATATCAAAGACTTTTGTTATACATCTGCTAATACTGTCTAGGCTAAGGCAGTCTGTTCCCGTTTTAACTGGTAACATCACAGCAGACGATATTCCAGATTCCGTAAATTTGCAAAAATAGGCTCTGCTATTAATCATACATGTGAAATAGCATTTTCAGAAGCATTTTGAAGCTGCTCAGGCACTAAGTGCTTTTGTTTTCAAACAATACAAATTTAAAACTAATTGCTGCAATGCTAAAGTATGGGGAAATGTGGCTGTGTTTGCAACAGCTGCTGGATACAGCCTATTATTTTCGCTAGTGCTTATCATCACCTCTAATGCACAAGTTCTGTCATTGTTCCAAAGTAGTAACACTGTCTAGTTGCAGCATATGCCTTTTTTACTGTCAGGAGAAGACATCTATTAACATGTTATGCTTATTCAGTCGTAGTGTTTATCCTGTAATTAAAATTTTGCAGAGAACCTGGTAGTCAGAGAGGCACATGGGAACTGTAAGACTAGAAACGTTTTAATTACTTTTTTTAAGATAATCTGTAGACTCAACTGTTTGCTTGCTTTATGGTATTTAGTAAAAAAACAATAGCTATTGATGGCTGCTGAGGATGGTTAGTTCTATCACATTGTTCTTGTGAAAATACAAACCAGATGCAAGTTTCCCATGTATTCAAACACCTATAAAGCAAGTGTGAAATGCCTAGAAACTTAATGATGGACAAGAAGGCGAGACAAGCAAAAACATTGTTGGAACATTGTTGGAAATTTGAGTGCACCAAGTGCCACCATAGGCTATATCGGCGCTCAGGCAGTAACTTGGGCGCCGTCAAAAGATACATCTTACCCTTGAGTCAATGGTGGCCTGGAGGCGAATAGTAATGAACAACTCTGGGACTTCTGCAGGAGCAGGGTGAGCCATTTTTTGGCTTTACCCTGCACCCAAATTTCCTTGCCCCTTAATTACATGAACATCACGAAGGTAATAAAAGGCAAGGGGGACATATAGTCACATATTCTTGAAGATGTACTTGACCAACTGTACTGCTAATCAGTGCTGCTCGGATACCCCTTTTCAAAATCCGGATTGAATTTGGATCCGGATACCCAGATATCCGAATCCGAATCGGATATCCGAACCCAGTATCCCAGATATCCGCCCGGATTCAGATATCCGGGAAGAAAACTGGAAGTGGGCTTTAAATTGCTTGTAAAACGTTTTTTAGGGTAAATGAGGCATGTACCATCATGTTTTTTTAAAGGGAAACACTTATTGATGATGTGGGGACCCCTCTCTCTCTCCCTTTCTCTCGCTCTCTCTTTGCCATTGAAGGTGATTTTGGCTTCTGCTCGGATATCTGAACTAACTATCCGAAATCTTAGTTTGTTCGGATAGTGCTATTTAGATTTTAAAAAATATCCAAATTGCTATTCAAAATTTGGATAGTGGAAAAAGTTTGGATTATCTGGGTAGTTCGGATACCTGAATATTAGATGAGCACCACTGCTGCTAATGGCACATAAGGTCTAAAGTGGTGTAAGGCAGGTCAGTGATCTTTAACCACTGTAGTACATAGGTCTGTTTTATTTACTGTCTTAAAGACAACTTTGCTGAATATAAGTTAATTAATAAAATTGCTTTTTTTTTTCAGTGTTTTCTAAAGTCTTCGCCAACCCCAGGGTTGCTCGTCAGGACCTCATAATCACAGATAACCCATGATCAGAAGTTGTTTTTCATGATCACAGGCTCGGTATTTGGATACTGCGATCAATACTGATTACGGGTCCGAATTCGAATGCACCCGGATTTTGTACTCAAATCCGGCCGTGATCACGGGTGTTAACCCGTGATCATGAATCCGGATTACGCTATGCGGCCTGGTATCCAGGGGATGAAGTCGTTGGGCCAATCAGAAGGCCCCCAGCCCAGGCCCTAGCAACCAATCAGAGGAGGGGAGCCTGGCCCTCCCCTCCTCTATATAAAGTGGCGGCCATGTTGAGGAACTCGTCCTTGCTTGTGACTTGTGGTACTGAGAGCATCTCCAGTGCTGCTGTGTCTTATAGCAAGTGCTTTTCTCACTTTTTACCCAGCGTTTTGCTTCATAATCACATTCTCTACACATATATTATATTGATTTATAGATAGTTAGTGATTTGATTGTTATCGTTCAGTCAGCTAGTGTAGTGTATATACTGTATACTGTGCTAGGCTAGTGTTAGGTCTGTGTGCAGGGTAGCGCTTGCTAGCCTAGGGTAGCCTTAGCCTACTAGCCTGTAGGTAGGTTAGGGATTATAGTTAGTTGTTGTGTACTAGTTTAGTTAATTTGTACTGTTACTCTGTGAGTTTATTTAGTGACGCAGCTGCAATACTAGTTACTTAACAGGCAGGCCAGCATCTGTTTTATTATTGTGATTTGTGACTGCTGCTTCTGCCTGACTGTATTGATTGTGTGACAGACAGTCTTTTATTGTCACTGTCTGTCACTAGTTACTTAGTTATCGCCTAGACGACTACTGTAGACTACACTACTACTACTAGTTAAATAATAAAAAAAAAAACCTTTCAATTTTTTTTGTCACCAATTCATGCCTCTTAATTAAAGTTTACACCCTTTCCTGCCCTTTATATACCATTTTTTTTTGTTTTTCTTATTGTCTTAATATTGTATAACAATGACTGGCAGAGGTAGAGGGCGCACCACCACCAGGAAGGGCAGTGCCATTGCCGACAGCACTGCTGCCAGGTCTGTGACTGGTCCGCCGCCAGCCACTAACCGCAGAGTTGTGGAGGAGGGAGCAGAGGCGCAGCAGCAGCGTGTTGCGCCCATCTTTAAGACGGGTCATCGTTGCCGGCCCATTGAGGAGAGTCAAGCACATTCTGTCGTGGAAATGATGGCGAAGCAGCTGGCCACCGTTTCCAGCCAGACCTCCAGCGAGACCAGTGCCACCACCAGCACTCCGGTCCGCAGCAGCAGCCACCCTCCACCACCGCTTGAGGTCACGTCGACCCCAGCGGCCAGCCTGCCCTCACTAAGCTCACTCTTTACCCCAAGGACCGCGAGCGCTTTGAGGGATGTTGTGGCAGAGTTTGAGGATGAGATGATGGGGACAGGCAAGGAGGAGTAGGAGGAGTTTGAGGCCCAATGCAGGGGATGTTGGGGCAGAAGAGTTGGTTGGGGGCTCAGAGGAGATGTTTGGGGATGATAATGATGATGATGATGAGGTGCGGGACCGTCCCTATGTGCCACAGTTGGGTGAAGGCAGCTCGGAGGAGGAGGCGTCTCTGGCACAGAGGCACGGCAGCAGCATGGCTGCCGGCACAGGGCGTGGAAGGCAGGAGCCACAGCCTGCTGCTTGAGCTGCTACCACCACCCGCTCCAAACCTCCTTCAACCAAAGGGAAAAAACAGCCCTCCAAAGGCAAAAAACCTCAGCCCCCAAGCTAGAAGGGGAAGTTCACATCCCCAGTCTGGTGGTACTTAACTGTGTGCGATGACGATGACCCCTGCAATTTGCCACAGTTGTAGTGCCAGCCTGAGCAGAGGTCGTGATCTGTCCAAGTTGGGTACCTCGTGCCTGCAGACCCACTTGGAGACCAGGCATTTCAATGACTACCAGGAGTTTCTGAGGCTGAGGGACAGTGGTGCAGGCAGTGGTCATAGACAGCCACTGCACAGCCTTCAGCAGCAGCAGCAGCAAAATCCCACCCTCCTGCTCATCCAACATCAGCAGCAGGGGTGCAGAAAGGCACTCCCCCCCCCCCTCCCAGGGCAGCCAGTCCTCAGTGGCCTCATCTGCTCCCTCCACAGTTGCCTCCTCATCCTCCTGTGCAGGCAAACGCTGCTAGACCCTGCTCAGTGAGTCGATTCCTGGTGTCACCAAGGCTCTGCATGCCACCAACAGGCGCATCCGGGTGCTGAATGGGTTGCTTGCCCATGCCATGTGCTCCCAGCTTCTGCAATACTCCTTTGTGCAGGAGGGGAGTGACATGAGAGAGCTCCTGCAGTTTGGGATCCCGGAGTGGCAAATCCCCAGCCACCACTACTTCTCCCGTACGGTGATCCCAGCACTGCACCAGTTCGCTATGGCGAACGTGGGCCATTGGCTAGATCACGCCATGAGTGAGCGGGTCCATGTCACCATGGACTCTTGGAGCAGCAGTTTCAGGACGGACTGCTACCTGTCCTTCACGGATCATTGGGTCAGCCTGGTGGAAAGCACCAGCGAGGAAGCAGCAGGTCCATCCTCAGGCACAGCAGTAGCACCAGCAGCCCAGTATGTGGTGCAAACCCACGGGGTCAGGGGAGATGAAGCAGCTCCCACCACCAAGCGACCCTGCCTCAGCAGCAGCGTGAAGGCTTGCCACTGCCATGCACTGCTGGAGATGGTCTGCCTGGGGAACAACAAACTGACGGCAGCCAACATCCTTCTCAACCTCAGGGAGCAGGAGAAGACGTGGCTGACCCCCCGAGGCCTCAGAGTCGGATTGGGGGTGTCGAACAATGCGGCCAACCTGCTGGCTGCCATCAGCAGGGGACACTTGACCCACGTCCCCTGCTTGGCCCACGTCCTGAACCTGGTGGTGCAGAAGTTCCTGCGCATCTACTAGGGGATGGACAATCTGTTCAAAGCAGCTAGGAAAATTGTTTGCCATTTCCGCCGCTCAGCCGGTGCTACAGCAAACCTGGCTGACCTGCAGCAGCGCAAGGGCCTGCCACGACACCGGCTTGTCATCGATGTGCCAACTCGCTGGAATTCCACCCTGGCGATGTTGGAGCGGTTGCTTGAGCAGAGGAGGGCTGTCAACTTCTACATCGTTGACGCCACTCTTGCCAGCACCACCACCCTCCAGCTCCTCTCCAATGCACAGTGGGGGCAAATGCAGCAGGTGTGCTTGGTGTTGGCTCCCTTCCTGCAGGGAACCAACCTGGTGAGCCAGGAATGGGCATTCCTCTGCCAGTGGGTGCCCATGGTTTGTCTGCTGGACAGGGCCCTGTGTGATCTGATGTTGAGAGAGGAGGCCCTGAACCAGCTGGAACAGCAGCCAGCTGCGCAGTCCACCTCTGCGGAGGACTTCCAATTGTTGGAGGAGGAGTTGGAGGTCCTGGATGTTACTGTTAAGGGGGAACAGCAGAGCGCAGCTGCAGTGGTGTGAGGGTGGAGAGGGCAGGAAGAGGCTCAGGGGCCAGAGGAGGAGGAGGAGAGCAATGCGGCCATTGACCCTGATGTCTCTGCTGGACTGTCCAGCCTGTTCCCCATGGCAGCATGCATGCTGCGGTGCCTGCGCAGGGACCCCAGGGTGAAGCAGATGCATGCTCGGGAGGACATCTGCATCAGCATGATCCTGGACCCACGGCTGAAGGGGAAGGTGGGTCAGTTCCTGCCTGCTGGAGACCCTGAGCAGCGAACAAGGGAGTTGCAGAAGATCCTTGTTTGGCGATTGGAGGAAGCCTTCCCCCAGCCTTCCGCCCCCTCTGTTCCTGTCCAGCCAGCACAGTAGCTGGTGCCTGCGGCCAGCAGCAGCAGGCGCCCAGGAGACCTGCTGTCTCTGACTAAGGCACTCTATAGGACGATAGAGCTGCCGAGAGAGGAGGTGCATGCAGCAGCATCCTCCTCTCAAAGTCAGAGCCAGCGCCTGACCCAGATAGTGGCAGACTACATGGGGTCCTTCAGTGGGCTTGGCACCAGCAAGGATCCTGTGGACCCCTTGGAGAACTGGGTCCAGTGCTTGGAGATCTGGAGTGAGCTGGCGCAGTATGCCCTGGATGTCCTGTCTTGCCCCCCTTACAGCGTGCTGTCCGAGAGGTGCTTCAGTGCGGCCGGTGGCATGGTCATGGAGAAGCGCTCTCGTCTGTCCCCAGAGTCTGTGGACAGACTGACATTCCTCAAGATCAACCAGGCCTGGATTGAAGACATGTTCCAGGCCCCTGTTGTCGGCAAGAGGGGGACATGAGGTGGCTTGGAATGTTTTTTTGCACATCAACCTTCAGTCTCCTGCTAATTTGGCCTGTTTTTTCTTTAGGTGCTGTGGTACCACCACTAGGTGCCATTGCCTAGGCTGCCTGACTCCTGCCCCTGATTGTCAGTTGGGAGGCTGCTTTTGTGGTGTGAGGAGGTATGCTGCTGAGCTCCTGAGCTCCCAGTCTTTGGACTGGTGTTTTCCATCTGCAGAGGACCCTGTCAAGGCAGACACTGAAGGTGACGTAAGGGAGAAGGACTTCAGTTTGTGGCAAGGCTCCCCTGGGCTGGAGGGCTCTGGGGGGGGGGCCTGATCTTTTGAAAGAGGTTTTCCCTGTCCTCCATAATGGAGGCTCATGAAGCTGGTGGCAATGGTCCTAGTGTCAGTGAAACTGTGAGTAAGACTGTGGAATGGCATAAAAAGGTCAAAGAGACTCAGGATGCTCTTAAAGCATTACAGTTTGAACTTAAAAAACGCATAAGCAAATATGGACAATCCTGGAATCCAGGTTTTCTGAAAACCAATTCACAATTGGTAAAGTTGCAAGCGGAGGAGAAAAGTAAAATACTTAAAGCTTTAGAGGAGATTGGTGGTATGTTCTCAGAAGGATTGAAGAATAACCAAAGATTTGACCAGATGAAAAGAGAGGGTGGTAAAGCAGTGGAAAAGTCTGGAAGTTTGAATACGGAGAGCCAGGGAGGAGATGCTTCTGGTAACCTGTTCATGCAAAGTGGAGCAATCACATCTGGTGTTAATGGGAATCTGTCTGGAGAACTATCTGTGAGGAGCAATAGTCCAGTGCAAAGATTGCAGAATGCATATGGAATGCAGCAGCCTGCAAGTGGTTTTCCTTTGTTGTGTGGCCCAAGCATGCAACAATATGCAGGACAATACCAATCATATCCTGGTAGGTCTTATGGGATGTATAACAGTATGCAAGACATGCCTTTTACTCAGACTGTAATGCATCAGAATCAGGGCCGGATTTCTACTTTTTGCCGCCCAAGGCCCACTGTCACCAGGTGCCCCCCCCCCCAACAATTTATACAGACCTTTTTCCCAGCAATAGCAGCTAGTTTCCCCAGATTACAGAGTTACATGGCCTCTAAACACTCCCCATGAAGGGCGGTGCCTGTGCATCAAACCATGCCAGTTTCCTGGCTTTTGTGCTAACAGAGAGTGACAATGGCAGCCTTCCTACACCTAACATTTCAGGTACCCTTAGGCCTGTTTCACATCTAACAACGCGTGCAGGAGCTGTTCTCCTGCACGCGTTTTACTAGCCAGCGGCTGTCGTCGGGAATCTGCGGTGCAGTAGTATCAGTTAACCCGATGGGGAAACGCAGATTCCCGACGATAAAATGCGCCCGGGTGCATCGTACCGCAACGCATCGAAATGCAGCGTCGGGTGTGAAAGGTAAAATCAAAGTTTATGGACTCTCCTTTTACGTTGGTTAACGCAAAGTATGGAATTTGCGTTAAAACGCTGAAAAAGGGCTCTGGTGTGAAAGAGCCCTTAAGATTTGCTGTGAATCCCCAGGACTTGTGATAAGACCCCTATTCCAGATTAAAGAGGAATTTTAAACAAGGTTGGAACTTCATCCCAATCAATTAGTGACAAGACAATATACTCTGTACAGCGCTACAGAAGATGCCACTGCTATATGAATACTAAATGATAATAACAGTAGTCACATGCCCCCAGATAAAAGAATTAAACTAGGTGCCAAAGAAAAAAAAATAGTCACAAGTATCCAGATAAAATAATTAAACAGGCACATGCCTACAGACAAAAGAAATTTAGTCAGGTTCCTCAAAATAAAATAATCAAATAGCCATGTGCTTTATATTACAGTATTATGTAGCCAGATGCCCCCCCCCCTCTTCCTTTCAGCAGCCAGATGGCTCCTCCAGTACAGGTAGTCGGGTGTCCCCCTTTCAGCCGCATGACGCACAGGGAGTGAGGCAGGGTGGACGCATGCGCTGTCGGCGCCGCACCTTTTATACATTGAGGAGGCATGTCAGCTGTCAGCCAGTCAGCTGACATGCATGGGTCCACCCCTGAATGCTGATTCGCTGACAGCACGGGGGTGTGCCTGTCCTGTCATCCCAGGCTTCTTAAGCCTGGTCCTGTCAGTCTCTCATTGTCTGTTGTAGCTAACACTTCACAGTGAAGGCTTCAGACCTTAGTCAGATCAGTGTGTGCTTTGAACCGGCAGGACCCCAGGGATTTTACACTAGCTCAGCATAAATATATATTATTGTGACTGTGATTATTGACCTCTGCCTGATTATTTACTCTGATTTTGCCTAACGATTCTGTACCTCTGCCTATCTAATCTGTTCCCGACCTCTGCCTGTATACTCACCCTGATCTTGCCTGCCAATTTTGTACCTTATCTGTCAGATCTGTTACCGACCCGATTTGTTGACCACTCTGTTTATTTGTATCAGTGACAGTACTGCCTTCTACTCTCATTGTCTGCAGACTATTTCCCTGTTGGGAACGTCTGATATTTGTCTGTCTGCTAGTGCTCACACACTAACAGATCGTTACATTACAACAGACCAAAACATTAATGGAAGAACTTTGTAAACAAGTTCAAGCCCTCACGCTGGCGGTTGCTAATTTGAGCAATACAGTAACCAACCAGCAGCAGCAATTGGACACTTTGTCTCAGGCTGTTCGCGGACTGCAGCCGCAGCAGCCAGGACAATCTGCTCCACCAGTACACCTGGTGACTGAGCCAAAAATGCCATTGCCAGAGAAGTTCTCAGGTCATAGAAGCGATTTCCGCAATTTTAGGAGTCGCTGTCAGTCATACTTTGAAGTAAGACCCATTTCTTCAGGCAATGAGCAGCAGAGGTTCACGTTAGTTAAAACACTCCTGCAGGGGGAATCACAGACCTGGGCCTATAATTTACCACCTGAACATGAGGCTTTAAGATCTGTTCATGATTTCGTTAAGGCTATGGCTATCATTTACGACGATCCAGATATGTCCGCCACTGCTGTTCGTAAATTGTGTAGTCTCCATCAGGGACGTAATACCGCGGAGGATTATGCAGCAGAATTTAGGAAGTGGGCTAGTGCTTCTAGATGGGAGAATTATGCGTTATTAGATCAGTTTCTAATGGGCTTGTCTGATAAAGTTTCAGAATTATTAATTGGTCATCCCGAGCCCCGTTCTCTGAACGAGGCCATTTCCCTAGCTATTAAAGTTGACCGTAGGATCCGCTACCACCAGCACAGCAGATCTCGGTCGTTTTCTCGTCCTCCTGTGCCAGCTGCCAGTCCTACTTCTGCTCAGGTTAATGAACCCATGCAGTTAGGGCATGCCAAACTCTCAGACAGTGAGAGACAGAGAAGAAATCAGGAGGGGCTGTGTTTATACTGCGGGGAAAAAGGGCATGTGGTGCAGAATTGTATTAAGAAATCGGAAAACTCCTCCGCCTAGGTTCTATTGGGGGTGTACCCCTAGGCGTACTTCAGACACCCCAAAATTTTGATAAGTTACTGCTACCCATTAAAGTCTCGCTAAAGGATTCTGAGTTCTCCTTACAAGCCTTTATAGACTCGGGAGCAGCCGGAAATTTTATCGATTTTGATCTTGTGGGGAGATGGGGTATTCCTTTAATACCTATGCAGAAAAAACTGTATGTCACAGGAATTGATGACTCTCCTCTACAGGACAAACAACCTCTTTCCCTGATGGCTCCTCTCACTTGCCAGATTGGTCTTTTTCCTGTAGAGGAGATGCAATTTTATGTTCTCAATATGTCTTCTTGTTCCTTTGTACTTGGCCTTCCCTGGCTACAAAAACACTGTCCTCAATTTGATTGGGGTACTGGACAACTAATGTCCTGGTCTCCATTTTGTCAGAAGAACTGCCTACAAAATTTGCCATTGCATTCTGTTGAGCTGTCGGTAGAGGGGGTGCCTAAGCCGTATGTTCAGTTTGCCGACGTATTTTCACCACAATCTGCTGAGAAACTGCCTCCTCACCATTCTTTTGATTGTCCTACTGAGCTACGCCCAGGTACTATGCCTCCCAGAGGTCATATCTACCCCCTGTCTGGTCCTGAAAAGAAAGTTATGCAGGAATATATCAAAGAGAATTTAGAGCAGGGTTTTATACGCCCTTCTAACTCTCCGGCCGGAGCAGGGTTCTTCTTTGTTCAAAAAAAAAGATGGTGGTCTCAGACCATGTGTGGATTATAGGGGTTTGAATAACATCACTGTGAAAAACATATACCCTTTCCCTTTTATTGAGATTTGTTCTCACAGGTTACTGGAGCTCAGATATTCTCCAAATTGGACCTGAGAGGAGCTTATAATTTAATCAGGATCAGACAGGGGGATGAATGGAAGACCGCGTTCAACAAGCAAGATGGCCACTATGAATACTTAGTTATGCCATTTGGGTTATGCAACGCTCCTGCTGTCTTCCAGGAGTTTCTTTAATGAGATTTTTAGGGATGTATGAGGGAGATTTGTTATTGTATATCTCGACAATATCCTTTTTTTCTTCAAATCCATAGACATTCATTGTCAACATGTGAAGTTTGTCCTACAGAAATTGCGAAAAACTCGCTTTATGCTAAACCCGAGAAATGTGTTTTCGAGGTCAGGGAGATCCCATTCCTTGGTTATATTATTTCTGACTTAGGCCTGTCAATGGACCAAAAGAAGGTTGATGCAGTTTTGCAGTGGCCTCAACCTCTTGGTCTTAAACCATTACAGCGATTTATAGGGTTGGCGAACTATTATCGCAAATTTATTCGTAACTTCTCGACCATTGTGGCTCCTCTGACTAATATGACCAAAAAAGGAGCCGATCCTTCCAAGTGGTCTGTGGAAGCTTCTCCGGAATTTTAGCCACAATGTGTGGCTAAAAGGCCAAATGTTTATGTTATTATGATTACTTATGATTATTTTTGGGTCCTTTCATATTTTTGTATAAAATTAGCTGCTGAACTCTTAAATAAAGAATTTCTGCCTGATGCCATGTATGTTACTCCTCCTGCTGCATTTAACCTCCTGCTGTCTGTGTTCCCACCACCAGGGTCTACTCCATTATGCTCTGCTGCCACTAGCTATTTTACACCATCAAAATAGCTACTACTTTTCTTGTTTAAAGCAAAAATAAAACATTTTTGAGGTGTCTGGGATGCAAACTGTGCTGTCCAAGTTGTGGGAAGAACCCAACTGCGGCTGTACGACCACTTCCTGGAACTTCATAGTTGTTTATTTTTGTTTGTGCTGTGGTATTACCATTAGGTGCCATGGCCTGTTATTGCCTGCTGTCTGCTGCCACACGTCACTCCTCCTCCTGCTGCTGCTTTTAACCTCCTGCTGCCTGTGTTCCCACCACCAAGGTCCACTCCATTATGCGCTGCTGCCATGTGTCACTAGTTATTTCGCCACTACAACAGCTATATATTTTTTGTAAAAATAAAAAAATAGAGGTGTCTGGGTTGAAAACTGTACTGTCCCAATTGTGTATTGGACACAATGTGGGATTACTGACTGCTGTCCGGAACCTCCTGCTATTTGTGCGGTGTTTATTACAGCTGTGGTACCACCGCTAGGTGCCATGGCCTGTTACATTGCCTGCTGCCACACATCACTACTCCTCCTGCTGCTGCTGCTTTAACCTCCTGCTGTCTGTGCTCCCTCCGCCATGGTCCACAGAATTATGTGCTGCTGCCATGCGCCATTAGCTACTACGCCACTATAATAGCTATATTTTGCTGTAAAAAAACAAAAAAGTGTCTGGGTTGAAAACTCTGCTGTCCCAGTTGTGTATTGGACACAATGTGGGCTTCACAACTGCTGTCCAGAACCTCCTGCTGTTTGGTGTTTATTACAGCCGTGGTACCACCGCTAGGTGCCATGGCCTGTTACATTGCCTGCTGCCACACGTCACTCCTCCTCCTCCTGCTGCTTTAACCTCCTGCTGTCTGTGCTCCAACTGCCAGGGTCCACAGAATTAAACACTGCTGCCATGCACCACTAGCTACTACGCCACTACAATAGCTATATTTTGTTGTGAATAAAAAATTCTGAGGTGTCTGGATTGAAAACTGTGCTGTCCCAGTTGTGTATTGGACACAATGTGGGCTTTGCGACTGCTGTCCACAACCTCCTGCTGTTTGGTGTTTATTACAGCCATGGCACCACTGCTAGGTGCCATGGCCTGTTATTGCCTCCTGGCTGCTGCTGCTTTTAACCTCCTGCTGCCTGTGTTCCCACCACCAGGGTCCACTCCATCATGCGCTGCTTCCATGCACCACTAGCTACTACTCCACTACAATAGCTATATTTTGTTGTGGAAAAAAATTCTGAGGTGTCTGGGTTGAAAACTGTGCTGTCCCAGTTGTGTATTGGACACAATGGGGGTTTCACAACCGCTGTCCGGAACCTCCTGCTGTTTGGTGTTTATTACAGCTGTGGTACCACTGCTAGGTGCCATGGCCTGTTACATTGCCTGCTGCCACACGTCACCACTCCTCCTCCTCCTGCTGCTGCTTTAACGTCCTGCTGTCTGTGCTCCCATGGTGGTCCACAGAATTATGTGCTGCTGCCATGTGTCACTAGGTATTATGCCACTACAACACCTATATTTTGTTATAAAAAAAATTCTGAGGTGTCTGGGTTGAAAACTGTGCTGTCCCCGTTGTGTATTGGACACAATGTGGGCTTCAGGACTGCTGTCCAGTATCTCCTGCTGTTTGGTGTTTGTTACAGCCGTGGTACCACTGCTAGGTGCCATGGCCTGTTAAATTGCCTGCTGCCACACGTCATTCCTCCTCCTCCTGCTGCTGCTGCTTTTAGCCTCCTGCTGCCTGTGTTCCCACCATCAGGGTCCACTCCATTATGCGCTGCTGCCATGCACCACTAGCTATTACGCCACTACAATAGCTATATTTTGTTGTAAAAAAAAATCTGAGGTGTCTGGGTTGAAAACTATGCTGTCCCAGTTGTGTATTGGACACAATGGCCTCAATTCACTAAGCTTCATCAAACACTTTATCAAACGTTTGATAATTTACCTCATGGGTAAAATCTAATTTTTAATTCACTAAGGTGTTATACAGTAGATTTATTGAACGTTTTTATTCGGAAAAAAGGGAAAAGCAAAAATGTCCGTGCACCTTCCGTCTTGAAAAACAATTTGTATTTGCAAAAGATAGTGGCAATTCACATTTTCAGTACAAACTTTTCTTGATATGACATTCAATCAATCATAATTGTGGAATGAACGCTGGATGTAGCTTACGTGTCCCCCGGCGTGGAGCAGGTTGTGCAGTAGGGAGGTGGGTGTCAGGCACTAGGTGGGAGAGCACAGACCACAGTGTTACAAACTGTGGATGTTGCAGGACTGCATAAAGGGATTTACCTGTGTACACCATTTAGCTCACATAGCAATTTTGTGGGAAGTGCCACACCACACACCCCTTTTGACTTTATACAAGTTATTATTGAACATTTTATCAATAAAACATTTGATAAATATAAAGCATCTTAGTGAATTCAAAATTAGATTTTACCCATGAGGTAAATTATCAAACATTTGATAAAGTGTTTGATAAAGCTGCTGTCCGGAACCTCCTGCTGTTTGGTGTTTATTACAGCCGTGGTACCAATGCTAGGTGCCATGGCCTATTACATTGTATGCTGCCACACATCACTCCTCCTCCTCCTGCTGCTGCTGCTTTAACCTCCTGCTGCCTGTGCTCCCACCACCAAGGTCCACAGAATAAGGTGCTGCTGCCATGCCACACTAGCTATTACACCACAAATTCAGCTATACTGTTGCAGAAAAACGGCCAAATCCAGATTTTACCCGGAGCCGGAGTCGAATTCACTCAAATCGAATTTTGGGATATTCGAGCAACCCTGCCCAACCCCACTTCATATCCTTAAATTTATCACAGGTGGCAAAATCTGGCAAGATTCATCACTATGGAATGTATGTTGAGTGTTTGAAAGTGAGCAGAAACAATACCTGGTCTTCCAGAAGGATTCAGGACATCATAGCCGAACCTAGACATCATCGGTATGGTGGAGTTGCATGCCAACTTACAGGAATATATAGATATGGGAAGTGTTTCTAATGCTGAAACAAGTATAATTAACAAACTTGGGTATCCTATATTGTGCATTATGTTCTACTATATGCCAGTATAGTGACTCTTTACCATGTGGCAGCATCTTTAGACTTTCTTTTCAGGAATAATGACTCATACAAGGTACCTGAAAAAAAAAATAGCCATTTTCTTAGCTGATCTTGCAACCAGTTAGCTAGCTTATGATAACTTGATTGTTCAGTTTACCAGTCAAAACGCCTCTGCACGCCTCCAAGGACCTCACCTGGAAAGCCAACACTACCTCCACCTAGAGAAAAGCCCAACAGAGGCTGTTTTTCCTCTGCCAACTGAAGAAGTTTGGTATGACCCAGGACCTCCTGACGAGCTTCTACTCCGCCACAACTGAATCTGTCCTCTGCTCCTCCATCCTGGTCTGGTACGCTGGCTCCTCCGCCAGCAACAGATACAAACCACAGAGGGTCATAAGATAAGCAGAGAGAATCATTGGGAAACCACTTCCCCCTCTGGATCAACTATTCAATGCCAGACTGCGCTCCAGAGCTCTGAAGATCGACAACGATCCCTCACACCCAGGCTTCCGCTTCTTAATTCGGCTTCCCTCGGGCTAGAGGTTTCAGTCCATCTCCACCAGGACCACAAGACACAGAAACAACTTCTTCCCCTCAGCTGTCAACTCTTTAAAGAGACTCTGTAACAACAAAAACCTCCCCTGGGGGGTACTCACCTCGGGAGGGGGAAGCCTCAGGATCCTAATGAGGCTTCCCACGCTGTCCTCTGTCCCACGGGGGTCTCGCTGCAGCCCTCCGAACAGCCGGCGACAGAGCCGACTGTAGCTTCAATATGTACCTTTGCTGGCTCCAGCGGGGGCGCTGTGGCGGCTTTCGGCACAAAAATAGACGGAAATACCCGATCTCCGTCTGGTCCACTCTACTGCGCAGGCGCCAGAAACTTGCGCCAGCGCAGTAGAGCAGACCCGACGGCGATCGGGTATTTCCGCCTACTTCGGAGCCGACAGCCGTCAGAGCGCCTGCGCAGGAGCCAGGAAGGTAAATATTACGTCACCGCTGCACGGAGGGCTGCAGCGAGACCCCTGACGGTTGGAGGATGGCGTGGGAAGCCTCATTAGGATCCGGAGGTTTCCCCCACCCGAGGTGAGTACCCCCCAGGGGACGTTTTGTCGTTACAGTTCCTCTTTAAACTCTATGAACTCGGGAATCAGTAGCACGTGATTGCATTGCTGCACGCTGTACATAACCTATGGCCAAACTGCGAACTCCGTGTTAACGTTATGTTTGAACTGTTGTTTCAATTTGATAGCTTAAATTCTTCTCATATTGTATGTCCAATTCCACACTAACCCTGTACATGCCAAACCCAATTCCGGGCATGACCCAGTTGTGCTTGGCAAAATAAAAGATTCTGATTCTGACTCTGAAAACTGTGATGTTTTTCAATACCGAGTAACAATTAGTACTTATATGTAACAGAACTTTTCAAAAGTTGTAAAGCTTTTGATTTTACTTATACATATAAGACTATTCAGGCAGTTTCCATATCAAAAGTTAAATTCAATGACATTCTGTATATACATATGTAAAAATAACACGCATCAAAACTAGCAAAGCAATCTGATTTCTGTTTAAAGCCTCTTAATCACATATTTTAAATGAAATAAATGGGAATGGGTTGTGATGAAGAGGAATTGTGTCAATAGCACTTTGTTCATTCACAAGCTCTCCATGAACTACAAGAACAAATGTGACCTGGAAGTACAAATGAAAGAAAGTCCATATTTTGTATTTAGTTTTGTGTAACTTGTTCTCATACTTTCAATCTCTAACATATAAAACAATAAAAGAAACATAAAACAATTTCACCATATGGAAAAAAAATATTCTAAGTAGATTATAAATAAAAATACAATATAGGAAGAGGTGTAAGATATACAAAAGGTCATGAGCTAAAAAAGAAAATCCTGCAAGCCAAATGAGCAAAAGATGAGGAAACAAAGAAAATCTGGAGGATTTAACCTGGGGTGGGAGAGACTGGTCCAACTAACATGGCCAAAAGGTGTGTCCCACATGTATCACAGCTGCAGTCCACCATGTGAAGAGCCAAATAATTGCCTTTTTTGTATTGATAATACATTATTATTCATATTTTTGAAGATATGTAGTTGGTGTGCTGCAATTTATGGAGAATCTTTATTTTTTATTGTACTACAATCCTGAGAAATAAACACATATTGGTATTTATTTGACCTCCTAGCATGAATTTAAAAATAACATTGGTATAAAAGAAAAAAATCTTATTGCCATGGGAAGAGGAAGCTAATGGTCCTATCCCTGTCCTGGCAACTTACAGTTTAAAATGGACTGGAATATGCAATAATGTGAAATCCATCTTATCGCTCCTCACAACAGGCTTTGAAAAGTGGCTGGAGCATTTTGGTTCTCATCCAGCTAGTCTAGAGGTGACAGCAGAACTCTAATAGCATCTTTAGGCATCACACAGGACCAGATTAGCAGCATACAATTAGAGCACTAACCTTAGCAACTTCCTACTTATAACAGTACTGAAATCACAGACCATGTAAATGAGTATTACTGAAAACATATTTTCAGCATAATATACTGTATATCACTATTGAATATATTTAGGTTTGTTTGAAAATGTATTCTAAACATTCATTTGGTTTCCCCTGTTACTTTTTGACAACGTGTTGAGGAAATGCTGCAATTTACTTCATTGATTACTTTTTAGTTGTTAGAGTTATCAGTTGTTTGCTCAGACTTTTTGGTATATCAAGTTGCCGTGAGATAGCAGCACAGGCAATATGGTTACCGATAAATGTATAAACCTTCCAGCAATACATTCAGAAGCATTTTATTATTCATTTCCTGTGTTTCCTCTCTCAAGATCAGAAAATGACTAACAATATATCCTGTTGTCATATTTATGGCTTTAGTAAATTGTCTTTCCACAGCCCTTTTTCTAAAGTTGTTGAAGCTAGAAGGTTATCAGTGACTAGTTAGGATTTTTATAGGGTTCGTCAACGGATATGGGGAAAAAAATTAAGCAGCCACAAAAAAATGAAAGCTGCATCAGTTGCTGATCATCATTGCTGCACATTCTTCCTGCATCCTCCGCAACATATTAGCTTTTGATAAATGTAAATATTAACCATTCTACAGAAAAGCAATCAGAAACACACTGTCAGTAGGAAGGTATTAACAGGAGTTCCTGTTATAATAAAATATCTATCAGATGACAGTTTTAGTCAGCTTCATTAAGTACATCTTACCAAGATAAGTAGTACCGGTGCTTTAGTCTTCGTCAGTGCTCTTTAATGTGCATCGAGTCAGCAAAGGCTAATGGTGCCAAAACACTTTTTGATTTCCCCATTCAATTCCCTGCACATTTTGATTGTTCTGTAGGAAATTGTTTCCCCAAAATGTCTGATCAATCAGCGTAAGATGATTTTAACCAAAATTGATCAAAAGTATTGATCAGACAGGATGGAAGATTAAGGTGGATCGGTGGCGGGCCAGGGGTGGTGGTAGATTGACAGCATTGATTGCAGTTTGATTGAGTTTTAGTAGATTCCCAGCTGGAATCTTTTGAAAATTGAGGTGCAGTGTGTGTGACAAGAATTGATTCCTTCCTGAATTGATTAATTTCACAGAGGAATCAATTATTTTGCCCCATTGGGTAGCAGTCTACAATATATGTGTATGGCCAGCTTTAGAGTGACAGATCAATTTCAAGGTCTAGAGAGGTGTGTTACCCCCCCCCCCCCCCTTCCCTACCTCAAAAAAATAAAAAATAAATAGATAAAACCTTGCAACACCTCAGTATTTTTTTCTGTAACTTATTTAACTTAACTAATCAAACATAAGAGAAACAAATTATCTAGCTATCACTTCTATACCATCACACAGAACAGTATTTTGATCCAATAAAACATTACCTTATGCTGGCATTTTGCAAAGATCATCAACTAGAGTATTTAAATGTGTCAGAGTCTTTGTGTTGGTTTAATCATAAGTACTGTTAGCCATTCAACTGCATGTTAACAACGGAATGTTAATCCAAAATAGATAACATAACATATAAAGAGAAACACTAAAAAATACAAATCCAGATGTCCTGGTCTCATCTGGTGATCTTATAATAATAAAAAGGAAATTTTTTTTATTTGTTTTACCTGTGTATCCTAAGACGCTTTAGTGTCCTATTGCTGACTACATTTATCTAACCAGCAATTAATAGGGACAATATGTTTATAGTGTTATTGCTGACAAGTATTTTTGTGAGAGTTCCCAATGCGATATGCAATTAATTGTGTTGGTGGACCAATACAGGGCTTTTTTCCAATCTTTCTGGGTGGGGGCTTTGTGCAGGTCTCCCTACCAAAATCAAATTTGAGAATTATTATGTATTGGCTGATAGTTCAGTATTTTATACAAAATTAAACTGTTTTTGTTTTTAGGAAATGATGTATCAATCTTGGTACAAGATAATGTCTACTTTTCAAGAATTTATAAAATTCAGTATTAGGAAACCTGAACTGAGCATGTAATTGTTCAAAAGTGAGAACATTAATCCCTGACAGTTAATGTGATATTGTCTTAATGTCCAAATCGGTCCATACTGCTAAGTCTAGGTTTGGAATAATATCATGGAACCACTGGATGGGGTGGGAGAAGACAGTTGCCATTGGGCAGCTCTCTCTCCCTGGCCACGTCCCCTGTCGGTCCCCCACCTCCCTGCATGTTTTAGTGAGAGAGATATCTCTCTCCTTCCAGCATCCACCCAGAGGTCACGAAAATGAAAGTGGGCCAGTGCGGCCCACAGGAGCTACGGAGAGTGGTGGTTTTGGCGGCTACCTGATCCGCACAGCCCCCCGGATCAGGTAGCATTTTTTATGAGCCCACCTTGGGCTCTCTTTAAGGGTTTTTCAGGCTTTACATGACTTCAGCTTTGCTTGTAGGGGCTTGGGACTGTTTCAAACTGTTCTTACCATGCACTTCACTACACTCTCCATTTTCCACCATGTTAAAAAGTCACTTGATATTAGCTTACAGTTCTTGAGTAACATTCAAATCAATTTGTGGTCATCCACCTCAGTGCTGATTCATATTCGCCCACTGCCAAGTTGCAGCTTTGGTGTTCCAACTGCCTGTTGCTTGACTTTTGTCTTGTGTACTGCCATCTTTAACATTTTTTAAGTAATCTGGCATTCAATGTATGCTTGTGCCAGTAAAGCCAGGATTACTCCATTTCATTTTTTTTTTTTTGTAAAGTGTTGATTACAGAAGTGGCTTTTTTATAAGCTTCCTCATTTAAAGAGACTCTGAAGTCTCCTGAAAATGAGGTTTTTATTTTAAAAACCTCATTACCATTATTGTCCCTCTTAAAACGCTGCAGAACCGCTGCTGAAAACCCCCTCAATCACCCCAAACTCATGGGGGTACATCGCGGGCCCCTTCTGCATAGAGGCAGCGCAGCTCTGCCTCTATGCATGTCAATCAGCCCAGATTGCCGCCTCTCCCCGTCCCTCTTAGTCTTCCTTCCCTTCGCTGATTGATGCGCATAGAGGCGGCAGCAAAATCCACGACCAAGAAAGTTGTGGATTTTGCCTGCCGTGTACCCCCGTGAGTTTGGGGTGATTGAACGGGTTTTCAGCCGCGGTTCTGCGGCATTTTAAGAGGGACAATAATGTTAATGAGGTTTTTAAAATAAAAATCTCATTTTCAGGAGACTTCAGAGACTCTTTAATGAGATTTTAACCAGGTGGTCAGTGAGGTTTACTTGTGTAGGAATTGAACAGACCTGCTTGCTTCTTTCCAGTGCAGTTTCTAGGATAAATTTCACCCAGGGCGAGTCTTAAAAAATAGGCCCCCCTCCTAGCCCCCCAACAATCACGGAACTTTGCGTGAGAGTCGTAGGGCATCTTAAATATCCGATCCGTCGTGGTCGCTACCACCGCACATCGCCAAATGTCATTTGTGTTAATCACACACCTGTACCCATATCTCGAGACGGGGGAAATGCTCGTTGCAAAAAAAAAAAAATTGATGGTTGTCGTGAAAATTGCCGTAAAAAAAATGCCTATTGAGTATGGGCCTTTACAATTTTTAACGAGTTCAGAAATAAAGAAAGCACCTACTAAGCCAACACAGGGGATCACACAGCAGTTTGTCTAAGCAGGAATTAGGCAGGAACTGAACTAACTCACTTCCAGCTTCAAAGCCATAGATCATACACAGAGGATTAGTAAGCAGATAATGTCTGGTACACACCATGCAATTTCCAGTCAGATTGACTGTTGAATCAATAATTTCTGACAGGTCCGATCTGATTTCTGATCATTTTTCTGATCAATTTTGTATAGAAGTGATTGGAAATCGATCAGAAAAAATGATTAGAAATCAGATCGGACCTGCCGGAAATTATCGATTCGATTGTCAATTTGACGGCAAATTGCATGGTGTGTACCAGGCGTTAGATTACTACTCAGACCAGGGCAGAGAGGTGTTTCCCCCCTCTTCCCACAATGGGAG
Organism: Hyperolius riggenbachi; assembly: GCF_040937935.1. NCBI lineage: Eukaryota > Metazoa > Chordata > Amphibia > Anura > Hyperoliidae > Hyperolius > Hyperolius riggenbachi. The sequence continues at coordinate 241,866,894 of NC_090649.1, forward strand.
GAAAAGCAACAGAGGTCAATGAAGCTAGTGGGGGGAGGGAGAAAGTCACTGGAGTTAGTGGGGGGAGAGAGGGAGAAGGTCACTTGGGATAGTGGGGGACGCAGAAGGTCCCTAGAGCTAGTGGGGGGAGGGAGGTCACTGGGGCTAGTGGGGGGAGGGGAGGTCACTGGAGCTAGTGGGGGGAGGGGAGGTCACTTGGGATAGTGGGGGACGCAGAAGATCACTAGAGCTAGTGGGGGGAGGGAGGTCACTGGGGCTAGTGGGGGAAGAGAGGGAGAAGGTCACTTGGGATAGTGGGGGACGCAGAAGGTCACTAGAGTTAGTGGGGGGAGGGAGGTCACTGGGGCTAGTGGGGGAAGGGGAGGTCACTGGAGCTAGTGGGGGGAGGGGAGGTCACTGGAGCTAGTGGGGGGAGGGGAGGTCACTGGGACTAGTGGGGGGAGGGAGGTCACTGGGGCTAGTGGGGGGAGGGGAGGTCACTGGAGCTAGTGGGGGGAGAGGAGGTCACTGGGGCTAGTGGGGGGAGGGAGGTCACTGGGGCTAGTGTGGCAAGGGAGAAGGTCACTTGGGATAGTGGGGGACACAGGTCACTGGAGCTAGTGGGGAGGAGAGGTCACTGGAGCTAGTGGGAGAGGGAGGAGGTCAATGGGGCTATTGGGAGGTGGCAGAAGGTCACTGAGGCTACTGGGAGAGGGGAGGAAGGTCACTGTGGCTAGTGGGAGATGGGAGAAGGTCACTGGAGCTAGAGGGGGGAGGCAGAGGGTTACTGAGGCAAGTGGGGGAGGAGAGAGGAGATCACTGGAGCTACTGGGGGGAGAGAGGAGGTCACTTGGGCTACTGGGGGTAGGCAAAAGGCCACTGGAGCTAATGGGGGAGGCATGAGGTCACTGGGGCTAGCAGGGGCAGGAAGAAGTTCACTTCGGCTACCAGGGAGGAGGAAGAAGGTCACTGGGGCTAGTGGGGGCAGGACAAAGGTCACTGGGGCTACTGGGTGGAGCAAGAAGGTCACCGGAGCTAGCAGGGGGGAGGGGAAAGGTCACTGAAAGCAGTGGGAGCAGGTAGATTTATACTTACTAAATTCTGGTTGAAGGTGTCCATTCCTCTACTGTCCTAAGGGGGCAAGGCTTCCTCCAGGCTGGTCTTCCTCCTGTCAGAGAAGCACTCCTTTGTGTACAGGAGGCTGGGGCGACCTCTCCCCTGTGCAGGGGGGTGGGGCTTCCTCTGGACATGAGATGGGGCTTTCTCCAGGACAGGTACACTTCCACTTTCCAGGCACTGCTCCTAAATCAACTTCCATGGGCTTCAGATGGACCTTCCTGCATGAGGATGGCAGGGCTCGCATTAGCCAGCCACCCTATCATCCGTGTCCCATATGGGGGGTGGGGCTTCTGTGATTGGGGGCGGGGCTTATGGCAGCCGGGAAACCTCTCCTAAGTGTCCCAGATGGGGACAGCATGGGGACAGCTGCTTGTAGTCAGATTTACTGCGACCCCAGCACAGTTGCAAATCATCCTCAGCCCTCAGCTGCCTGTTAGTTCCTTCTCCTTTCCGAATCTCCACCACGTTTTTAGCCAGGAACACAACAGAAGCCAACTCCTACAGTACCCTGATGGCTGCTGCAATGCCGCTGCAGGAAGTCAGTGTCACCACATGGTGGTCACGTGCTGATCAGCAGCCAAGGCAACAGGACGCCCAGGAGGAGTCAGTGGAGACAGAGAGGTGATCGCAGCGCTGCTTTTCTTTCCTCTTCAGCGAGCGTCACCCTCTCTCTGTCAGTCCCGTCATTCTGCCTGCACCCACCTTCTCCTGAGTGCTGCACTGCGCCTCGTGCAGTGGCACTGTCCGCACGCCCATAGAAACGGGCATGCTTCTTTCTACTCCCACAAACCCCTTAAAGAGAACCCGAGGTGGGATTTAATTATGTTAGTGGGGCACAGAGGCTGGTTGTGCACACTAACGCCAGCCTCTGTTGCCCCATGGTGTGCCTCCAGGACCCCCCTGTGCGCCGCTATCCCCTCCGCAGTGCTAGCGACACACAGCGTGTCGCCAGCACAATGTTTACCTATGCCTTGTCTTGATACAGAGGAGGCGCTGCTCCCCCGCCTCCTCTGTATCGGCGCTACCCGCCCGTGTCCCTTCCCTCCCGCTGATTGGAGGGAAGGGACTCGGGCGGGTAGCACCGATACGGAGAAGGCAGGGGAGCGGCGCTGACAGACACACATAGGTAAACATTGTGCTGGCGACACACTGTGAGTCGCTAGCACTGCGGAGGGGATAGCGGCGCACAGGGAGGTCCTGGAGGCACACCATGGGGCAACAGAGGCTGGTGTTAGTGTGCACAACCAGCCTCTGTGCCCCACTAACATAATTAAATCCCACCTCGGGTTCTCTTTAAATAAAGGAGGGAGAGAGACAGCCAGATATGGTTTACAGTGTTTGGAAACATTGTCATCTGATCAGTGATCACAGTGATTATTTTACTAACATTAACATTACATTATTGGATTTCAGTTGTTTTCTCCAGCTTTCTACTGTCTGTACACAGTCACAGAAGACTACAAAATCAATGGCAAACTAACAGTTTATAATTGTACACCACAGCTAGACTATGCTGCTGTTGTAAACTTGTTTGTGGCGTAGAACTGAAAAAAAAAACTTGTTTCTAAGTCTTCATACCTTGATTTTTGTATTGGTTAGACTGACAGCTCTCTACCTTTATCTTGAAAATCATTGTGGACTAATGTTAGCAGCAGTAGGCAACCGTCAGGATGCCCTCTCTCCCTCCATGACCAGTAAGCAGCTGAGTGAGCAGCAGTTATGTCTGCTGTTGTTAGTTCCTGTATGATTTTGCAGCTATGTGTTGTCTCCCTTCAATCATGGTCAAGTGACTTCTCTTCCCCTTGGCTGTTCAGTGCAATGCAAATAACTGGGGCATTGGCTGATATTGCCCATCAGGAAAAGCTCCTATAAAGACATTTAGATTTATTTTTAAAAACTACCTGCGAAGCTTGAATTTGTACTTGTGTAGATACAGTATCAGCGTAATTGTGTATGTTTATTTAAACCTATGGTTCTGCTTTTAGCATTTTACATTACACTGTAAGGGCTCATTCACACTACACAACGCAAGCACGAACACGATTTCATGCTTGCATTGCCATCGCACGGTCAACGCACGGAATGCACATTGGGGAGTGCTAGAGCGCAGACGCCGGCAGCCGTAACCGTCGGGAAACGTGTGCGTCGTGCGATTTTATGTCCCCAGGAGCATTACATCATAACGCATGGGAACGCACACCTGTAATGTGAATGGTAACATGAAAGTCTATGGACTTTCATGTTGCCATGTGGATTGTACACTATGTGCGTTGCGTCAAAACTGACAGCGCAGCACATAGTGTGAATGAGCCCTAAATCATTACTGTACATGCAAAGTAAAAATATTTATTAACCCTTAAAAAACTAAAGCCAGGGTGCTATATGCATGGATATGCATATAATCTTGTTTGTTTACTTACTTCAGATTTTAAAGGGCTTACTGGATTTGGCCTATCTCCAGAGAGATGTGTTTGTTCTGAAAGGCATTAATTCAGAACACATTTTTAATCTACATACATTGCCACTTTATTAGTTCAACGTTTCACAACACATAAAAGTTAAACTGATAATTAAAACAAAAGGAACTGGCAAAGTTTACATCATGCCTTAAACCTAACACTATGCAATTTGTTCTTTAACCACTTCACCACTGAGGGGTTTTACCCCCTGACCACCAGAGCAATTTTCACCTTTCAGCGCTCCTTCCATTCATTCGTCTATAACTTTATCATTACTTATCGCAATGACTTGTTTTTTCCGCCACCAATTAGGCTTTCTTTAGCTGAGACATTATGCCAAGAATTATTTTATTCTAAATGTGTTTTAATGGGAAAATAGGAAAAAATTTGGCAAAAAATGTATTCTTTTTCAGTTTTCGGCCATTATAGTTTTTAAATAATGCATGCTACTGTAATTAAAACCCATGAAATGTATTTGCCCTTTTGTCCCGGTTATAAAACCATTTAAATTATGTCCCTATCACAATGTTTGGCGCCAATATTTTATTTGGAAATAAAGGTGCATTTTTTTCAGTTTTGCGTCCATCCCTAATTACAAGCCCATAGTTTATAAAGTAACAGTGTTGTACCCTCCTGACATAAATATTTAAAAAGTTCAGTCCCTAAGGTAACTATTTATGTATTTTTTTTATTGTACATTGTTTAATTTTTTTTAATTACAAAAAAAAAAAATGGGAGTGTGGGAGGTAATGAGTTAATTTTTTGTGTAAAAGTAATTTATTTGTATGTGAAAAATGTTTAGGGTGTAGTTTGTTTAATGCGACCTCCAAGAGTCCTTCCGGACTCTTGGAGGAAGTACTAGGAGGCTGGGTAAGTGTTTTTTTTTCACAATGATCGCGCTGCTCATCGGAGAGCAGCGGATCATTGCGGGGCTTAGATCAACGAACGGGAATGGATTTTCCCGTTCATTGATCTCCGGGCGAGCGGCGGGCGGTGTGTTTACGAGCGGCCGGCGGCGTGTTTACGAGCGGGAGCGCGGGCAGCGGTGGGAGTACGCAAAGTACGGATTTCTCCGTCCCTGGGGGTTAAAGGATGGAAAAAGGGACGGAGAAATCCGTATGGGCGGGGGTAAAGTGGTTAAAGGGGCACTATGGCGAAAAATTGTAAAATTTTAAATATGTGCAAACATACAGGATCTTCTAAAAAAAATAAGAAATTTGGGTTTTCATGAGCTCTATGCTAAAATCATCAATATTAAAACAATAAAAGGCTTGAACTACTTCAGTTGTAGTGTAATGAATCTAAAATATATGAAAGTCTAATGTTTATCAGTACATTACAGAAAATAATGAACTTTATCACAATATGCTTATTTTTTTAGAAGATCCTGTATACAAATAAGAAGTACATTTTTTCCAGAGCGAAATGAGCCATAAATTACTTTTCTCCTATGTTGCTGTCACTTACAGTAGGTAGTAGAAATCTGACAGAAGTGAACAGGTTTTGGACTAGTCCATCTCTTCATAGGGGATTCTCAGGGATTTATTTATTTTCAAAAGCACTTAGTGAATGGCAGTTGCTTTGTCCAACTGCTAAAAAAACTGTGTAGCGTGCAGGGAAGCTGGCCAGCATCATTGTTTAAATCCTTTTTAGGGAATATATCTTTTTAAAGAATAAAAGCCATGCTGAGAATAGCCTCTGAAGAGATGGACTAGTCCAAATCTGTCACTTCTGTCAGATTTCTACTACCTACTGTAAGTGACAGCAACATAGGAGAGAAATAATTTATGGCTCATTTTACTCTCGAAAAAAGCATACTTCTTATTTGTTTATGCTTGCACATATTTACAATTTTACAATTTTTCATCATAGTGCCCCTTTAAACTGTCAGTTCTGTCAGTTACATTTTGTAGACAGTACAATTATGTAAAAATTAATTTTTATTTTCACAGCCATGGTAAAAATTCATATGTAAACAGTACAATTATTATTATTACAATTGATAATGATTTATATATCACCTTCTGAGTCAGATGCCAAACAATACAGCTCTATTCTAGTGTTGGGCGAACACCTGGATGTTCGGGTTCGCGAACGTTCGCCGAACATGGCCGCGATGTTCGGGTGTTCGCGCCAAACTCCGAACATAATGGAAGTCAATGGGGACCCAAACTTTCGTGCTTTGTAAAGCCTCCTTACATGCTACATACCCCAAATTTACAGGGTATGTGCACCTTGGGAGTGGGTACAAGAGGAAACATTTTTTTAGAAAAAAGAGCTTATAGTTTTTGAGAAAAGTTTTTGAGAAAAGGGAAAACTGTCTTTAACCACTTTAGGACCACAGTCTTTCTACCCCTTAAGGACCAGGCACTTTTTTTCCATTCAGACCCCTGCAGCTTTCACGGTTTATTGCTCGGTCATACAACCTACCACCTAAATGAATTTTACCTCCTTTTCTTGTCACTAATACAGCTTTCTTTTGCTGCTATTTGATTGCTGCTGCGAGTTTTAGTTTTTATTATATTCATCAAAAAAGACATGAATTTTGGCAAAAAAAATGACTTTTTTAACTTGCTGTGCTGACATTTTTCAAATAAAGTAAAATTTCCTATACATTTGAGCGCGAAAGTTATTCTGCTACATGTCTTTGATAAAAAAAAAACATTCAGTGTATATTTATTGGATTGGGTAAAAGTTATAGCGTTTACAAACTATGGTGCCAAAAGTGAATTTTCCCATTTTCAAGCATCTCTGACTTTTCTGCGCACCTGTCAGGTTTCATGAGGGGCTAAAATTCCAGGATAGTACAAATACCGCCCAAATGACCCCATTTTGGAAAGAAGACATCCCAAAGTATTCAGTGAGAGGCATGGTGAGTTCATAGAAGATTTTATTTTTTGTCACAAGTTAGCGGAAAATGACACTTTCTGACAAAAAAAAGAGAAAAAAAAGTTTCTTCTAACTTGCGACAAAAAAAAATTAAATCTGCCACGGACTCACTATGCTCCTCTCTGAATACCTTGAAGTGTCTACTTTCCAAAATGGGGTCATTTGTGGGGTGTGTTCACTGTCCTGGCATTTTGGAGGGTGCCTAATTGTAAGCACCCCTGTAAAGCCTAAAGATGCTCATTGGACTTTTGGCCCCTTAGCGCAGTTAGGCTGCAAAAAAGTGCCACACATGTGGTATTGCCGTACTCAGGAGAAGTAGTATAATGTGTTTTGGGGTGTATTTTTACACATACCCATGCTGGGTGGGAGAAATATCTCCGTAAATGACAATTGTTTTATTTTTTTTACACACAATTGTCTATTTATAGAGATATTTCTCCCACTCAGCATGGGTATGTGGAAAAATACACCCCAAAACACATTATACTACTTCTCCTGAGTACGGCGATACCACATGTGTGGCACTTTTTTGCACCCTAACTGCACTAAGGGGCCCAAAGTTCAATGAGTACCTTTAGGATTTCACAGGTCATTTTGAGAAATTTCGTTTCAAGACTACTCCTCACGCTTTAGGGCCCCTAAAATGCCAGGACAGTATAGGAACCCCACAAATTACTCCATTTTAAAAAGAAGACACCCCAAGGTATTCCGTTAGGAGGATGGTGAGTTCATAGAAGATTTTTTTTTTTTGTCACAAGTTAGCGGAAATTGATTTTAATTGTTTTTTTTTCACAAAGTGTCATTTTCCGCTAACTTGTGACAAAAAATAAAATCTTCTATGAACTCACCATACTCCTAACGGAATACCTTGGGGTGTCTTCTTTCTAAAATGGGGTCATTTGTGGGGTTCCTATACTGCCCTGGCATTTTAGGGGCCCTAAACCGTGAGGAGTAGTCTTGAAACCAAATGTCGCTGTTAGGAACCTTGTATTGCCACTTTCTGCCTGCTGGTGGCAACATGGAACAGGACTGTCCCGGACTTCTTTTATTCCACCAGCAGAGGGCTCTGGGGACTTTGAATTGTCCTGAACCTCCACCATCCACCAGCAGGGGGCCGGTGAATACTATTTTTAGGACTTGCAGTTCCTTGTTTGGCCTCCGGGTGGTTTCAAGTGAACTCTCACCACCAGCTGCATCCTGTTTGCTATTACATGGACTATTTAAGGACTGCCTCTTCCCCCTGCTAATTGCCAGAACTTTATGTTCCCAGGTCTGAGTTCTGGACACCCTGGTTCCTGTTCCTTACCCTGATTCCTATGTATGCCTTCCTGTTGCCAAACCTGTTTATGCTGTCTGAGACCTTGCTTTTGTCTAATCCCTGGTACTGTGCTTTCTGATAACCTGTTGCTGACTTTGCTCTCCTGTTTGACTCTGATATTCTGCCTGATCCCTGTCTGTACTGCGATTGATGTGAATATATTTCCTGTATATATTATTGTGCACTTTAGATAGATAGATAGTTAGGTGTTACACATATTTATCACTGCTTCCCGGGTTATTTGTATATATTGTGTGTTGTACATATGTTTGTGTGATACTGCATTACGCTTGCATGTATGCGTGCTCCATTGCATTTGCAATAAATCATTATTTTTTGCACCTTAATTCCTGGTTCCAGTGTCTGTGTACTGCAAACTGTGGTCAAACCCTGTTTCTCCGCTCAGGCCCCTGACAGTCGCAAAATGACCTGTGAAATCCTAAAGGTACTCATTGGACTTTGGGCCTCTTAGCGCACTTAGGGTGCAAAAAAGTGCCACACATGTGGTACCGCCGTACTCAGGAGAAGTAGTATAATGTGTTTTGGGGTGTATTTTTACACATACCCATGCTGGGTGGGAGAAATATCTCTGTAAATGACAATTGTTTTTTTTTTTTTTACACACAATTGTCCTTTTACAGAGATATTTCTCCCACCCAGCATGGGTATGTGTAAAAATACACCCCAAAACACAATATACTACTTCTTCTGAGTACGGCGATACCACATGTGTGACACTTTTTTGCAACCTAGGTGCGCTAAGGGGCCTAACGTCCTATTCACAGGTCATTTTGAGGCATTTGGATTCTAGACTACTGCTCACGGTTTAGGGCCCCTAAAATGCCAGGGCAGTATAGGAACCCCACAAGTGACCCCATTTTAGAAAGAAGACACCCCAAGGTATTCTGTTAGGAGTATGGTGAGTTCATAGAAGATTTTTTTTTTGTCACAAGTTAGCGGAAAATGACACTTTGTGAAAAAAAAAAAACAATACATATCAATTTCCGCTAACTTGTGACAAAAAATAAAATCTTCTATAAACTCATCATACACCTAACAGAATACCTTGGGGTGTCTTCTTTCTAAAATGGGGTCACTTGTGGGGTTCCTATACTGCCCTGGCATTTTAGGGGCCCTAAACCGTGAGGAGTAGTCTTGAACCCAAATGTCTCAAAATGACCTGTGAAATCCTAAAGGTACTCATTGGACTTTGGGCCCCTTAGCACAGTTAGGCTGCAAAAAAGTGTCACACATGTGGTATTGACGTACTCAGGACAAGTAGTATAATGTGTTTTGTGGTGTATTTTTACATATAACCATGCTGGGTGGGAGAAATATCTCTGTAAATGACACATTTTTGATTTTTTTTACACACAATTGTCCATTTACAGAGAGATTTCTCCCACCCAGCATGGGTATGTGTAAAAATACACCACAAAACACATTATACTACTTCTCCTAAGTATGGCGATACCACATGTGTGACACTTTTTTGCAGCCTAGGTGCGCTAAGGGGCCCAACGTCCTATTCACAGGTCATTTTGAGGCATTTGTTTTCTAGACTACTCCTCACGGTTTAGGGCCCCTAAAATGCCAGGGCAGTATAGGAACCCCACAAGTGACCCCATTTTAGAAAGAAGACACCCCAAGGTATTCCGTTAGGGGTATGGTGAGTTCATAGAAGATTTTATTTTTTGTCACAAGTTAGTGAAAAATTACACTTTGTGAAAAAAACAATAAAAATCCAATTTCCGCTAACTTTTGACAAAAAATAAAATCTTCTATGAACTCATCATACACCTAACAGAATACCTTGGGGTGTCTTCTTTCTAAAATGGGGTCACTTGTGGGGTTCCTATACTGCCCTGGCATTTTACGGGCCCAAAACTGTGAGTAGTCTGGAAACCAAATTTCTCAAAATGACTGATCAGGGGTATAAGCATCTGCAAATTTTGATGACAGGTGGTCTATGAGGGGGCAAATTTTGTGGAACCGGTCAGAAGCAGGGTGGCCTCTTAGATGACAGGATGTTTTGGGCCTGATCTGATGGATAGGAGTGCTAGGGGGGTGACAGGAGGTGATTGATGGGTGTCTCAGGGGGCGGTTAGACAGGAAAATAGATGCAATCAATGCACTGGGGAGGTGATCGGAAGGGGGTCTGAGGGGGATCTGAGGGTTTGGCCGAGTGATCAGGAGCCCACACGGGGCAAATTAGGGCCTGATCTGATGGGTAGGTGTGCTAGGGGGTGACAGGAGGAGGTTGATGGGTGTCTCAAGGTGTGATTAGAGGGGGGAAATAGATGCAAGCAATGCACTAGCGAGGTGATCAGGGCTGGGGTCTGAGGACGTTCTGAGGTGTGGGCGGGTGATTGGGTGCCCGCAAGGGGCAGATTAGGGTCTAATCTAATGGGTAACCGTGACAGGTGGTGATAGGGGGTGATTGATGGGTAATTAGTGGGTGTTTAGAGGAGAGAAGAGATGTAAACACTGCACTTGGGAGGTGATCTGATGTCGGATCTGCGGGCGATCTATTGGTGTGGGTGGGTGATCAGATTGCCCGCAAGGGGCAGGTTAGGGGCTGATTGATGGGTGGCAGTGACAGGGGGTGATTGATGGGTGGCAGTGACAGGGGTTGATTGATAGGTGATTGACAGGTGATCAGTGGGTTATTACAGGGAATAACAGATGTAAATATTGCACTGGCGAATTGATAAAGGGGGTCTGAGGGCAATCTGAGCGTGTGGGCGGGTGATTGGGTGCCCGCAAGGGGCAGATTAGGGTCTAATCTGATGGGTAACAGTGACAGGTGGTGATAGGGGGTGATTGATGGGTAATTAGTGGGTGTTTAGAGGAGAGAATAGATGTAAATGATGGATTTGGGAGGTGATCTGATGTCGGATCTGCGGGCGATCTATTGGTGTGGGTGGGTGATCAGATTGCCCGCAAGGGGCAGGTTAGGGGCTGATTGATGGATGGCAGTGACAGGGGGTGATTGATGGGTGGCAGTGACAGGGGGTGATTGATAGGTGATTGACAGGTGATCAGTGGGTTATTACAGGGAATAACAGATGTAAATATTGCACTGGCGAATTGATAAAGGGGGGTCTGAGGGCAATCTGAGCGTGTGGGCGGGTGATTGGGTGCCCGCAAGGGGTAGATTAGGGTCTAATCTGATGGGTAACAGTGACAGGTGGTGATAGGGGGTGATTGATGGGTGATTGATGGGTAATTAGTGGGTGTTTAGAGGAGAGAAGAGATGTAAACACTTCACTTGGGAGGTGATCTGATGTCGGATCTGCGGGCGATCTATTGGTGTGGGTGGGTGATCAGATTGCCCGCAAGGGGCAGGTTAGGGGCTGATTGATGGGTAGCAGTGACAGGGGGTGATTGACGGGTGATTGACGGGTGATTGACGGGTGATTGACGGGTGATTGACGGGTGATTGACGGGTGATTGACAGGTGATGAGGGGGGATAGATGCATACAGTACATGGGGGGGGGGGTCTGGGGGGGGGGTCTGGGGAGAATCTGAGGGGTGGGGGTGATCAGGAGGGGGCAGTGGGCAGGGGGGGGGGGGGAAAAAATAGCGTTGACAGATAGTGACAGGGAGTGATTGATGGGTGATTAGGGGGGTGACTGGGTGCAAACAGTGGTCTGGGGGGTGGGCAGGGGGGGGGGGGGTCTGAGGGGTGCTGTGGGCGATCAGGGGGCAGGGGGGGGAAATCAGTGTGCTTTGGTGCAGACTAGGGTGGCTGCAGCCTGCCCTGGTGGTCCCTCGGACACTGGGACCACCAGGGCAGGAGGCAGCCAGTATAATAGGCTTTGTATACATTACAAAGCCTATTATACTATGTACATGCGGCGATCCGGGTGCTAGTAACCCGCCGGCGCTTCCGAACGGCCGGCGGGTTACTACGAGCGGTGGGCGGAGCCAGTCCCCGGCGGCTGATCGCGTCACGAATGACGCAGCCGCCCCCGCCGATGGGCGTATTGCGGTTGTTTGGGCCCAGTCTTTGCCGCCGCCCATCGGCTGGGGGCGGTCCTCAAGTGGTTAAAATGCGGGAAATGTCTGTTTTCTTTGCACAGGTAGCATGCATTTTGCCGCCATGCAGTCATAAATGTAATAAAGATAAGAGGTTCCATAAACAGGGACCGGCAACGCTAACCCAGCAGCAGCACACGTGATGGAACAGGAGGAGGCGCAGGAGGAGAAGGCCACGCTTTGAGACACAACAACCCAGGCCTTGCATGAGGACAAGAAGCGTGCGGATAGCATGCTTTTTGCCGCCATGCAGTCATAAATGTAATAAAGATAAGAGGTTCCATAAACAGGGACCGGCAACGCTAACCCAGCAGCAGCACACGTGATGGAACAGGAGGAGGTGCAGGAGGAGAAGGCCACGCTTTGAGACACAACAACCCAGGCCTTGCATGAGGACAAGAAGCATGCGGATAGCATGCTTTTTGCCGCCATGCAGTCATATATGTAATAAAGATAAGAGGTTCAATAAACAGGGACCGGAAACGCTAACCCATCACAGATGGTCATTGTTCATGTTACTTGGTTAGGGTCCAGGAGTGTTGCATAGTCGTTTCCAATCCAGGATTGATTCATTTTAATTTGAGTCAGACGGTCTGCATTTTCTGTGGAGAGGCGGATACGCCGATCTGTGACGATGCCTCCGGCAGCACTGAAACAGCGTTCCGACATAACGCTGGTTGCCGGGCAAGCCAGCACCTCTATTGCGTACATTGCCAGTTCGTGCCAGGTGTCTAGCTTCGATACTCAATAGTTGAAGGGTGCAGATGGATTGTTCAACACAGCTACGCCATCTGACATGTAGTCCTTGACCATCTTCTCCAGGCGATCGGTGTTGGAGGTGGATCTGCACGCTTGCTGTTCTGTGGGCTGCTGCATGGGTGTCAGAAAATTTTCCCACTCCAAGCACACTGCCGATACCATTCCCTTTTGGGCACTAGCTGCGGCTTGTGTTGTTTGCTGCCCTCCTGGTCGTCCTGTGTTTGCGGAAGTCAGTCTGTTGGCGTACAACCGCCTAGAGGAGGGGGAGGATGTCAATCTCCTCTCTAAAGTCTCCACAAGGGCCTGCTGGTATTCTTCCATTTTGACCTGTCTGACTCTTTCTTCAAGCAGTTTTGGAACATTGTGTTTGTACCGTGGATCCAGAAGGGTATAAACCCAGTAATTGGTGTTGTCCAGAATGCGCACAATGCGTGGGTCGCGTTCAATGCAGTCTAGCATGAATTGAGCCATGTGTGCCAGAGTCCTGCCAGAATCCTCATCATCCTCTTGTGAGTGTTGTGATAGTTGTTGTGATGCATCATAGTTGTCACCTTCTTCCTGGTCTGCTTCTGCTGACCATTCGCGCTGAATTGTGGAAGTCTAACGTGCACCGCTCTGGCTCTCGTCAGTGGTGGCATGAAATTCCTGCTCCAACTCCAGCTGTTCCTCCTCCTCTTCTTCGTCATAGCTGCTGGGGCCAGCATTTCCTGAGGCGGATGGCCTGATGTTGGTACCATCACGCTGATCGTTTTCTCCTTCAGATTCCCCCAGTTGCATCATGACAGCTGTTTCCTTGATTTTCAACATTGACTTCTTCAGAAAACACAGCAGTGGTATGGTAATGCTGACTGAAGAGTTGTCACTGCTCACAAGCAACGTGGATTGCTCAAAATTTTGGAGGACTTGGCAGAGGTCCAACATGTTGGCCCAATCGGATCCACAGAAGCTTGGCAGCTGTCTGGATGCGCCTCGGTACTGCGCCGTCATGTACTGGACCACTGCACTCTTCTGCTCGCAAAAGCGGGCTAGCATGTGCAGCGTAGACTTCCAGCGCGTAGGGACATCACACAGCAAGCGATGGTGGGGGAGATTGAAGCGCTCCTGCATCTTGGCGAGTGCCCCCGAAGCAGTACTGGAATTTCTGCAATGTTTGGCCACTCGTCGCACCTTCAACAGAAGATCGGCCATGCCTGGGTATGTCCTCAGGAACCGCTGAACTACTAGGTTCATCACGTGCGCCAGGCAAGGGATGTGTGTCAGCTTAGCCAACCTTAAAGCGCGAATGAGATTACTCCCATTATCACACACAACCAGGCCCGGTTTCAGGTCCAGCGGTGCCAGCCACAAATCCGTCTGTTCCTTTATTCCCCTCCAAATTTCCTCCCCTGTGTGCTGCTTATCCCCAAGGCAGATCAGCTTCAGCAACGCTTGCTGACGCATGCCAACAGCTGTGCTGCACTGCTTCCACGATCCTACTGCTGCTGGGTTAGCGTTTCCGGATGAGGTACAGCTTTGAGATGCGTTGGAGGAGAAGGAGTCAGAGAGGTAGGTGCTGCTGTTGTTATCCAGTGGGAGGGACGGCGGTGCAGCTGTTTGCGGCGTGGGCAACACCCGCGCCATAGCAGGTGAGGAATCGCTGCCAGGCTCCACAAGGTTCACCCAGTGCGCGGTAAGGGAGATGTATCGACCCTGGCCGAACGCACTCGTCCAGGTGTTAGTGGTGAGGTGAACCTTGCAGGCAACGGCATTCTTCAAGCTTCGGGTTATTTTGCTGACCACGTGCTCATGCAACTCAGGCACTGCAGAGCGCGCAAAGTGGTAGCGGCTGGGAACCACGTAACGTGGGATGGCCACTGACATCATGCCCTTGAAGCTGTTTGTCTCCACCACTCGATATGGCAGCATTTCGCAGGCCAGAAGCTTGGCTATGCTGGCTGTAACTGCCACGGCCCGGGGGTCATTTGCTGGCAATTTCCTCTTGCGCTCAAGCATCTCCGAGACAGACAACTGAACACTGAACCGCTGTTGGTTGTTGTGTTTGATGACTGGGAGACCTCAAGAGCACTATTCCGGAAAGTGACAGTGTCAGCGACAGCGTCGTCTGATGTTTGTGAATGTTGTTGTGAACCACGCAATGGCTGGGCTACTGCTGCTGCTGAGGAGGGTCTGGTGGTGCGTCTGGTGACCCCAAGGGAGGCAGTGTTGCTGCTGGTACCCTGTCCTGGCGGCCACAGAGTGGGATGTTTGGATACCATGTGGCGGGTCATGCTGGTGGTGGAGAGGTTGTTAATATGTTTCCCCCTGCTCAGGCGGGTCTTGCACACCTTGCAAATCACCATAGTACCATCCTCACTGCAGTCTTCAAAGAAAGGCCAGACTTTGGAGCACCTGCCTTGCTGGCGATTTCTGTTTGCGCCTCTTTTTTGTCTCACTTGAACTTCCACGCTTGTGGTGCCTGAAAATTCGCGCCGCCTACCTTGTGGCACAAGTCGAACTCGTGCAGCAGTGGGTTCTTTAACAAACTCATCTGTGCTGCTGCTACGACGGCGATGTTCTCCTTCACATACAAAATCTGGGTCTCTGTCAACATTGTCCATACCCTCCTCCTCCATTCCATCTCCTCAAACTCGTCATATGTGATTGTGGGCTGCCGCCGTGGAGTAGAGCTCCCCACAACAACCTCTGCGCAGCACACTCCAACGTCGTCTTCAAGATCTTCTCGGCCGACCTCCTGCAATTGAAACCCCTCCTGCCCAACTTGCTCTGGGATTTGGGTTTCCGAGTCCTCCTCGGACTTGCCTTGCATTTCAGTGCGCGGTGCATTTCCCACAGTCAATGGTTGTGAATCCGGGCACAAAATTTCTGGCAGTTCCATTGACCTTTGAAAGGTGGAAGTTTGTTGGGCTGGGAATAGCTCCTGCGAATACCCCATTGTGTCCTGAGGAAATTCTTCGGACTGGTTATTTGGCAGTTGTGTGCGTGGTGTCGCTGCCGGTTGTGTCTGCTTTGTGCCCACTGGCTCCTTGTAACTGGCTGAGGACTCGGACCTTGTGCGTGATGTGCTGGTGCTGCTTAACCCACTGCTGGACGCTTGAGAGGTCATCCAATTAATTATCTGGTCCTGTTCTTTTGGATTTGTGAGGGTTGATTTCCTGGACAACATGGGCGGTATTGAGTGGGTTTTCTTCGGTGCTCCACTGTGGCCTGTACGTGAACCGTCAGGGGGAACACCTCTTCCCTTGCCCCTCCCTCTTTCACAGGATTTCTTCTTCATTTCACTTATCCGTAAAAGTACACGCTGACTGGCACCAGTACAGTGGCAGTACAGAAATGCTATACAGTGGCGGGTGAGCGGTGTACTACTATTCCCAGCAGCGACACAGAGCACAATGCTATACAGTGGTGGGTGAGCGGTGTACTACTATTCCCAGCAGCGACACAGAGCACAATGCTATACAGTGGTGGGTGAGCGGTGTACTACTGTTCCCAGAAGAGACACGGAGTGGCAGTAAACACAATGCTATATAGTGTGGCTGAGCGGTGTACTACTGTTCCCAGCAGTGACACAGAGCACAATGCTATACAGTGGTGGGTGAGCGGTGTACTACTGTTCCCAGCAGAGACACAGAGTGGCAGTAAACACAATGCTATACAGTGGTGTGTGAGCGATGTACTACTGTTCCCAGCAGCGACACAGAGTGGCAGTAAACACAATGCTATATAGTGTGGCTGAGTGGTGTACTACTATTCCCAGCAGCGACACAGAGCACAATGCTATACAGGGTGAGCGGTGTACTACTGTTTCCAGCAGACACACAGAGTGGCAGTAAAAACAATGCTATATAGTGTGGGTGAGCGGTGTACTACTATTCCCAGCAGCGACACAGAGCACAATGCTATACAGGGTGAGCGGTGTACTACTGTTCCCAGCAGAGACACAGAGTGGCAGTAAACACAATGATATATAGTGTGGGTGAGTGGTGTACTACTATTCTCAGCAGCGACACAGAGCACAATGCTATACAGGGTGAGCGGTGTACTACTGTTCCCAGCAGAGACACAGAGTGGCAGTAAACACAATGCTATATAGTGTGGGTGAGCGGTGTACTACTATTCCCAGCAGCGACACAGAGCACAATGCTATACAGGGTGAGCGGTGTACTACTGTTCCCAGCAGACACACAGAGTGGCAGTAAACACAATGCTATATAGTGTGGGTGAGCGGTGTACTACTATTCCCAGCAGCGACACAGAGCACAATGCTATACAGGGTGAGCGGTGTACTACTGTTCCCAGCAGAGACACAGAGTGGCAGTAAACACAATGCTATATAGTGTGGGTGAGTGGTGTACTACTATTCCCAGCAGCGACACAGAGCACAATGCTATACAGGGTGAGCGGTGTACTACTGTTCCCAGCAGAGACACAGAGTGGCAGTAAACACAATGCTATATAGTGTGGGTGAGCGGTGTACTACTATTCCCAGCAGCGACACAGAGCACAATGCTATACAGGGTGAGCGGTGTACTACTGTTCCCAGCAGACACACAGAGTGGCAGTAAACACAATGCTATATAGTGTGGCTGAGCGGTGTACTACTATTCCCAGCAGCGACACAGAGCACAATGCTATACAGGGTGAGCGGTGTACTACTGTTCCCAGCAGACACACAGAGTGGCAGTAAACACAATGCTATATAGTGTGGCTGAGCGGTGTACTACTATTCCCAGCAGCGACACAGAGCACAATGCTATACAGGGTGAGCGGTGTACTACTGTTCCCAGCAGCGACACAGAGTGGCAGTAAACACAATGCTATATAGTGTGGCTGAGCGGTGTACTACTATTCCCAGCAGCGACACAGAGCACAATGCTATACAGGGTGAGCGGTGTACTACTGTTCCCAGCAGCGACACAGAGTGGCAGTAAACACAATGCTATATAGTGTGGCTGCGCGGTGTACTACTATTCCCAGCAGCGACACAGAGCACAATGCTATACAGGGTGAGCGGTGTACTACTGTTCCCAGCAGACACACAGAGTGGCAGTAAACACAATGCTATATAGTGTGGCTGAGCGGTGTACTACTATTCCCAGCAGCGACACAGAGCACAATGCTATTCAGGGTGAGCGGTGTACTACTGTTCCCAGCAGACACACAGAGTGGCAGTAAACACAATGCTATATAGTGTGGCTGAGCGGTGTACTACTATTCCCAGCAGCGACACAGAGCACAATGCTATACAGGGTGAGCGGTGTACTACTGTTCCCAGCAGACACACAGAGTGGCAGTAAACACAATGCTATATAGTGTGGCTGAGCGGTGTACTACTATTCCCAGCAGCGACACAGAGCACAATGCTATACAGGGTGAGCGGTGTACTACTGTTCCCAGCAGACACACAGAGTGGCAGTAAACACAATGCTATATAGTGTGGCTGAGCGGTGTACTACTATTCCCAGCAGCGACACAATGACCGGGGGACCCTGGCTAGCCTGGCTGGAGAGAGAACTACCCTGCCTGCCTACCCAAAGCTAAACCCACAGACAAATGGCGGAGAAATGACGTGGATCGGGTATTTATTCACCCGAACCACGTGACCCGTTCGGCCAATCAGAGCGCGTTCGGGTCCGAACCACGTGACCCGTTCGGCCAATCACAGCGCTAGCTGAACGTTCGGGTAACGTTCAGCCATGCGCTCTTAGTTCGGCCATATGGCCGAACAGTTTGGCCGAACACCATCAGGTGTTCGGCCGAACTCGAACATCACGCGAACAGGGTGATGTTCTGCAGAACCCGAACAGTGGCGAACACTGTTCGCCCAACACTACTTTATTCCCCAAAGAATCATCCAAAGTATATACCAAAATGTAATAAAACAAAACATTTATAGCAAAGGGAAAAACTGACACTGAATTTATATTGTAAGAACATTTTGGAGAAAAGATGATATATAACACCTGTACAAAGTGGTTTCAACATGAGAGTTTTAAACTTTGATTTGGGATTTTAAAGAAACTCTCTATTCATAAAGACTGAACAGAGAGCAGATGTTTTTTTTTTTCTGTTGAATGCAATGGTGGGTAAAAACTCTATGTCATGTTTATACTATAACTATATACTATATACTATAACAACAACAACAACAACAACAAATAACATTTGTAAAGCGCTTTTCTCCCGTGGGACTCAAACTGTACAGAGCTGCTCCCAAAACACAGAATTTTTTAAATTACATTTTATACTGAACATGCAATGCCAACGCTTAAAGGAATACTATCGATTCACATATTTTTTTCAGTTGACACAGGAATTGTTTGGGAAGTGCTGCTAAGTATTGGTGTATACATTTTAGTAGCAACTTCTTTGTTTACTGTTATCAAAATACATTCAAACTTTACTGACGCCAAAACTGACGGCTGACTGAGCCATGAGGAGAGGGGAAATTCCCCTCACACTTGATCAGTTAACTCTGTGTAGCTCTGTGTGTGACAGAGAAGAGAGCTCCCAACAGCTGCAGCTCCTGTGTCCTGTGTTTCTGACTGAAGTGTCTGAAGAGAGCAGAGGAAATGTAACTAATTGTCACAGCTTTTTCATACTGTTTTTGCTTTCAGAGTTTGATATGTTTGATATTTGCTTTCTGTAGTCTGATATGCAACTCTGGCTGTGCATTGAAGCAGAAAACCTTTCTGCAATTGATTTGTCCCAATATAGCTAAATCCTACCCTTTATAAATTACAGCTTTTGCCTCTGATATTTAACATGAAAAGTAGGAAAATGTTTACACAGCTACTTAGTGATTATTTGCACACTGTCATTTTAGAACACTTGGGTATCAATAGTATTCCTTTAACAATTCTGTTCCGTTAGCTGGGGGTGGGAGGATGTTTTGCACAGATATTACTTGAGAACAAAAGCAAGTTGGATAACTGTAGATGTGGTCAGTTCTGAGCCCCTTATTCAATTAACCTTTTCTCCTAAGTTTTCTCATACATTTCAAGTTGGCAGGGGGTAGATGTGATCAGCACAACTGTGTAGTGTTAGCACTGCTGTGCTAGAATCCCAGGGTCAATTCATACATGGCCTGTATACAGTTTGTATATTTTCCCCTTATGTGTACTATGGTTTCCACTCACATCTGAAAAACATACTCATAGATTAATTGGCTTCAGTCTAGGAAACTGGCTCTAGACTATGGCAAGTGCAGCATATTATCACCAGGGTTCAGAAAAAGAATACACACATATTACTATTATTATTGTTAAACTTTATTTATAGAGCACTAACATATTATACAACACTGTACAATAGATGGGGAGATATTAAAATATGTTACACAGGGACATTACAGTGTTAAACAACAGTACACAAAGTAGTGATGTAACAATACACAATGGTAGGTAGATTGCAATGTAGGGATGGATACTGTATAGAAGATCACAAGTCCATGGTGGAGAAGGGCACACAGGGAAGAGGGCCCTGCCAAATAGGCTTACTAATACTTACTTTACTTACTAAGCGCTGCTCTCCTTGGCTGTGCTTTGAGTCCTGCAGAAGAAAAGTACTTTACAAATATTCATTCCTTCATTTGTATATAATAAAGAATGCACCAAATTCTAAATATTGCGTTAACCTTATTTCAGGTACAGTATATATCTTCTTCCAAACTTCCAGTGTTTCAGGATGAGTGGAGTTTTTTGAGTCTCATATACACTGCTGCTGTGTGAAGCAGTCCAGATGCAACTCTCTCAAAACCATGAGAAAGTTTTTGATTGAGAACTTTGGCCTAAATATTGTTCACTCAGGCTGAAGCCAACATATCATTGTTGGTATTCAACAGTTTGTGTGTGGACTAGGGCAACCATAGGACACACTTCTCCATAATGACTTGTTTCTCCCATGCTGCCCTGGTCCTCCAGTTAGGACCAGGGAAGAGCAGGAGCGTCTGTTTCCTATGATGGTGATGGCAGGCATTTAATTAGTATCTGTTGTTCACAAGGTTTATCCTATATGTAGCAAACTAAAAAGAGCAGTGGGCTGGACTAGCAACCATTTTAGAATGGAATTTTGTTAATTCGCTGTTACAGGGTGCTGTGTAAAGCTTCATTGTTACAAAACATGAAAGACTGCTGTGGGATTGAATATTGACACTGTAACTGCTGCAGTGTCTGTTTTAGTGAACAGTTGTTTTTTTACCAAAACATTTATTCTAAAGTATTTTCAGTACTCTTTTGACACAATCATTAAGAATAGTGAGCCACTAATAATGTGTGTCACACTGAAAAATGGACGATTAGTGCATGTGTTTGTGGATGTCCAGTGTTCTACAAAAATGTCATTCATCTATCTTCAATACTTATTTTGTCACATAGAATTGCGAGACTAAAGATGCCCATTAAAGAGAATCTGTATTGTTAAAATCACACAAAAGTAAACATACCAGTGTGTTAGGGGACATCTCCTATTACCGTCTGTCACAATTTCGCCGCTCCCCGCCGCATTAAAAGTAGTTAAAAACAGTTTTAAAAAGTTTGTTTGTAAACAAACAAAATGGCCACCAAAACAGGAAGTAGGTTGATGTACAGTATGTCCACACATAGAAAATACATCCATACACAATCAGGCTGTATACAGACTTGCTTTCGAATCTCAAGAGATCATTTGTGTGTTTCTTTCTCCCTGCACCTCACTGAAGAGTTACAAGCTGATTGTTTGTTTCTTCTTACAGACAGCTCTGCCGGGTTGTCTGTAATTCTGCAGTGTGTGACTCATCAGTATGTGAACAGAGGATTTATCCAGCTTGTAAAAGATAAGAGAGCAGAGAAAAGCTGGCGAATGTAAATAACACACACACACAGGGGAGTGTGCATAGTGGGGGCATGCATAGCAGATCACACTGAAGAGTTGGCAGCCTTCCAGACACAGGACGACAAGTCCGACAGGGGAAAGATAAGCTGATTTATTATAGAGATAATGATGGTAGAAAGTGCTGCAGTAAGCCAGAGCACATTATAATAGGTTTAGGAACCTGTAGGATGGTAGAAAACACAATGACATTTTTGTTACAGAGTCCCTTTAAAGCAGCAGGGTCAGCCATAATATCCCAGGGAAAAAAAACACATATATAAGTAGATAAATACTTGTTCTACTTACACTACATAACATATGTATTGTACTGTCCAGTGTCCGAATTTTGATTTCAGTGAATCTTATATAGTAAATAAAGAGAAAACCAGACATTTTCCATCCATACTGCCTTTGACTGAAGCCAATCCTGATGTCACTTCCTCCATGACTCTTTTTCATCCTCTGCCTGAATGGTGTATGCATTGCCCGCCCTCCTCCACACTGCGGTCTGTACTAGGAACTGCACTTTCATATCTAGTTTACTTTGTAAACACATGTGAGCAGAGCATACATCAGATTTCAGCAGCTTCTGCTGAGGGTGAGGTGATTTAGCTTCTATTTCCCTTCCGAGCTTCAGATATGTAACACAGTTAAAGAAGTTAATTGATTCCCCCAAAATTGGCCTTAGTGTATAATAGTGACATCAGGCAGACTATGATAGGGATTATATTGCAAGCTCCTCTGAGGGACAGTTATTGACGTGACTGCAGTCCATTATAGGTACCTCTATATCAGTGCTATATAAATCCCCAATAGTAATTATTAAGGTAAACATCTTTAAAAAAAATTAAATAAAAAAGACTCACACGCTAAAAGTTTAGTCCACCAGGTACAATGCATTTACTATTTTACTTTAAAGAATTCATATGAATGCCTGGC
This sequence comes from Hyperolius riggenbachi, assembly GCF_040937935.1. Taxonomy (NCBI): domain Eukaryota; kingdom Metazoa; phylum Chordata; class Amphibia; order Anura; family Hyperoliidae; genus Hyperolius; species Hyperolius riggenbachi. The sequence goes on from NC_090649.1 coordinate 241,889,245, forward strand.
TATTATGTTTCTATGGCTCGGAAATGCTCCTATGCACAAAGGGGTTATGTGGCAAGGGAAGCAAGTCCATGCGCCTGCAAAATTAATATACAAGAGACAGAGGTCATAATTCTGTTTTAACTGCAGGGCCCAGGAGGATTCCACCACAAGATAACAAAAAAAAGTATATTAAAAGATAAGCAAGTTGACTGTATTACAATTTTAGAATTATCTGTGCCAAATTCGGTTATACATAAATAGCACATGCAAACGCTTACAGTGAAGGCAGTTTTGGCACCTTACTTGAGCACAATAAACCTATTTTGAAGTAGAGCTGATCAAATTTACTGTAAAGACTCCAACAAAGAGAGTAACAATTAATAATCATTTCACGAACTACACGCTGATGTTCAGCTCAGGGAATATTTAGTTGAGTGTCTGTAATCAGCCTCATTGAAAGGTACAATGCACAGGGCTAAAAGGGTCACTGTGAATATATGCTGAATAGTGTTTGGAATACATTAACATACAGAACTCCAGGAAAATGCTTTGATTGCTGATTTAAAAATAAAAATAAAGACCTTACCCATTCATGTTTAAGTAATAGATGGCTGAATACAACACAATCTGTTTGGAGTTCTTGGTTAAAACTTTTAGGTGTTAAGCATGGTGAAGAGAACACTGCAAACTGTTCAGATTATGGGCCTGATCCTATTCCAGGTGATAAGAAGCTTGTACAGGCGAGGTCCTTATCACCTGGCCTCTGCATGAGGAGCCAATTTCCAGTTTCACTCATGCAATGGATGAGCATTACTCAGGTGAAAGCCTGAGCGATGCTTCTATATTCCAAGTGTCAGTGAGTGAAGTTTTGTGCTATAGTGCTGTCCTTCAGCACCATGGCACTGCTGCCTTGCTCCCTTGGGAAATGCACATGTACCCGAAATCCACCACAAGACAAGAGGCAGCAGGTTCACAACCACTTACTGACATCCATGGTGTGTGCCAGGCATTACTGGAATTGTCGACTCCCAGTCACTGTGTGCTATCCACGGGATCCGCTGTGAACATTGCCACTGCCATCCTCTTCTTTTTTCATCGGTGCCTCAGCAGAAGCATCTTTGAATGTCCTGCTTGGGCTCTCCATTTTTCCCCTAGGTGGACCAATGGGAATCATCCCGAGAACAATGAGAATCTCCTAGGAGGAGACTCCCAGAATCAGCAATAGTAGATTTGAGTTAGGGTCTTTAGACCTGCTTTTTTCAGTCTTCTGCTGCATCTGTTGTATCCTGATGATCCTGGGATGTACAAGTAGTGTTGGGCGAACAGTGTTCGCCACTGTTCGGGTTCTGCAGAACATCACCCTGTTCGGGTGATGTTCGCGTTCGGCCGAACACCTGGTGGTGTTCGGCCAAACTGTTCGGGTTCGCCCGAACGGCTCATTGCCTGGCCGAACAGGGCCCCTGTTCGGCACGAACAGGGCCCTGTTCGCCCGAATACTGGCCCCCTATGGGGTCGCAGGCATAAGGGGGGAGCATGCCCCGATCGCGGGGGGGGGGTCGGAAATTCCCCCCACCCCCTCCGCTAGCGCTCCCCCCTCTGCCCGCTTCCCCATTCAAAAGTTAGGAAGTGAAACTGTACCTGTGCGGCCGGTAGTGGGTGACTGGCAGTGGGCGGCACTATGGAGAGACTGAGGAGGAGGAGGAGTCCGGAGAGTGACGCGTTGAGGGAGGCCGGGCAGTGGGCGGATCAGCAGTAGTACGGTACTACTGCTGATCCGCCCACTGCCCGGCCTCCCTCAACGCGTCACTCTCCGGACTCCTCCTCCTCCTCAGTCTCTTTATAGTGCCGCCCACTGCCAGTCACCCACTACCGGCCGCACAGGTACAGTTTCACTTCCTAACTTTTGAATGGGGAAGCGGGCAGAGGGGGGAGCGCTAGCGGAGGGGGTGGGGGGAATTTCCGACCCCCCCCGCGATCGGGGCATGCTCCCCCCTTATGCCTGCGACCCCATAGGGCCCCCAAAAGCGGGATGTTCGGGGAGTTCGGGGTTCGGCCCGAACATGCCGAACATTGCGGCCATGTTCGGCGAACTTTCCCGAACCCGAACATCCAGGTGTTCGCCCAACACTATGTACAAGCTGCAGTGATAAGTGCCTGGGTTGTAGAGAGCAGAATTTTGGCGAGTTTTCCTACATTCACTGATCACGGACAGGGAATATCAACTCCACTGTGGCACAGCTGTCAGACATGGTCAGCCACTGTTAATGACCTAAGCCCTGCATTCCTCCTTCTCTCCCCCTGCACTCTTATCTTTCTCTTTAAATGTATGGCTTTTTTTCTCCTAGAGAGGTTAATGGCAGCAGCATTTTTTGTGCTCCAGTTTAACCCTCATCCTGCCCCATTTTAAGATTTGGGTGCTGGAAAGTACAATGCCGGCTCTGATACACTCATATTTATATATATATATATATATATAGAGGCAGGTGTGTCAATGTAAAATTGTAAAATTCTAGTACAAAAATAAACAGTACTAAACAAAGGATCAGGAATTTAATATGTGTAAATATCTTAATCTAAATAAACAGTTTTATATATATATTTAAACAAGGTAGGGCCTTTTTTGTGCATTTAGTGCATGCATTTTAAAGGGAAAACAAGAAGAAAAACATTGAACAAATACATAGTTTCTCACCTGTGTATATGTCTTTGCCTCTGATAAAGCAGGCCTGTGAAACAGCTGTTAAAGGTGATAAAAGTGACATGTTTAATGACTTTCTGGATTTGGCGCCCAGATTCTTTCTAGCCTTTGAATCTATACTATGCAACACTGTTTATACTTCGGAGGCAAACAAGCCTCCTCAGTTTTCCGGTGCCGATTGTTATGTGATTACAGTCTCATGTTGGTGCCAACAGTGAGAACTTAATTTTAAGTTAACCGAAGATATCTCCAATTAACATAAGAAATTAAAACTGTGCATTCTGCAGGTAGCTGCTAACTCACTTTTTAGGCAGCCCTGAGTATATGATATGATATGATCAAGGTGAGTGCAGCAAACCTAACCTCGTAATATCAGACTTTTTTTTAATTAAACCAGTCCTGGTTTTCTGGATGACTTATGATATTCACACTGGAATTGCTTGGAGGTCTCTGGAGATGCTTTACTTAAAGAGACACTGAAGCGAGACTAAATCTCGCTTCAGCTCTCATATATAGCAGGGGCATGTGTGCCCCTGCTAAAACACCGCTATCCCACGGCTGCACGAGGGTCCCTGACCCCCCAACCCACCCCCCCCCGCAAACCTTGGTCGCAAGTTGGTCGTAGATTTTTGCTTCCTGGAGGCAAGGGCTAACGGCTGCAGCCCTGCCTCCCAGCGCGTCTATCAGACGCGCATCACTGCCTCTCCCCCACCCCTCTCAGTGAATGAAGACTGAGAAGGGCGGGGGAGAGGCGGAGATACGCGCTGACAGACGTGCGTGGGGCAGGGCTGCGGCGGTTAGCCCTGCCCCAATGCGGAAGCGCTCCCTCGCATTACAGAGGGGATTTGGGGGGACAGGGACCCCCGTTAAACCGCGGGATAGCTGCGTTTTAGCAGGGGCACACGTGCCCCTGCTATATATGAGGTCTGAAGCGAGATCTATTCTCGCTTCAGACTCTCTTTAAAGAGAGTCTTAAGCCATTATAAAATCTTATGAGTAGAGCTGAAACTCTGCATTCCCACGGCAGAACGAGGGCTTTATACCCCCCAAATCCAGGGCAAACATTCATGACTTTCAAAGTCATGGATTTTGCTGCCCGGGGAGGCAGAGCTTAGCACTGTAGCTCTGCCTCTACTGAAGTCAATCTGCGTGCGGATCTCCGCCTCTCTCCACCTCTCTCAGTGAAGGAAGACTGAGAGGGGCAGGGAGAGGCGGTGATCAGCGGAGATTGACACCAGTAGAGGCAGAGCTGCAGCACAAAGCTCTGCCTCTTACTGGAAGCACTCGCCAATTTTTGCCCCAGGGATTTGGAGCGTAATAAAACCTCATTCTGCCACGGGAATGCAGCATTTCAGCTTTACTCATATTGCTTAAAGGGACTTCGAGCAGTGCAGAAACTATGGAAAGATGCATATCATTTAAAGCTCTCTTTCTCCTCTTTCCAATGATACATAAACCGCCGCCCTACGCCTTTTAGTTTTCGCTATTTTCGCGATTGAAATTGCAGCGGCCGCGATTTCAACCTGCCCCTTGCGGGCACCCACTCACCCGCCTACACGCTCAGATTGCCCTCAGATTGCCCCCTTATCAATTCACCAGGGCATTATTTACATCTGTCCTTCCCTGTAATAACCCACTGATCACCTGTCAATCACCTGTCAATCACCCATCAATCACCCCCTGTCACTTCCACCCATCAATCACCCCCTGTCACTGCCACCCATCAATCAGCCCCTAACCTGCCCCTTGCGGGCAATCTGATCACCCACCCACACCAATAGATCACCTGCAGATCCGACATCAGATCACCACCCAAACGCAGTGTTTACATCTATTCTCTCCTCTAAACACCCACTAAATACCCATCAATCACCCATCAATCACCCCCTATCACCACCTGTCACTGTTACCCATCAGATCAGACCCTAATCTGCCCCTTGCGGGCACCCACTCACCCGCCTACACGCTCAGATTGCCCTCAGACCCCCCTTATCAATTCGCCAGGGCATTATTTACATCTGTCCTTCCCTGTAATAACCCACTGATCACCTGTCAATCACCTGTCAATCACCCATCAATCCCCCCCTGTCACTGCCACCCATCAATCAGCCCCTAACCTGCCCCTTGCGGGCAATCTGATCACCCACCCACACCAATAGATCGCCCGCAGATCCGACATCAGATCACCTCCCAAGTGTAGTGTTTACATCTGTTCTCTCCTCCAAACACCCACTAATTACCCATCAATCACTCCCTGTCACTGCTACCCATCAGATTAGACCCCTATCTGCCCCTAGGGCACTCAATCACCCGCCCATACCCTCAGAACGCCCTCAGACCCCAGCCCTGATCACCTCGCCAGTGCATTGCTTGCATCTATTCCCCCCTCTAATCACACCTTGCGACATCCATCAATCACCTCCTGTCACACCCTAGCACACCTACCCATCAGATCAGGCCCTAATTTGCCCCGTGTGGGCTCCTGATCACTCGGCCAAACCCTCAGATCCCCCTCAGACCCCCTTCCGATCACCTCCCCAGTGCATTGATTGCATCTATTTTCCCCTCTAACCACCCCCTGAGACACCCATCAATCACCTCCTGTCACCCCCTAGCACTCCTATCCATCAGATCAGGCCCAATACAACCTGTCATCTAAAAGGCCACCCTGCTTATGACCGGTTCCACAAAATTCGCCCCCTCATAGACCACCTGTCATCAAAATTTTCAGATGCTTATACCCCTGAACAGTCATTTTGAGACATTTGGTTTCCAGAATACTCACGGTTTTGGGCCCGTAAAATGCCAGGGCGGTATAGGAACCTCACAAGTGACCCCATTTTAGAAAAAAAAACACCCCAAGGTATTCTGTTAGGTGTATGACGAGTTCATAGAAGATTTTATTTTTTGTCAAAAGTTAGCGGAAATTGATTTTTATTGTTCTTTTTCACAAAGTGTCATTTTTCACTAACTTGTGACAAAAAATAAAATCTTCTATGAACTCACCATACTCCTAACGGAATACCTTGGGGTGTCTTCTTTCTAAAATGGTGTCACTTGTGGGGTTCCTATACTGCCCTGGCATTTTAGGGGCCCTAAACCGTGAGGAGTAGTCTACAAAACAAATGCCTCAAAATGACCTGTGAATAGGACGTTGGGCCCCTTAGCGCACCTAGGCTGCAAAAAAGTGTCACACATGTGGTATCGCCGTACTCAGGAGAAGTAGTATAATGTGTTTTGGGGTGTATTTTTACACATACCCATGCTGGGTGGGAGAAATCTCTCTGTAAATGGACAATTGTGTGTAAAAAAAATCAAAAGATTGTCCATTTACAGAGATATTTCTCCCACCCAGCATGGGTATGTGTAAAAATACACCACAAAACACATTATACTACTTCTCCTGAGTACGGCGGTACAACATGTGTGGCACTTTTTTACACCCTAAGTGCGCTAAGGGGCCCAAAGTCCAATGAGTACCTTTAGGATTTCACAGGTCATTTTGCGACATTGTTGGTTTCAAGACTACTCCTCACGGTTTAGGGCCCCTTAGCGCAGTTAGGGTGCAAAAAAGTGCCACACATGTGGTATCGCCGTACTCCGGAGAAGTAGTACAATGTGTTTTGGGGTGTATTTTTACACATACCCATGGTGGGTGGGAGAAATATCTCTGTAAATGGCCAATTGTGTGTAAAAAAAAATCAAAATATTGTCATTTACAGAGATATTTCTCCCACCCAGCATGGGTATGTGTAAAAATACACCCCAAAACACATTATACTACTTCTCCCGAGTACGGCGATACCACATATGTGGCACTTTTTTGCACCCTAACTGTGCTAAGGGGCCCAAAGTCCAATGAGTACCTTTAGGATTTCACAGGTCATTTTGCGGCATTTGATTTCCAGACACATTATACTACTTCTCCTGAGTACGGCGATACCACATGTGTGACACTTTTTTGCAGCCTAGGTGCGCTAAGGGGCCCAACGTCCTATTCACAGGTCATTTTGAGGCATTTGTTTTGTAGACTACTCCTCACGGTTTAGGGCCCCTAAAATGCCAGGGCAGTATAGGAACCCCACAAATGACCCCATTTTAGAAAGAAGACACCCCAAGGTATTCTGTTAGGACTATGGTGAGTTCATAGAAGATTTTATTTTTTGTCACAAGTTAGCGGAAAGGGACACTTTGTGAAAAAAAACAATACAAATCAATTTCCGCTAACTTGTGACAAAAAATAAAATCTTCTATGAACTCGCCATACTCCTAACGGAATACCTTGGGGTGTCTTCTTTCTAAAATGGGGTCATTTGCAGGGTTCCTATACTGCCCTGGCATTTTAGGGGCCCTAAACCGTGAAGAGTAGTCTGGAAATCAAATTCCGCAAGATGACCTGTGAAATCCTAAAGGTACTCATTGGACTTTGGGCCCCTTAGCACAGTTAGGGTGCAAAAAAGTGCCACACATGTGGTATCGCCGTACTCGGGAGAAGTAGTACAATGTGTTTTGGGGTGTATTTTTACACATACCCATGCTGGGTGGGAAAAATCTCTCTGTAAACAGACAATTGTGTGTAAAAAAAATCAAAAAATTGTCATTTACAGAGATATTTCTCCCACCCAGCATGGGTATATGTAAAAATAGACCTCACAAAAACACTTTGTACTACTTCTCCTGAGTACGGCATTACCACATGTGTGGCACTTTTTTGCAGCCTAACTGCGCTAAGGGGTCCAAAGTCCAATGAGCACCTTTATGCTTTACAGGGGTGCTTACAATTAGGCACCCCCCAAAATGCCAGGACAGTAAACACACCCCACAAATGACCCCATTTTTGAAAGTAGACACTTCAAGGTATTCAGAGAGGGGCATGGTGAGTCCGTGGCAGATTTCATTTTTTTTGTCGCAAGTTAGAAGAAATGGAAACTTTTTTTTTTTTATCACAAAGTGTCATTTTCCGCTTACTTGTGATAAAAAATAATATCTTCTATGAACTCACTATGCCTCTCAGTGAATACTTTGGGATGTCTTCTTTCCAAAATGGGGTCATTTGGGGGGTATTTATACTATCCTGGAATTCTAGCCCCTCATGAATCATGACAGGGGGTCAGAAAAGTCATAGATGCTTGAAAATGGGAAAATTCACTTTTTGCACCATAGTTTGTAAATGCTATAACTTTTACCCAAACCAATAAATATAGGCTGAATGGGTTTTTTTTTCATTAAAAACATGTTTGTCCACATTTTTCGCGCTGCATGTATACAGAAATTTTACTTTATTTGAAAAATGTCTGCACAGAAAGTTGAAAAAATCATTTTTTGCCAAAATTCATGTCTTTTTTGATGAATATAATAAAAAGTAAAAATCGCAGCAGCAATCAAATAGCACCAAAAGAAAGCTTTATTAGTGACAAGAAAAGGAGCCAAAATTCATTTAGGTGGTAGGTTGTATGAGCGAACAATAAACCGTGAAAGCTGCAGTGGTCTGAATGGAAAAAAAGTGCCTGGTCCTTAAGGGGGTTAAAGCCCACGGTCCTCAAGTGGTTAAAGCTCTCTTTCTCCTCTTTCTGACAACCCCTAAATCGTCACCCTACGCCTTTTAGTTTTCTCTATTTTCGCGATCGAAATCGCGACCGCGGCAATTTCAAATCGTGAAAATAGCAAAAACTAAAAGGCGTAGGGCTGCGGTTTATATATTATTGGAAAGAGGAGAAAGAGAGCTTTAAAATGATATGCATCTTTCCATAGTTTCTGCACTGCTCCGAGTCCCTTTAAGATAAAAAGCCTGTAAAAGAAGAATTTATTTTGGCTTCAGACTCTCTTTAAACCACACGTAACTGACTGTCCACATTTTAATAAACATGAAAAAAGACAGAACTTAGGTTTTCACATGTTTACATGCAAATGTCACAATTGTGTCACCATGCATACAATTTTAAGTTAAAAGTTGTGTATGACTAGAGATTTTAATTTGTTTTTTGACGGCAGCAAATTACTGTCTGAGCGCCACTATAACCTTAATTCACATTATGACCTATAGCGGTGCACAGCAGTGCCCAAATTTCCAGAAATATTTTGTGCTGTTACGCCAGGGGCCAATCATTAACCCATGAGTGCCACACTTGTTACTTGGATTAACACACGTGTTGCTATAATAACATGTACATTTCTGCAGTAACACGAGTGGGCTAATGGGTTAATGAGCAGTGTTCCCCCAGTGATAGCAATGGTAAAATTGCTGTGCGCTCCCCGTGCACAGCTACTTTACCACAGTTTACTGCATCATGCCCTTGTGAGAAGACTACGCACATACGTATTGTGGAGAGACACAAGGGTCAATGGAATACATTTCAACCTAGCTAATCTAGGTGTCATGGTACCCATAGATCATTACCCAATGTGATACAAATGGTCAGATGACACGATGCCCTTAAGAGACATGTTTATAATGACACTTGATTGTTTTAAAAGCCATTATTTCAGATGCTATCCATTAGTGTCAAATATACTGACAGCTAAAAGCGGTGTCATACAGAAAATGGTATGCTTACACATGCATAGTCATGTCTTACTGCACTATAAGGCAAGATCTCACACTTATGCTGGTACTGACAAACAAAAACTATAGACTTGGCAGTGTTTTCCTTATAGCTAGTGCATGTCAAGCTTTCCTAACACTCTGCTGTTGCCATCCTTGCATTACAGACAACCTATTTGCCTTTCAAATCTTATGGGCTACTGCTCTAAAAATTAAATGACCCCTGTTCCAACAACATCACTAAAATGTTGAACGACATTTGAAATCTATTCCAGCTTTCAATAATACAAGTCATCTGAGAATACAGCCGAAGACTGAAAGGTAGCAAGAAATAGAAAAGAAACCAACAAACCTCCTTTGATTCATTTTGCAAATGTGCAGTGGAGCTTCAGCCAAAACATTTTATTTGATGGCTTAGAAAGGATTAGAAGTTTCATCATGATTGTACTGCTATGTGTATCCCAGTGAGTCTTCAATCACAGAAGGCAACTCAACTGGGTAACCAGCAATGTTTACTATTTTATTGTGTATTTGCAGACATCTTCTACAGGCAAACAGGCACAGTGTCTGCAAATATGCAATAAAATAGAAAATACTGCCGGTTCACCAGTTGAGCCATCTATCCTGATTATGCAATGGCAGTATATGGGTTGATTGGTTGGCTGACTCCTGGTTGTTATGCATCCATCAGATCTCCATGGCCGTTGTTTAACTTACTTAAACTCTATCCCTGCAAGGACCTTTCCCCTCAATTTTAATCCCAATGGCACAGTGTAGAAAGTTAAACAAAATGTATTTTATCAGAATTGCCACATTTGACATCTGATTTGTTATTCACTAGGCTGTCTAAAAAAATATGAGTAAAAAAAAAAATTAAACATCTGTCAGATTCTAATCCCGTTATGTCTACAGCTGGTACTAACGTATAGTTTTGTCTGGAGTGAAGTACATTGTTTTGTGTTTGCTTATATGAAATTTTTATTAGGTTTAAGGAACTTTGCTCTCTATATTTTTAATAATATTTATTTTATAAATAGGCTTTTAACCACAATCTGATCATCTATAGTCACTTTGCATGCCTTGAGGCACCATGTGTAATAAGGATCTAAATGTAATGTTTATTTACTTACTTGTCACAGACCCAGAGGAACAGGTGTCATTCCTATATGAGTCACTGAGCAATCCATACATTGTGTTCTCAAATCAACACAACTGTAACCAGAAGAATAAATTACTGGTATCTTTGTTTAAAGGGAACCAGAGATGAAATAAAGAAACAATTTTATACATACCTGGGGCTTCCTCCAGCCCCATAAGCACAGACCGCTCCCATGCCACTGTCCTCCGTTGCCTGCAACTACGAGAACCAGCTCCCGTCACTGACGTCATCGGAGCCAGGCTATGCAGGAGAAGTGCGCCCTCTATGTATCTCTCCAGCGGCTGCTGGAGAGATACACAAAGAGTGCACTTCTCCTACGCTAGACTGGCTCTGACTAACGGCAGAGCGGGGCGCCGGTTCTCGTAGTTGCAGGCAACGGAGGACAGCGGCATGGGAGCGGTCTGTGCTTATGGGGCTGGAGGAAGGCCCAGGTTTGTATAAAATCTTTTCTTTATTTCCTCTCTGGTTCTCTTTAACCACTTCAGTCTATCTGGACAACTATAGTCATCCAGATAGACACCACTCAAGTCTACCTGGATGTGTATATGTGTCCAGTGTTATAGTGGCAGGTGCTCTTAACCAGCGGCTTTTCCATGTTAGCAATAGGGGAAGGAAACCGAGGGTTCCCCAAACCAACTGCAGTGCCTGTAATGAATGGACATGACCCCACTCATAGGCCAAGTTAAATATTTCTTGGTAAACCAGGGTAGTGTTTCTAGTGCTGCCATCTAGTGGCAACAAGTCAAATTACACACACCACAAAAGTTTAATTGAAAATAATAATAATAATACAATGAATCCCTTCCAAAGCCCCCCAGTTGCCAAACAATAACATGAAAAAAAAATTCCATAAATAGTTTGCCTTAACCACTTCCCGACCGCCGTATGTACAATTGGCGGCCGGGAAGTGCACCCCGCAAGGACCGCCGTATTGACAATTGGCGGCGGTCCTTGTAGGGGCATGGGCGGAGCGATCGCGTCATCAGTGACGCGATCCTCTGCCTCCGCCTGGCGCCGCTCACCCGCCGCAACATCCCGCCGGCCATACGGAAGCGCCGGCGGGATGGTAACCCCGCGATCGCCGCATACAAAGTGTATAATACACTTTGTAATGTTTACAAAGTGTATTATACAGGCTGCCTCCTGCCCTGGTGGTCCCAGTGTCCGAGGGACCACCAGGGCAGGCTGCAGCCACCCTAGTCTGCACCAAGCACACTGATTTCCCCCCCCCCCCTGCCCCAGATCGCCCACAGCACCCATCAGACCCCCCCCCTGCCCACCCCCCAGACCCCTGTTTGCACCCAATCACCCCCCTAATCACCCATCAATCACTCCCTGTCACTATCTGTCAACGCTATTTTTTTTTTATCCCCCACCCTGCTCCCTGCCCCCTCCTGATCACCCCCCACCCCTCAGATTCTCCCCAGACCCCCCCCCCCCCCCCAGACCACCCCCCCTGTTTACTGTATGCATCTATCCCCCTGATCACCTGTCAATCACCTGTCAATCACCTATCAATCACCTGTCAATCACCCGTCAATCACCCCCTGTCACTGCCACCCATCAGCCAGCCCCTAACCTGCCCCTTGCGGGCAATCTGATCACCCCCCCACACCAATAGATCGCCCGCAGATCCGACATCAGATCACCTCCCAAATCCATTGTTTACATCTATTCTCTCCTCTAAACACACACTAATTACCCATCAATCACCCATCAATCACCCCCTATCACCACCTGTCACTTTTACCTATCAGATCAGACCCTAATCTGCCCCTTGCGGGCACCCAATCACCCGCCCACACGCTCAGATTGCCCTCTGACCCCCCCTTATCAATTCACCAGTGCATTAATTACATCTGTTCTTCCCTGTAATAACCCACTGATCACCTGTCAATCACCTGCCAATCACCTATCACCCATCAATCACCCCCTGTCACCCCCTGTCACTGCCACCCATCAATCAGCCCCTAACCTGCCCCTTGCGGGCAATCTGATCACCCACCCACACCATTAGATCGCCCGCAAACCCGCCGTCAGATTACCTCCCAAATGTATTGTTTACATCTGTTATCTTCTCTAAACACCCACTAATTACCCATCAATCACCCATCAATCACCCCCTATCACCACCTGTCACTGTTACCTATCAGATCAGACCCTAATCTGCCCCTTGCAGGCACCCAATCACCCGCCCACACGCTCAGATTGCCCTCAGACCCCCCCCTTATCAATTCGCCAGTGCATTAATTACATCTGTCCTTCCCTGTAATAACCCACTGATCACCTGTCAATCACCTGCCAATCACCTATCACCCATCAATCACCCCGTCATTGCCACCCAACAATCAGCCCCTAACCTGCCCCTTGCGGGCAATCTGATCACCCACCCACACCAATAGATCGCCCGCAGATCCGACATCAGATCACCACCCAAGCGCAGTGTTTCCATCTATTCTCTACCCTAAACACCCACTAATTACCCATCAATCACCCCCTGTCACTGCTACCTATCAGATTAGACCCCTATCTGCCCCTAGGGCACTCAATCACCCGCCCACACCCTCAGAATGCCCTCAGACCCCAGCCCTGATCACCTCGCCAGTGCATTGCTTGCATCTATTCCCCCCTCTAATCACACCTTGAGACACCCATCAATCACCTCCTGTCACCCCCTAGCACACCTACCCATCAGATCAGGCCCCAATTTGCCCCGTGTGGGCTCCTGATCACTCGGCCAATCCCTCAGATCCCCCTCAGACCCCCTTCCGATCACCTCCCCAGTGCATTGATTGCATCTATTTTCCCCTCTAACCACCCCCTGAGACACCCATCAATCACCTCCTGTCACCCCCCTAGCACTCCTATCCATCAGATCAGGCCCAATACAACCTGTCATCTAAAAGGCCACCCTGCTTATGACCGGTTCCACAAAATTCGCCCCCTCATAGACCACCTGTCATCAAAATTTGCAGATGCTTATACCCCTGAACAGTCATTTTGAGACATTTGGTTTCCAGACTACTCACGGTTTTGGGCCTGTAAAATGCCAGGGCGGTATAGGAACCTGACAAGTGACCCCATTTTAGAAAAAAAGACACCCCAAGGTATTCTGTTAGGTGTATGACGAGTTCATAGAAGATTTTATTTTTTGTCAAAAGTTAGCGGAAATTAATTTTTATTGGTTTTTTTTCACAAAGTGTCATTTTTCACTAACTTGTGACAAAAAATAAAATCTTCTATGAACTCGCCATACACCTAACGGAATACCTTGGGGTGTCTTCTTTCTAAAATGGGGTCACTTGTGGGGTTCCTATACTGCCCTGGCATTTTAGGGGCCCTAAACCGCGAGGAGTAGTCTAGAAAACAAATGCTTCAAAATGACCTGTGAATAGGACGTTGGGCCCCTTAGCGCACCTAGGCTGCAAAAAATTGTCACACATGTGGTACCGCTGTACTCAGGAAAAGTAGTATAATGTGTTTTGGGGTGTATTTTTACACATACCCATGCTGGATGGGAGAAATTTCTATGTAAATGGACAATTGTGTGTAAAAAAAATCAAACAATTGTCATTTACAGAGATATTTCTCCCACTTAGCATGGGTATGTGTAAAAATACACCCCAAAACGCATTATACTACTTCTCCTGAGTACGGCGGTACCACATGTGTGACACTTTTTTACACCCTAAGTACGCTAAGGGGCCCAAAGTCCAATGAGTACCTTTAGGATTTCACAGGTCATTTTGCGACATTTGGTTTCAAGACTACTCCTCACGGTTTAGGGCCCCTAAAATGCCAGGGCAGTATAGGAACCCCACAAATGACCCCATTCTAGAAAGAAGACACCCAAAGGTATTCCGTACGGAGTATGGTGAGTTCATAGAAGATTTTATTTTTTGTCACAAGTTAGCGGAAAATGACACTTTGTGAAAAAAAACTATTAAAATCAATTTCCGCTAACTTGTGACAAAAAAATAAAATCTTCTATGAACTCACCATACTCCTAACGGAATACCTTGGGGTGTCTTCTTTCTAAAATGGGGTCATTAGTGGGGTTCCTATACTGCCCTGGCATTTTAGGGGCCCTAAACCGTGAGGAGTAGTCTTGAAACAAAAATGACCTGTGAAATCCTAAAGGTACTCATTGGACTTTGGGCCCCTTAGTGCAGTTAGGGTGCAAAAAAGTGCCACACATGTGGTATCGCCGTACTCGGGAGAAGTAGTATAATGTGTTTTGGGGTGTATTTTTACACATACCCATGCTGGGTGGGAGAAATACCTCTGTAAATGACAATCTTTTGATTTTTTTACACACAATTGTCCATTTACAGAGGTATTTCTCCCACCCAGCATGGGTATGTGTAAAAATACACCCCAAAACACATTGTACTACTTCTCCCGAGTACGGCGATACCACATGTGTGGCACTTTTTTGCACCCTAACTGCGCTAAAGGGCCCAAAGTCCAATGAGTACCTTTAGAATTTCACAGGTCATTTTGAGAAATTTCGTTTCAAGACTACTCCTCACGGTTTAGGGCCCCTAAAATGCCAGGGCAGTATAGGAACCCCACAAATGACCCCATTTTAGAAAGAAGACACCCCAAGGTATTCCGTTAGGAGTATGGTGAGTTCATAGAAGATTTTATTTTTTGTCAAAAGTTAGCGGAAAATGACACTTTGTGAAAAAACACAATTAAAATCAATTTCCGCTAACTTTTGACAAAAAAATAAAATCTTCTATGAACTCACTATACTCCTAACGGAATACCTTGGGGTGTCTTCTTTCTAAAATGGGGTCATTTGTGGGGTTCCTATACTGCCCTGGCATTTTAGGGGCCCTAAACCGTGAGGAGTAGTCTTGAAACGAAATTTCTCAAAATGACCTGTGAAATTCTAAAGGTACTCATTGGACTTTGGGCCCTTTAGCGCAGTTAGGGTGCAAAAAAGTGCCACACATGTGGTATCGCCGTACTCAGGAGAAGTAGTATAATGTGTTTTGTGGTGTATTTTTACACTTACCCATGCTGAGTGGGAGAAAGATCTCTGTAAATGGACAATTGTGTGTAAAAAAAATTAACAAATTGTCATTTACAGAGATATTTCTCCCACCCAGCATGGGTATGTGTAAAAATACACCCCAAAACACATTATACTACTTCTCCTGAGTACGGCAATACCACATGTGTGGCACTTTTTTGCACCCTAACTGCGCTAAGGGGTCCAAAGTCCAATGAGCACCTTCAGGCTTTACAGGGGTGCTTACAATTTAGCACCCCCAAAATGTCAGGACAGTAAACACACCCCACAAATGACCCCATTTTGGAAAGTAGACACTTCAAGGTATTCAGAGAGGAGCATGGTGAGTCCGTGGCAGATTTCATTTTTTTTTGTCGCAAGTTAGAAG
Organism: Hyperolius riggenbachi; assembly: GCF_040937935.1. Taxonomy (NCBI): domain Eukaryota; kingdom Metazoa; phylum Chordata; class Amphibia; order Anura; family Hyperoliidae; genus Hyperolius; species Hyperolius riggenbachi. The sequence goes on from NC_090649.1 coordinate 241,905,030, forward strand.
AAATGGAAACTTTTTTTTTTTTTTTTTTTTTTCACAAAGTGTCATTTTCCGCTTACTTGTGACAAAAAATAATATCTTCTATGAACTCACTATGCCTCTCAGTGAATACTTTGGGATGTCTTCTTTCCAAAATGGGGTCATTTGGGGGGTATTTATACTATCCTGGAATTCTAGCCCCTCATGAAACATGACAGAGGGTCAGAAAAGTCAGAGATGCTTGAAAATGGGAAAATTCACTTTTTGCACCATAGTTTGTAAACGCTATAACTTTTACCCAAACCAATAAATATACACTGAATGGGTTTTTTTTATCAAAAACATGTTTGTCCACATTTTTCGCGCTGCATGTATACAGAAATTTTACTTTATTTGAAAACTGTCAGCACAGAAAGTTAAAAAAATCATTTTTTTGCCAAAATTCATGTCTTTTTTGCTGAATATAATAAAAAGTAAAAATCGCAGGAGCAATCAAATAGCACTAAAAGAAAGCTTTATTAGTGACAAGAAAAGGAGCCAAAATTCATTTAGGTGGTAGGTTGTATGAGCGAGCAATAAACCGTGAAAGCTGCAGTGGTCTGAATGGAAAAAAAGTGGCCGGTCCTTAAGGGGTAGAAAGCCCTAGGTCCTCAAGTGGTTAAGGATTCAGCTTTTTTAAAATATGTATGTCATGAGGGTGTATTACTGCTATTTCAGAACATAAGGGTTTGCAATTGACCGTACAAAAAAAATAAAGGAATATAAAATGAAAAAATACATCTTTACTTTCGAATATTAAATTGCCGCCATACATTGTACTAGAAACATGATTTAAATGTTGTGATAGCAAGGACTAATGCTTATTTTAAAACTATAGGGGATGGAGTTGGAGAAATAGTGTTTTTTTTTTTTTAATTCTTGTTTTTGCCTATAAAATGCATTGAAAATAAAGTAATTACTGAAAACAAGTATCACCTACAGAAGCCTAATTTGTGGTGAAAAAAAAACAAGATAAAGATCATTCACATGTGAGAAGCAGTGATAACATTATGACCAAATGAATGGGAGGAGCGCTGACAGGTGAAAATGGCTTTTGACGTTAAGGGTAAAATGATCTGTAGGCTGAAGTGGTTAAATGCTGCACCTGTTATGTACATTAAATTCAGGTCATATTTCATTACTCATCTGATTACAAAAATGAAAAGGTTAAATATATTTATATTGCTGAAATTATTATTTCAGTATTAAAGTATACACGCCTTTTAAGTTGGAAAAAACTGTTGCGCTGATTTCTGAATTTAGGATACTTGTATCTGTGTTTTCTTACTTTACTCAGTGACTACTAAAGAAGAAGAAGTAAGGAATTAAATTGTTTCCTTTTTGGCAATTTATAAACTTGTGCCAGTGATATGAATAAAATATATAAGAAATATATATGTAAGTGGCATAATAAGGTTTCAGATTGTACTACAGAATCACGTTCAACAGTAAATAAAAATATGGAAAACATGACATTGGAAACTTCTTTTGATGTTTTGGAATGCTGCTTCAAACTGAAACAGAAATGCATTAAAATGCAAAGAGCTAGAGGACTAAACTGGATGCTATCACTGATTATACCAAATGTGGCAGCTAGTTCACAAATCACTATTTCTTAACTCTTTTAGCAACCAAATGTGTTACATATTTGGTTTACTGTTATAAAATATCTCCCCCTTTTGAAGCAAAAAGCTGCTGCTGTTAAATCAAAAGCATGTGCTTGTTCTCATATAAAATAAAGGGTGCAGAAAAGAACTACAGAATGAAATGCACATTTAAATCTGAATGGGTCAGTTCAGACAAACAAGACATTTCAACTAAAAGTGGAGCCTGGTGGATTATTTTATCTAAATGTTTATGCCTTTTTACATTCTGTCAGTGAAATCTTTACATTTTTCACTTCAAACTTACAGCTTGTGGTATTCCACTTCTGTTGCAATAGGAACTAAGAATATGACGAAAACTGTATATACTTAACCATATCACCACTGAGTGGTTTTACCCCTTGAGCACCAGAGCAATTTTCACCTTTCAGCGCTCCTTCCATTCATTCGTCTATAACTTTATCATTACTTAACACAATGAAATGAACTATATCTTGTTTTTTTTTTTTGCCACCAATTAGACTTTCTTTAGGTGGGACATTATGCCAAGAATTATTTTATTCTAAATATGTTTTAATGGGAAAATAGGAAAAATGTGGGAAAAAATTCATTATTTTTCAGTTTTCGGCCATTATAGTTTTTAAATAATTAAATAATGCATGCTACTGTAATTAAAACCCATGAAATGTATTTGCCCATTTGTCCCGGTTATAAAACCGTTTAAATTATGTCCCTATCACAATGTTTGGCGCCAATATTTTATTTGGAAATAAAGGTGCATTTTTTTTAGTTTTGCGTCCATCCCTAATTACAAGCCCATAGTTTATAAAGTAACAGTATTGTACCCTCGCGACATAAAAATTTAAAAATTTCAGTCCCTAAGGTAGCTATTTATGTATTTTTTTTAATTGTACATTTTTTAATTTTTTTTTAATTACAAAAAAAAAAATGGGGAGTGTGGGAGGTAATGAGTTAATATTTTGTGTATAAGTAATGATTTGTATGTGAAAAATCCTTTAGGGTGTAGTTTTACTATTTGGCCACAAGATGGCAACAGTAACTTTTTGTTTAATGCGACCTCCAAGCGTCATTCGGGACGCTTGGAGGAAGTACTAGGAGGCTGGGTAAGTTTTTTTTTTTTTCACAATGATCGCGCTGCTTAGCGGAAAAGCAGTTAATCATTGCGGGGCTCAGATCAACGAAAGGGAATGGATTTTCCCATTCATTGATCTCCGGGCGAGCGGCGGGCGGCGTGTTTACTAGCAGAAGCGCGGGCAGTGGCGGGGGCGTGGAAGGTACGGATTTCTCCGTCCCTGGGGGTGAAAGGATGGAAAAAGGGACGGAGAAATTCGTATGGGCGGGGGTAAAGTGGTTAAAAGCTATCTTTCTATAAAATATGAATTTCCCTAAACCAAAACAAATAAATGTTGGTGTAACATTTCCTTAATGCATATATGTCAAACTCTGGCCTGCTGCAAAAATCTGGCCCTCAGAGCGATCAAATTTGGCCCCAAGTGGTTTCCCCACTTTGCATTATGTTTGGTCCACTCTAGACCACCAGAGATGTTATATTGGAGGTAAAGCCCTAGATCACCAGGGAAGCCATATGTGGGAGACATGTGGACAACACTAGACATCAGGGAGCTGTATAGGCAAGGGAGGGTGGTCACTAGACACCAGGGAACTGTATTGCAGAGAACCACTAGACACCAGGGAACTTTATGAGGGAGGGTAGCCAGTTTCCTACAACGTGGTCTCAGTGTTGAATTTTGCCCCACTTTGTATTTCAGTTTGACATCCCTGCCTTAACAAGGCATGCTTCTCCCCCATCACTTAAGCCAAACTTATTTTAGAGACCGTTTAAAAGATTGAATGGGTAATCCATAACAAGATCTCTCAACTTGTGTTTCTTTTTTAAACTCATGAAAGTAAAAATTATGGCCAAACAACCTTTTCCCCGTATTTATTAACATCTTTGACAAATTGAATTTTGCATTTTTGTATAACCAAAACATGAAAATGTCACTTATGCTTAATCCATGGATTAAGAATTTACGAGAAAGTTTTGAACTCTTACAGTCTCAACTGTTCTTGTTTTTTTCACAGTTTATGATAAAAGATGAGTCCGTCATGTTAAATTTGATCCATTCTTGCTCAGTGATTTATGATCAGGGAATCGGAGATATCTGAAAGTCATACAGGCTGGGTCACCTTGTGCTCGCCACTAAAAGATATTGCTAAAGATGAGCAAGCCATCTTTGTTATGACTGGAGAAATAGAAGCTTGTAGTCAACATTCCCAAAACTAAATTTGCATAATTATGAGTAATAATTTATGCAGTAAACTTTTGGCTAAATACACTACACAGTAATTCTTCTTATTATTTTTTATGGAAATGTTTAGAGTATTACAAAAAGTTTAATTGTAGCAGGAATGCTCATTTAAATTAGTATATATTATAAATTATTATGTTTACTTGAATATAATTATATTATTTGTGTAATATCATAGTTAATCAGCTGTGCATTGAGAATTATTTTTTTTTAAAAGGAAACATGAAAAAAAAATTCAGACCTATTCAAGGTTGTAATTAATCTAGAGAAGAAAGGCAACCGGGTACATAATTATAACTCTAATTGTTGTGATATTTCTTATTAATGTTTTAATGCCTTTGAATGCATTCATGGGAGATTATACAAATTGTACACCTTTGACATGATTAGTTTTCAACTTGATATTGTGCAAAATTACATTTGCTAATGAAAGTGCTAGCTATTACTTAATTAAAGGCACATCTATTTGTATCAAACCATAGCTTGTAAACAGAATACTCAAAATGATACCTTTTTGTTAGAAACGAGACACCTGTAGCTAATAATTGGGTCATGTGGCCCAAAGTAGGTTAGTTAAACATGTTAACAGCAACTGTTTTTAGGTTTACTGCAATGAGCACTTAGTCAGTAATAGGAGAAGATAAGATGCAAATTTAAAAGGTTGCCAGAATTCAATTTTTTTCTGTTTCAAAACTGTGGGCTGTTCCTTTTTTTACAACAGAGAGGTCCTGCCAGGAACTTAAAGGGGCAGTATTGCGAAAATAGTCCTTTTTACTTCATTACATATAAGTTATGTACAAGTGGAGTAATACTTTAAACACGTTTAGTGGCTGAACAAATGTAATTAGTACACTGGCATTACCTATTTGAAGCAAGGGAGCCACGTCAGAAGAAACATTTACTGACGCTGATTTAGACAATACCATTATGCTGTAGGAGGCAGATGCTAGCAGGACACAGCTACAACTCCTGGCTGCTCCGTGCTGTTGCCACAATGCTGCGCAGAGCTGAAAGCTGGTAACCACAGCAACGGACAGCAATAGGTGTCCGTGTCCTTGCCAGCAGCGGTGAAGGGGCCTCGGCAGGCAGCATTAGGATCTGTGAAGTGCGGTGACGTAACGTGGCTCACATGAGCTGAAGAACTGCACGAGAGTGCAGTTACAAGGTGGAGGATCCCATTTCTAACGTCTCAAGGGGGAAATATAATGCCACCCCAAACAGCTGATTTAGTTGCCTCCTACAGCATAATGGTATTGTCTAAATCGACGTCAGTAAATGTTTCTTCTGACGTGGCTCCCTTGCTTCAAAAAGGTAATGCCAGTGTACTAATTACATTTGTTCAGCCACTAAACGTGTTTAAAGTATTACTCCACTTGTACATAACTAATATGTAATGCAGTAAAAAGGACTATTTTCGCAATACTGCCCCCTTTAATTTAATAAAAACTTTCTCTACCTTTACAACAGATAAAACTTGAATAAAAAAAATGTATAACCCACATTATAGGAACAGTTACACAAATACATTTTCAAACCACAGTTCAAACAGGATGAATGCCCTCCATCAGTGTACTGAATCTTTAAGTACTTAACAGCCAATATATTTCACTATGTACATGACCTCCTTAAAGAGGATGAACTATAGTGAAAATGACATAATGAATAAGATTAATTATTGTTTACAATATTCATTTATAGATTATTTAGTCAGTGCTTGCCCATTGTAAAATCTTTCCTATCCCTGATTTACGTTCTGATATTTATTACAGGTGGTGACATCTTTAGTTCTGCTAGGTGATCTGTATTAGGGATGGGCGTAGTCAGCCAACTTCGCTACGCTGGAACCACGCGGATTTTTACGCAAATACGCTTCGCAATCTATGGCTATGTAATCAGAAACTTCACTACGTTTGCATGCTGTAGACTACACGTTACAATACGTAGTGCGAAGTGTAGTTGATGCGACCGCTTATGCCCTTATGCGGAAAAATTTCCGCAATAATCTGCTACCTATGTGCATATATAAACTAATATAAGCATACATTCCACCTTCCAATGCGGAATTATATGCGTATAAAAGTGCAATAATATTTCTGTGCATGCGCAATGAACCATATAGATGCAGTTACCGCACGCATAATTGACTTCACAATACATACGTCAACTACGCGTAGCGGGCGAAGCTTCGCATAGCGGGACTACGACTCCGCGGAAAAGCGTATGTGTAGTTCTTAAACTTTGCCTACGAACTACGATGCGTAGTTGCGTACTATGACGCGTAGATTCGCGCTGGCGTAGTTTACGAGCAACCCTGATCTGTATGGAATGTTCGTTACTGAGAGTTTTATGCACAGAGGGAGATTCTGCTTTCTTGGCAGTTGGAAAAAGCCAGTATCTCCTACAATGCAATGGGGTTCACAGACAGCAAACTATCAGGACCTTGGTCATGACATCACAATGTTGGAGGGGTTTCACCACAATATCCACCATACAGACCCCCCCACCCCCTCCCCGATGAATAGTTGAGAAAAGGTAAAGATTTCTTGTGGGAAAGGGGCTATCGGCTACTGATTGGAATGAAATTCATTCATTGGTTTAAGTTCTTCTTTAAGTGCAACGCTCATAAAAACAGCCTTACAAAGTGGCTAATAAGCATGTTTGTGTTGATAGCCAGTCCCCACCACCCATTCTGATAATTGGCAAGTTGTTTCTTGAGAAATAATTTTCCTGCAGCAATCAGATCTTAAAGAGACTCCGTAACAAAAATTGCATCCTGTTTTTTATCATCCTACAAGTTCCAAAAGCTATTCTAATGTGTTCTGGCTAACTGCAGCACTTTATACTATCACTGTCTCTGTAATAAATCAATGTATCTTTCCCCTGTCAGACTTGTCGGCCTGTGTCTGGAAGGCTGCCAAGTTCTTCAGTGTTGTGGTTCTGCTATGAACTCACCCTTCCAGGCCCCTCTCTGCACACTGCCTGTGTGTTATTTAGATTAGAGCAGCTTCTCTCTTATCTTTTACAAGCTGGATAAATCGTCCTCTGAGCTGGCTGGGCTTTCACATACTGAGGATTTACAAACAAGGGCAAAGCTGTTTGCAGGAAGAAAAGAGCAGCCTGAAACTTCAGTGCATGGGGGAAAGAAACACACAAATGATCTCTTGAGATTCAAAAGGAATGCTGTATACAGCCTGCTTGTGTATGGATGTATTTTCTATGTGTGGACATACTGTACATCAACCTACTTCCTGTTTTGGTGGCCATTTTGTTTGTTTACAAACAAACTTTTTAAAACTGTTTTTAACCACTTTTAATGCGGCGAGGAGCGGCGAAATTGTGACAGAGGGTAATAGGAGATGTCCCCTAACGCACTGGTATGTTTACTTTTGAGCGATTTTAACAATACAGATTCTCTTTAAAAAAAAGAACAAAAAAAACAAACAAACTTTCCTTTATAAGTTATGAGCTGTAGAGGCTTGGACTTTCTTCCTGACCAGCTAATTGACTGATCTATCTGAATGTGTCCCAGTGAGAGCTTTCTGTCCACCAAACTCCGATCAATTAACTCTACCTTTTTATGTGGTTAATGGCAGGGCCAGTTCTGTCATGAAGCAAGATAAAACATTTGCATCAGGTGCAGAGATTACAGGGGCAGCATGTTTGTACTGTGTGTTTACACTTACAGCATGCAGTCAGAGTAGGAGGAGAAGCAAAAGGAGAGTGAGGTGAAGAGGTCATCATTGGGGAAAAGCAGCTTGTTGTGCTGTGTGAGTTGTCTGACAGTGAGTGAGGAGGGGGAAAGGCAGGAGAGCAGCAATGCTTCATTTGACTTGCACAGCACAAGGGAGGAGGTGGCACTGCTGTCCTCACTGAGGAGGAATGGAGTGGCTGAGGTTGAGCAGTTTGTTTTTCACAGACTCACAGCCAGCCAGTGTGCTATTGTGTTGAGCTGCAGCACATCATGTGAGAACATTAAATGAAGTAGAGTAAATTGTCGGGTGCAGTTTGATCATTCAAAATTGTGGGGGGCGCATCCTCATAAGTAGTTTGCCTCAGGCAGAAAAAAGTCTAGAATTGGCCCTGTTAGTGAGACATAAACTGCTGTTCTGTTCATGCGGAAGCATTACACAATAAAAGGTTGTAGTTTTTTATTTCTTTATTTATGTATTTAATTTTTTAAGTATTTTTACAGAAATATATTTTAAAATCTAGGAGGTAAAAACATTTTCAAACTTAGTGAAATGTCGAAGTACTGCAGTTTATTTGTTTTATTATTTCAGTTTTAGGATATGTTGAATGTTTGTGTTAGGATTATTACTTAGTATAGCCAGGGTTGGAATTAGATTACTAAAGGTGAATCAAAGCAGCATTAATATTCTCATTGGGACTGCAACAGTATTTGTGTCTGTCATTAAAAACACAGGTACCAGTTTTACACATTTGCAAATACATGAAAATCGTCATCCTGTGTTTTCAATGCCTACTGCAGTGTTCCAAAGCAGAGAAAGTATTTATAATAGTTAGAGAGGACAGTTTTTCCAGTAGGCTGCCATTCACCTCCAACTGAGATATGAATTGGCTGCAAAGTCAACACAAACAAAAGTCAAAAGGCAGTACAGGTACTGCAGTTTATAAATGATAATCATGCTTGTTTCTTCTTCTGAACAAATATAGAAATGGAACTTTCAAATTCATGTACGAATATATTAAAATTAAGATTTCAAGATCATTACAGATTTCTTTGTCAAAGTTTCGCAAGAGAAAATTTGGAGAAATAGACAAATAAGAATAATCTACTTGTAGAATTGCATAAAACAATTGCAGAAGTCATGTAAGAAATGCAATACATGCACTAAAATAGAAAAAAAGAAGGCTACTAAACACCAATAGAGTATGTCTCATTGGACTTCCAGAAGAGTGGTAACAATAAGATTCACTACCACAAGTAAGCCAAGAAAAGTTCCCAGACAAACCAACATGGATGATAAAAATTAAATAAGGAAAAGGTTAATGACAAATCTAATAAAATATCCCAAAAAGCTATTACAGTAGCCACAGTCCCTTCAGCGTGAAGCAAGCACCCAGGAGAGGAATGGGTAGATGTGCTGTGAATCCTAGTATCTCTGCACACTCAGATACTATAATAGTCCATCCACAGTTGAGTCAGCACCATCAATTGTATTAAAGCTCCTTTATTGCATTAAATCAGCATGATGTTCATCTGTATCAGCCATGAGCCAGTACATTACAGTAGCCATAAACATTTAGTCACCAAAAAATGTTAAGGAATAAGGTCAATCCCCAGTAGTGATATCGCCAACATGAAATTTTTGCTGAAAACGTTCGCAAAGCGGCGAACCCCGCAAACTGCCATAGATGTCAATGGAAAGGTGAATTTTAAAATCTATATGGACTGTTTCTGGCCACGAAAATGATGGAAAGGTTTTTTTTCAAGGGGTCGAACACCTGGACCGTGGCATGCCGGAGGGGGATCCATGGCAAAAGTCCCACCAAAAATTACGTAGTTGACGCATTGTTCTGTTTTAAGCTCTAAAGGGTAGAAAGACCAGTATATTCCTAAATTTAGGTAATTAAGTGCTTAAAACAGTCAGCATGTGTACACGGCAATAAGGTAGTGTAAGGGTTTTTAAAGGGGTAATACCCGATATTTTCAAATAGTGTAAGGGTTAAGCCCGGTTCACACTGACAGACGAAATGTCCCATTTAACGCACCGCAAAGAGCTTTAGTGATAACATTAGGTGAGCAAATAATTGTATTTGCAAGTTGATACCTCCAGGACATAAATGTTAGTCCTCTCGGTGGATATCTTTGTGTGGTGGTGTGTAGTGGCCACTGTGCTTGTGCGCACATTTGCAGGAGTGCAGGCGGTCACGTTTTTCCAGCCCCTATGACCATAGGGCTGAGGTAGTTCAATGACAGTTAAAGAGAAACTCCAACCAAGAATTGAACTTTATCCCAATCAGTAGCTGATACCCCCTTTTACATGAGAAATATATTGCTTTTCACAAATAGACCATCAGGGGACGCTGTATTACTGATTTTGTGCTGAAACCCCTCCCACAAGAAGCTCTGGGACCGCGGTACTTTTGGCAGTTTGTTACAATGTAACAAGGTTTATAGACAGGAATTAGCTGTTTACAGCTGTCTCTAACAGCCAAAACAGCTAGCAGCAGCTACATAACCTGCCCACAGTAAAAATGTCACCATGTAATAAATGTCAGAATGCAAATCGTAGAGAGGAAAGATTTTACAATGAGCAAACACTGACTAAATCATTTATACATAATTATTGTAAAAAAGAAGCACTTTTTTATTGCATTATTTTCACTGGAGTTCCTCTTTAAAGGATACCACAACTGACATGTGGCATAATGAGATAGACATGGGTATGTACAGTGCCTAGCACACAAATAACTATGCTGTGTTCCTTTTTTTCTTTCTCTGCCTGAAAGAGGTAAATATCAGGTATGTAAGTGGCTGACTCAGTCCTGACTCAGACAGGAAGTGACTACAGTGTGACCCTCACTGATAAGAATTTCCCCCTTTTTTTATCTCTTTGTTGCTCTCAGAAGCCATTTTCTTCTAGGAAAGTGTTTTATAGTTGGAATTTCTTATCAGTGAAGGTCACACTGTAGTCACTTCCTGTCTGAGTCAGGACTGAGTCAGCCACTTACATACCTGATATTTACCTCTTTCAGGCAGAGAAAGAACGCAAACCACCCTCTACCTACGCCTAACCCTAACCTTAATGCCTAACTCTAACTGCCCCTATGAATGCCTAACCCTAATGACCTCCCACCTACACCTTACACTATCCCCCCCCCCACCACCACCACCACCACCACGCCTAACAGTAACCCCCACACAAACACTCCTAACATTTGCTTTCTGATATTGCAGCTAATTATTCCTCATCAGAATTAAGCTATTGTATAGGAAAACTTACCATGCCCGCTAAAGCCACTAATTATCCCACACCTAAATTACTGCCATAGCCACAATTTATGCAGCGGTCAAGAACTGAGTCCAAGTTATCTTGCCCAAATTAATGTAACTATTGCTTATTGTTCACTCTTTTTGCAGGGAAACGTAGTAGATCCAGGTTTTTCTAAAACGAAATCACCAGACAGAGGAGTATTGCCAAACAGATAGGCTACACTTCATATGGTAGGAGCATAGTGCCTGTTTTGAAATTAGCCAGAACTAACACATCTAAATTTTGTATCAACTGAACAACAGAATATGTACTGCTTCTCAGGATTGAGGCCTAGTTAATAGTGCTCAGAATCAGGGGCATAACCAGAAATCACTGGGCCCCCCTGCAAAAATATGGATGTTCCGTTAGGGCCTGCTCAGGGCCGTTTTGGGGGGCAAGAGGGGTTTGCAGCATGAGGGGAGAGCATTGGCCCCCACACACCCACATTGGTGGGGAGGGGGGGTCCTCTTCCCCCCTCACCTCAGGCTCTCTCCTCAGCACGCTCCACTCCTGCATTAATAGGTGGCAGGAACAAAGGCATACCTCTGTGTTCCACCACGGAGGTCCGATCTCTAAATGCCACACAATACTTCCTGTTTATCAGGCAGTAGCGTGTGGCACTTAGAGATCAGACCTTAGCAGTGGAACACAGAGGCATGCCTGTGTTCCTGCTGCTGTCACCTGTTAATGCAGGAGGGGAACATGCTGAGGAGAGAGCCCGAGGTAAGGGAGGGGGAGTGTCCCCCTCTCCCCGCCAATGTGGCATCCAATGCTCTCCCCTCATGCTGCAACCCCTTCTTCCCCACAAAAACAGCCCTGAGTGGGCCCTTAAGAGGCCCGGGGCCCCCCATGGGTGCAGGGGCTGCAGCCCCCATTGTTATGCCACTGCTCAGAATAATTCTGCATGTCAGCTCACTGCCCATACGATTCTATGGGGCTGTTTATAGTACTATGTTGCAGTGGTGCTCATCCAATATTCAGATATCTGAGCTACCCAGATAATCCAAACTTTTTCAGCTATCCGACCTCGGATCCGGATTCCGGATATCTGGGCAAATCCGGAATGCGGTATGCGGATTAGCAGTGGTATCCGGATAGGAATTTCGGATATCCGGTCGGATATCCGAATCCAAATACTGTAACTAAGGAGATGATCCATGACATAATTGAGCCAATCAGAGGGCTCCCAGTCTAAGCCCTAGCAACCAATCACAGAAGGGAACCCTGGCCAGCCCCTCCTGACCTCAATGAGCCAATCAGAGGGCTCCCAGCCTAAGCCCTAGCACCCAATCACAGAAGGGAACCCTGGCCAACCTCCCCCCCCCCCTGTATATTAAGGAGGGGTGCCATGATGAGAAATCTTGTCCTTGCTTGTTACTGCTCACTGAGAGACATGCTCCAGTGCTGCTGGCCTAGCAAGTGCTGTATACAGTGATAAATCTAAACCTTTTCAGTGATTAACACCTTCACTACACTATTGTTCTATTGTTTATTAGTTAGCTAGCTTGATTTCATTCAGTGACAGTCAGACCCTGTGCTGCAGCAGCTGCTAGGTCCTGTGTCTGTGTGTGCTGTGCACACAGGCCAGGCCTGCTATTAGCCTTAGCCACAGTATAGGTTAGGGAATAGGATTACTATGTTATTGTGTAGTTAGTACTGCAGTGCTAGTTAGTTGTTAGAGTAGTACTACTGTGTTAGCTTACTACAGATTACTGCAGTACTGCTGTGCTGAGCAGTGTCAGTGTGACAGTTAGACAGTTAGTGTGCACTAGTGTTTTCTACTCTGCTGTCTGTCACTATGTGCTGATTTGCTTTAATGTCCAACCCCGATTTTAATAAAGTACAAGTACCCCACATCATCTGGCTGAAGCAAGCTGGCTCTGGCAGTGGTCAGACTCAGCGCACCAGAACCCCCTCTGCCACTCCTGTCGACACTGAGGCCTGTTCAGGCAGCCAGTCCTCAGTGGCCTCCTCTGCTCCCTACACCGCTTCCCGTGCAAGGAAAAAACTCCGCCAGACCCTGTTGGGCGAGTCTTTCCCAGTTGTTGGCAAGAGGGGGCATGAAGTGGCTGGGAATCACTATGCCTGCCTTACTACCCTTTACCACCACCACCACAACCTCCTGGCTCCTCCTGATTAACTATTACTAACTAAGCCGCCTGGTTCACAATTTTTTTTAAAGCCATGGTACCACCAACGCTACATGCCACGTACATGGGCCACATACACGTGCCACGTCCGGCATGCTCCTGGCACACGGTACACCTGCTGCTGCTGCATTGCCCTGCTCCTGCTGCCTGTGCTGCTCCCACCGCCAGGGTGCCACAGGCCACTGCTGATACCACCTATATTTAACCCCAAACACAATTGCTGCGTAATTTTTTGGAGGTGTCTGGGCTGAAAACTGTGATGTCCCAGTTGTGCGGTTGGACTTTGGACACAATGTGCGCTGCACGACCGCTGTCTAGAACCTAGTCCTGATGTTAATTTACAGCCATTTTTTTTTTATTTTAACTCCCCACATAATCAATTAGTGTTTCTCGTTAAAAAAACATGATGCTACATGCCTCATTTACCCTAAAAAAAACATTTTGGAAGCAATTTGAAGGCCACTTCTGGTTTTCTATCTGGATATCCGAATCCGACCGGATATCCCGGATAATGGGTTCGGATATCCAATTCTATTCGGATACCAAAAAGTTTGGATTCAGATATCAATTCGGATTTTAAAAAGGGGTATCCGAGCACCCCTGCTGCGTTGTAGCTGATCGTGTTATTCTTACTGCATGCAGGCTTTGTATTAAAGTCTATGTCCCGTCTTCATTGCAGCTCACACCCATTACAATGCATTATATTGCATGCGTTATGCAACTGATCACTGTGAACCTAGTCTGAGAATTGTTTTTATAGTCCTCAACAATCTGAGAAAAGGGCATTTCACTTAGGGCAGCTCCGACTATTTTGTGGTTTGTTTTCACAGTCTATTCTTTAACTTTTGCCTACTGCTTTCAGATAGTTTAAGTGTCTTACCTTGGTCACATACTCATGCTGCCTCCTGAAAGAGGGCCTGTCACCTTTACATAAAAATTACAACTTGTGGAGGAAGTAGCGTCCAATCAGACAAACCAACAATGAAATAGAGTTGAAAAATGTTCTATTAATGGGGGTCCATTAATCCATCAGATATTTAGTACTGGTGATTGCTTAACAAATAAACTAATCTTAATTAAATTTTAAGTGTATTGTCTTTTTTCAATTCGCAGTGTATTATATTAATCATGTCAAGTTTTAACTTTGTTATCTTTAATGAAAAAATAACAACTTATAAACAGTTTACAGAATAGATGACTTTCAATAACTATGTGGCACTTGCTTCATTTTTCATTTAAGCACACTCAGTGATTTATTACATGGTGTATTGTCAAAAAGTGATACATGAGGTGATAAAAATCATTGCAACCTGCAGCTTTGAAATATATATCTAAGCTGTCAGTTGTTATCTTAAAGCAAAAACTCACTTAATATTTTCATACTCAAACGGCAATAGATATTTACTGTAAAACTCAAGGTGCCTTCATTGCCAAATACACTCCTTTCATAGCATTCTGGCCAAGAAACAACAGAAACCAAATTAAAACAGGCTTTAAAAATGAGCTCTGCAAGCTTTTAATAATAACTCTCAATCCTAGATATTATTATTATTGTTCTTATTTCCAAGTGACAAATGTATGGAAGTTCACATGAATGTTTTAAAGATACCAACCATGCCAAGCCCTGAATCCACCTGCCACTGTAGTCTAGCACTCAGGCAGCATTGGCAATCTGCTCAGTGATGCTCATCCAGATTCCAGATACCTGAACTATCCAGATATCCGAACTTTTTTCTGGTATCCGAACTTGGATATGGATTCCAGATAGCTGGATAAATCCGGAATGCACTATCTGAGAAAATCTGGATACTTATTAGGTATCTGGAAATCAGTCCAAATACCTAGTTCGGGTACACGGATCCGGATAGCGTAACCACGGAGATGACGTCCATGACGTCATTGTGCAAATCAGAGGGCTCCCAGCCGAAGCCCTAGCAACCAATCACAGAGGGGAACCCTGGCCAACCCCTCCTGTATATAAGGCGGGTGCCATGCTGAGAATCTCGTCCTTGCTTGTGACTGCTCACTGAGAGACATCTCCAGTGCTGTTGGCTAAGCAAGTGCTGTATTACTGAGTTAAACCTATCGTTTTTGCTCCTAAACACCTGTACTACACCAGTATTTTATTGTTTTTTAGTTAGCTAGCTTGTATTTTGATTTTAGTCAGTGTGACAGTCAGACTCAGTGCTGCAGCTGCTAGGCTAGGTTAGAGCCTGCTGTGTGCACAGGCTAGGCCTGCTGCCAGCCTTAGCTACAGTATAACTTATAGGTTATTATGGATTAGATTACTGTACTACTACTAGTCTTATATTGTGTGTAGTTAGTTGTTAGAGAGAGTACTACTACTGTGTTAGCTTCATTTACTACAGATAGTTAGTGCAGTGCTGCTGTTAGAGTCAGTCAGTGAGTGACAGATAGACAGTTCGTGGGTGCTCCCGTCACTCCGTCAGTTGAAATTCTACTAGTACTACTACAACTAGTCTACTACTACCAGTTATATATAGTTAATTTGTAATGAGTTAGCTTACTTTAATTGCAGTGCTGTTACAGTGTGACAGATAGACAGACAGTTAGTGTGTCAGTGTGTGCTACTCTGCTGTCACTCCGTTAGTTGAAGTTCTACTACTGCTACTATCTACTAGCACTACTGATTTGAATAAAGTACAAGTACCCCACTTCATTTGGACACATATAAAGTTGTACTATTGTATCTGTGTGGGTCTTGGGTGCTCCCCTCAACATGGAGGGGGTTATCCTTGACCTGTAGAAAAAGTGAGACCGGGAACCCTTATGGTGCAGTATTGTTAGCATAAAATGAGGATGTAAAATTGTGAATAATTAATTTATACTCACAAAGGTGGGTTGCAATCCTGCAATCACCGTAAATGCGTGCAGAAGAATAACCGTCTCTGCTCAGTATCCTGGATCCTATGGTCCTGTTCCCTGGTAGATTGTGTCGCCCAGAGGTAGGAGTGACACCTCAAGGAGGTGTTGGATATACAAGTAAAACACGTCGGTGGAGGCACCCAAAGGTATGTTATGGCAATAACTAGCTAATGTTAAATTGAAATCAAATACATAAAATAATAAACAATAAAATAATAATAAATTATTATTTTATGTATTTGTTATCAATTTATCATTATCTAGTTATTGCCATAACATACCTTTGGGTGCCTCCACCAACGTGCTTCACTTGAAAGTTGTACTATGTCTGCTGGCACTGCCAGCCGGGGGAGGGGCAGCATGAAAAGCAAGGGCAAGAGGAGAGGGACCCACCGCCAGGGTCCACACAGAACAAATCTTCTGCTGCCAGTCTGCCACCAGCTATTACGCCACTACAATAGTTGTATTTTGTTGGAAAAAAAAAAACCTGTTTAATTTTTTTGAGATGTCTGGGCTGAAAACTGTGATGTCCCAGTTGTGCATTGGACACAATGTGGGCTGCACAACCTCTGTTTGGAACCTCCTGATGTTAATTTACAGCCATTTCTTTATTTTTTTTTTTGTATTATACATCCCCACACAAACAATTGCTGTTTTTCTTTAAAAAAAAAATTGATGCTTCATGCATCATTTACTATAAAAGACGTTTTGAAAGCAATTTAAAGGCTACTTCCGGATTCTAATCCGGATTCTGGATTTCAATCCGGATAATGGGTTCGGATATCTGGATAGACTTGGATTTCCAAACGGTTCGAATCCAGATATCTGGATTTATCCAGATTTTTTGCTTTCCAGATCCGGAACCACCCGGATATCAAAAAGAGGTATCCGAGCACCACTGAATTTGCTACATAAGGCATATAATATGCAGGGTTATCACATAGTGTTGTAGTGTATAAAAATACAACAAATTTGGATTGCATATGGACTGCATGCGCAGTCCAAAATGCCTGTAATGCTTATCAGCTGCAATATATTGCATGTCCCAATTTGGACATTTCCATTTCCATTTTTTGAGACATATAAAGCAAATGTTTATCTTTGTCTTTGATTGTATTTTTACTAGGTACTTCTACTAAGTTTATGTCAAGATTCAGACCCATTTCAAATAAAGATGCAGGGAGTAGGAAAAAAAACTAGCACTGCTGTTAGTTGCTCTTTAATCCAGATTCTTACAATAGTCACATCACGAACATTATATACAAAATAAAGGTAGACATACCATGAGGAGTGATGTACCTGACGGCTGTTTCGCACAAAAGTGGGAGGATGCCGTATGCCGGATCCCCGGAGATATACTGTATGTACGGGTAGTTTATGCATACCACCTTGCAGCCTCGGGAGAAGCACTGAACGGCCATCAGGCAACCTTAGCCAGCACCAACTGGCACAAATTACGTCACTCCTCGTGGTATGTCTACCTTTATTTTGTATACGATGTTCATGGCATGACTATTGTAAAAAACTGAATTAAAGAGCAAGTAACAGCAGTGCCAGCTTTTCTTCTCATTCTCCCTCCTGCATCAGAATCCACTTCATGCAGCCTGAACATGCTGGCAATGCTATCTGGATAGGAGTGGTGTTTAAAGAGACCCCCTTACCCTATGCTCTGCATCTGCTGTAGTGCCAACAAACCTCTACACATTATCCATTTCAAATAAACCAGGTCTACGAGAGTTTTAAGGGGACAAGTCAATATTGTACATAATTTGACTGATACATTTTATAAGGCAGGTGGGGAAAATTCCTGAATAATCTTCGTTTAGTAGTACAACTTGTTTGTAGGTCTTTGTATGACAAAAAGATTTAGACCCAAGTGGCCACTTCTTCTTATAGAACTGTAGGATGTGCATGTCTTGTTATGCCCATTTGGCACCATTGTCTGTGGGTGTGGAGGCTACAGAGGGTCTGTGCAGATCCTCAGACCATAATCATGCTGGAATATGTCTGTGCATGTGTAGAGGTTGGCACACATGAAAATGTATAAGCAAGGATTTGCACTCCAAAATATCCAAACATTTGCTCATTTTAGTCCCCTTTCTACCCTGAAAGCAGTCAGTACTGTCAGTTCTGGAATGCTCCGTAGACTGCAAAATGAATGTCCTGTTCCTCTGCTTACCATTGTGACCAGACCTGCTTTTGACTTTGTCCAGTGTCCATTTCTGTTGCTGACTTTGCCTGTACCAGACTCTGTCCTTTATTGCTGCCTTCCCTGACCTATTTATCTGCTTTATGTCTATGAATGTCATCTTCCTGTCCCAAGTTCTGGCATGTACCTGACCCAGCCTACTAGGAGACAACTTTCAGAATGCTTTGTGAGTTGTTTGGACAGCCATCCAAGGGCAGTACATGTGTGTACTCTGACACTTTCCATGAGTGGTTTAGTGCGCAATGGGCTTATTGCCTCAGCTTGAATTTCTGGATATAGAGCATAAAATGTTTGCTTGCTTACTGACCGATGTAGAGTACGAACCAATTTTAAGGAGGGAACCTCATTATGTTGAGTTGGTCCAGAACAATATTCTCAAATAAAATATGGATGGGAGTGCAATTCCTTTTTTATTCCGATTAGTAAATGGTATTATACTATGCAAGTTTCCTTTCCCAAGGTTTATTCGGCTCCTGGTATGGTTCCATGATCAAGACCAATTCCACTATATATCGGGATGGCCTTGTGTGAGAGGAGGAAATGTGCACTGTATCACCCTCACCATACCAGACAATGAAAAATTGTGTGTGGTGCAGTGTCACTTCAGCCATGGTGTCTGTGGTGATGGGGAATTAATGACAGTAAAATTACACTATTGGAGTTTTCTGATTACAGATCCCTCCCAGAGGCGTTTCAAACCACTGGAACTACAGAGCTGTCTAGAAGGCGCCACAAATTTTCTGGCAATGCAAGGAAAAAAAAAGTATTCAAAAATGAAGACTGTCTTCCTTGATAATCTGATCATGCAATGTTAAGGACATGATACCTCACATTGTTCTGTGGGGATATGATATTGGGACTTGTAATGGGGGTGTTGTTTGTATTTGAGGTGCATAGTGGCAGCATGTGCTGTATGACATACAGAGCTGGATAATCCACAAGGCAATACTAGGAAGCTGTCTAGGGCCTGGAGAGAGTCTAGGGGCCTGGTGGATGCAACCCCCACCAAATCTAGCTAGATAAGCCATTTGACCATCAGTGGAGGGCTAAAAGCGTTATCTTAACTAGGGCCTCATTTCATAGTAATCCCTTTCTAATAGCTTATGGTTATATCATATGTGAAGTGTTCTATAGTTTGGGTGATTTTTAGGGGCGAGGGGGGGGGGGGGGGGGCACAGGTTTTCTGGCCTGAAGTGACAAAAAGGATAGAAACTTGAGTGACTGAGAATTACCTGCCACAACAGGATCCATTGTACTTTGATGCACAGTAGAGATGTTGCGAAAGGTTCCCAAACCGTTCGCCGGCAAACATCTCAGAATCTCTGGGCCCTGTACTACTTCCGGGTCGCTATGACCCGGAGTAGTATGCCTGCGCTGGCCCGGCAGTGCGCGTCCTAGATCGCGCTCCTGTTGCCGGGCACTTTCTGCGCATGTACGTGATGTCATGAGTGACGTCACGCTCATGCGCAGAGAGTGCCCGGCAACAGGAGCGTGATATAGGATGCGCACCGCCGGGCCAGCGCAGGCGTACTACTCCGGGTCATAGCGACCGGGAAGTAGTACAGGGCCCAGAGAGATTCGCCCGGCTAACGGTATGGGCCATCTCTAATGCACAACAGTTCTTTACTTGGCATGGTTTCCAGATAGAACCAGACTATGTGCTGTAATTATTTACTGAGGAGTCCCAAATAAGTACTTATGATTCTGTAGAAGAAGAAAGAGTAGGGCATTTATTAATTGTAGCATTCTTCCAAGACTTCTCTCATTTGTCTTTATTTCAGCTCTTGGTCTTTCATAGTCCTAGGCTTACAGTTTTACTATAATGGGGATTTAGAGAAGAGAAAAGCTCTATTCATTCATGCAGTTTACAGCTATTGAAGACAGACCTTGATCAAGTCTAAAAATATAAGCAAAGGAAAACAAAGAATCTGTCTTGCTCATAAAATCTTAATTTACTGGAAGTACAAGTAGTCATCTCATCTTTTTTTTTTCTTTTTTAATTTTGTATGCCCTTAGCTGTACAGAGGAAATGATGTTTGTGGCGTGTGTTAGAGGTCAGTTTTGATTGATTATGCCGGAGAAAGAAATCCATTTTTAGGTTTCAAGGATCTTTCAAACAACTACTGTTTACTAACTACAGCTTATTATTAGCATTCTTTATTTGTACTATGTGGTTTGAATATTTTTATTGTGTCTTTCAATTTGACCAATGTGACACACGATATCCACGCATTGTATCGCATACAGTGATAAATGCAGGCAATGAAAAGTATGCTTTAGAGTCACTGTTGGGATGCTGCATGCCATATAAAGAAACACACCCGCTGCACTGTGAACATTGCATAGGTGGTGCATTGCAGTGCAGCAAGCCATGTTACAAAGCAGCTATTATGCTGCACTGCAATGCATCACCGTGATCACTGTGAACCTAGCCTAACGCTTAATAGACCTCTTCTGTGTAATTAAATTAAAAAAATAATTCTGTATAATTTAATATTACAAATTCTATATGCTGCATCAAATTTATATTTCCTTCACAGTTATATATATATTTATATATATATACAGGATCTTCTCAAAAAATTAGCATATTGTGATAAAGTTCATTATTTTCTGTAATGTACTGATAAACATTAGACTTTCATATATTTTAGATTCAAATACACACAACTGAAGTAGTTCAAGCATTTTATTGTTTTAATGTTGATGATTTTGGCATACAGCTCATGAAAACCCCAAATTCCTATCTCAAAAAATTAGCATATTTCATCTGACCAATAAAAGATTAAAACAAAAAAAGTCAACCTTCAAATAATTATGTTCAGTCATGCACTCAATACTTGGTTGGGAGTCCTTTTGCAGAAATGACTGCTTCAATGCGGCGTGGCATGGAGGCAATCAGCCTGTGGCACTGCTCAGGTGTAATGGAGGCCCAGGATGCTTCGATAGCGGCCTTAAGCTCATCCAGAGTGTTGGGTCTTGCGTCTCTCAACTTCCTCTTCACAATATCCCACAGATTCTCTATGGGGTTCAGGTCAGGAGAGTTGGCAGGGCAATTGAGCACAGTAATACCATGGTCAGTAAACCATTTACCAGTGGTTTTGGCACTGTGAGCAGGTGCCAGGTCATGCTGAAAAATGAAATCTTCATCTCCATAAAGCTTTTCAGCAGATGGAACATGTGCTCCTACTTTAGGTGAGTGTCTATATATATATATATATATATATATATATATATATATATATATATATATATATATATATACCGTGGGATGAGCAGCACAAACAGAAATTATATGCAATACTATGCAAAGCATGCAAACAGCACTGGAGACCCCCAGTCTCCATAAGAAATACATAAATACAGAGGAGCTACAGCACACAACAGGAAAGCAGTGACAGGGATTCTTGGTTACACTTTAACGTGCTTACAGGGACTCCGAGCAGTAAAATAACTATGGAAAGATGCATACCATTTCGAAGCTCTCTTTCTCCTCTTTCCAGTATTATATAAACCGCCACCCTAAGCCTTTTAGTTTTCGTTATTTTCACTATTGAAATTGCGGCCGCCATCTTGGATTCCTTATTCAGCATTGTATCATGCAGGACGACACTTTCCCCAGTGTCGGCAGCTCCATTCAGTGCAATGCAATGAAATACAAGGAACCCAGGGGGATATAATTAGAAACATCATGCCGGTAGGTGTGAGGATATTATTAATTAGTTGTGGGTATGCTTAAAGGCATACCCACAGGCACTGCTCGGAGTCTCTTTAAGCTCACCAACTGCGCCAAAGTGTCCCCAATCTGGTGAGTCCTACTCTAATCAGGCAAAAATGCTAGTTTTTATTAGCGTTCTAGTGGGAACCATGCCAAAAGCCCAAGGGTAAACCAAATGAGAAAAAGAAATTAAAAACACCTCACCTTCTTCTAGCTACTGACTTAACTTTGAGCTCCGTAAAATCGTAGTTAATTTTGTTTGTAAATGTACCATACTCAGAAACCCGTAATTTCAGAATTTCACATAATTTTTTTGCCGACTGATGTTAATAGCAAAGCCACCATACATGCTATCAGCACCAAAATTGTTATGTATGTAAAGGGCAATAGTGGGAATAAGGCTAAAAAAGAATGTGCCTTCTTCCCACTACAAGACCTTGTGGTTTTTGAAAAAAATGTTAAATATGCAAAGGAAAATGTTTTTTAAACTGTTATTTTTCTGAGTTAAAAGCCATTTTTTCTTTGCATTTTTAAAATCGATTTTCAAGGAGAAAAACTACAAGATCTTTTTGATGATGGGGATGATAGCCTGTATGGGGGCTTTGCTATTAGCTGCTAAAGTCAGCACGAGATTACGCAAACATTACACAAAATTATAAATGGATTACAGGAAACCAGTTTAATGTCCAAATTGTAATTATGTATGGCCGCAAAATTTACTCCGAATTTTGTATAATTGTAATTAGCAGATTGTTATCATCGCTATATGTGACAGCTATTTTACCTGCAAAGCAAAAGAACAACAATAGAAACTCTGAAAGATGTAATTTGTATGAAAAAATTATAAATTACAGTGCACTGGCTTTTATTTTGAATTTTTTCTGGGGATCAGTGGATCTTATCAGATCAAAAAGTTGCTTTATTATCTATTCCAATTGAATCCAGAAGGTCTTCCCCTTCTATATAAGATAAAGTAATAGTATTCTGCATACATAACAGACACTTTATCTGTCTTGAACAGAAAAAATAGAGCACCACATTATTTAAACCAAGATCCATGTCTATAGACGAATACGTTGATATGATACAACAAAAGCGTCCATGACACAACAAATCTGCCAATAAATCCAGCTCCAGATACAAATAATCTTTTATTAAGGAAACCACAATAAAAACAATTACAAACCTAGTACAGCAAATAGGTACATCGAGTGCGGGAATAATCACCAAAAATATTCCTGATACTATTATATCTAATCCCTGTTCGGGTGAAGCAATTGCAATAAATGCAGCATATACAGGAATTAAATAACAGACACGGCGGCCGCCAATGCCGCACAGTAACGTGTCCGGGTGTAACAACCCACTGATAAACCAACAGTATATGTGCTAAAATATCAAACTGTGCACTCACCCTGGGGGATAGAAACCGCACACCGAGACCCAGATGCCGCGCCTACCTAGGTAATTCCTGTATATGCTGCATTTATTGCAATTGCTTCACCCGAATAGGGATTAGATATAATAATAGTATCAGGAATATTATTGGTGATTATTCCCGCACTCAATGTACCTATTTGCTGTACTAGGTTTTTAATTGTTTTTATTGTGGTTGCCTTAAAAAAATATTGTTATTTGTATCTGGAGCTGGATTAATTGGCATTTTTGTTGTGTCGCGGACGCTTTTGTTGTATCACTTCACTCTGTCTTGCTCTGTTCCGTAGACAACTTACATCCATGGCAGCATAAATCTGTCCTCTGTGCTTATTACCAAAGAAGAGATGCATGCCTTTTAGTTTACAGACCTACAATGCTCTAAAATTGCCTATGTACCATAAACAGTGCTGGTGATTCCATAGAGGCAAAGGAGGCAATTGCCCTCGGGGCCTAGAACCTGTATGGGCCTCTAAGGGGTCTCCGCTTCCCCAACTTTACTGTGCTCTCCGGGGCCGCTGCAATGTCTTTGATAGAGAATTTCACCTGCCCTGATGGGCTCACTCCTCTGTCAGTCCGTGGCTCCATATACTCCCCGACTTCATCCTCACAGGGGCAGCTCTCCTCCCTGAACCGGTGCCATATTATTACTTAACCTATTTTGGTTCCTGGACGTAGTTTCTACGTCCAGGAACCATGCGCGCTAGCGCGCGCCCCCGCGGCCGATCGCGCGCGTGCACGCGCACTCCTGGCCGCGGATTCGGTAGCCAAGGAATCAATGTATCGGGCTATGGAGCCCGATCACTGATTCCTCTCCCCCGCTGAAAAAGCGACAGCTTCTCTCGGAAGCTGAGCTTTTTCTGGCCGTCTCCTTCCCGATGCGTCACTCTAAGCGCGTGCTACGCTTAGAGTGACGTCATGTAAACAAACTCATGGCCGCCATCTTGTGGCCAAAAAGTAATACTACACCTGAAAAACAAAAACAAAAAGAATTAACACACATTTACATTATAAATCTATTGTTTACCTCCCACCCTCCCAAAAGTACCCAAATAAAATGTTTAGTATAAAAAAAAAAAACCATTACAATAATAAAAAAAAAAAAACATGTAAATATTTACCTAAGGGTCTAAACTTTTTAAATATCAATGTAAAGATGAAATATTTCTATATTTTTTTTATTTTAAACTTGTAAATAGTGATAGATGCAAAATGGAAAAAATGCACCTTTATTTCCAAATAAAATATTGTCGCCATACATTGTGATAGGGACATAATTTTACCGGTGTAATAACCGGGACATATGGGCAAATACAATACGTGAGTTTTAATTATGGAGGCATGTATTATTTTAAAACTATAATGGCTGAAAACTGAGAAATAATGAATTTTTCCATTTTTTTCTTATTCTTCCTGTTACAATGCATTTACAGTAAAGTGGCTCTTAGCAAAATGTACCCCCCAATGAAAGCCTAATTAGTGGCGGAAAAAACAAGATATAGATCAGTTCATTGTGATAAGTAGTGATAAAGTTATAGGCTAATGAATGGGAGGTGAACATTTCTCATGTGAAAACGACGGAACCTGAATGGGTTAATAACATGCCAGTGGGTAATGAAGCCCCTGTGTAATGGAGTGCCCCTGTGACCATGAAGTTCAGGAGTGCATGGAGCCACGGATTAACAGAGTAGTGTGCCAGCCAGGGAAGGTGAGATGCTACTTTGATGAAGACATTGCAGGGGCACCAGGGAGTACAGTTAAAGTGAGCCTCCAGACTAAAAATCTACTCAGCAGCACTGAAAAGGCTTGGTGTTTAACAGTTTCACATCAGAACTTTGTTTTTCTTACCCGTGCCTCATTTTTAGCTGCACAGAAAAAAACTGCCCAGGCATTTTTCCCCTGATGCTGTGCAAAGCATCATGGGATTTCTGATGTTGTTGTTCTCCTTCTGCTGTTTTGGCACAAATGTGTTTTTTTAGACTTTGAATTTCAGATTTGAAACCTAGCACACGCAGCTTGGAGAGGTGATCAGGACACAGGACAGTTAGAACTTTGTCTCATGCTCACTGTCACCTCCTTTCAACCAAAAGGATGGCTGCCCCCATGAAAAAGATGGCTGCCCCCATGAAATTACAAACATGTGCGTGTTCTTTTAAAACAGGGTGGGTAAGAGATTATATTACCTATCTATTTTAATTAACATAACTACTATATTTTAATAACAGTATGTTTGTTTAGGCTGAAGTTCCCCTTTAACCATTTCAGCCCGCAGGGATTTTTCACCTTATGGACGAGAGGAATTGGCTTTGGGAGAAAAACTAGGAGTTCGCAATCGAAAAGAGTTACATTTGTGGTTTAAGCAAATAAAATGAATAGCCTGCCATGGATGACTTATTCCATAATACCTATGTAGGATAACTGTTGCATGATAGGGATTGAGACGTGATATCTTGGATGACAGTTTTGGGTCCAATACTGTGCAGATGTATTGCTATAGTCTCCGGCTAATGATGCATCAGCTTCTAGGGAGGGGGTGGAGGGGCAACAAGTGGTGCATGATGGAGCGGCTTCCCACGGGCGGGGTGAGTGGGGAAAACAATGCACTTGGGGACCACTCAGCCATCAGGAATTGCTAAAGATTCATCATGCTGGATCTTTAGGGGATGTTGTCAGGATTGTACACATGCTGGATTCACGCTATGTTCTCAGCCAAGGTGATCTATTTCAATCATGCTTGAGCTGAATCTAGTGTGTGTACTTATCTTAATTCTCTAGGTTACCATGTGGGATACAGAGTGTGAGATAAGGAGGTGGCAACTAAATGAAAGACTGCTCTTTCATAGGCCAGTGTCTTGTGGCCTATGCCTAAAGCTCAACACACACCATACAATCTTGGTTGTACAGATTTACCAAATCTATGTAGTATAAGGGCCAACAGATTGAAAATACCTTGAATGATTGATTGGATAAGCTCTTATACTACATGAAAGTGGTAAGATTGAACAACCAAGATTGTATGGTGTGTGTTGAGCCTAACACTGGGCATAGAGAATTCTGTCAGTATCAATATTTTTTCATTGCTCATTTCAATTATTTTTGTATGTGAAGCAATGCACAGTCGTGTAAATTTTCAAATTTTTACAGTCTTGAAGAAACTTTACAATGAGGACAATTTTAAGTTTTTATAGATCTATATGGATATTTATTCACTCCTTTTTCTAGTAGTAAAATTTCATGCAATGTTAGCCTTTTTTAGAAGCAGGACACTGTATGCTTAAATGCTACCAGGATATACCTTTTATTGGCTAACACACCTCAGTGCAACTACAAGATCCGAAAACAGCTCATCTTTTATCAGACATGAAGTAAAACAGAAAATGACAGTTTTTAGGCTTCATATGCACTAAAATAGGATGAGAGATTGCTGTAGAGTTGCTCAGGTTCGGTCTGGTTTGCTAAGAATGAAAAAAAGGTGAGAAGAATTAAGAACATACTGTATTTTATGGACTATAAGATTCACTTTTTCTCCCCCAAAAGTGTGGGAAAAAAGTCCCTGCGTTTTATAGTCCAAATGCAGGGAGTTCCTGACTTGTGAACGCCTGCCAATATGAACCTGCAACCCACCGCAATGTCGGGGACTCCCTGTACTGTGCCATGCAAAGGAGTAAACGAGGACAAATGGAGGACACAGGGGGACAAAAAGAGGCAAAGTGGAGGACACAAGGGGGACACAAAGGGGCATAGAGGAGGACACAAAGAGGACAGAGGCGGACACATGGGGGCACAGTAAGGACACAGGGGGACAGAGGAAGACACAGGGAGACACAAGAGGTACACAGGGGACATAATCCACAAGATGCCCCTTCACCATGGATGCACCAGGTTTAGTATATATTTTGTTTCCCCTGGTCTTTGTCCTCTAAACCTAGGTGCGTCTTATGGTCAGGAGTGTCTTATAGTCCGAAAAATACGGCAAGTTAATCAGCAAAATGGGGTTACATTTTTGTTAAATTGCCCACTATTAAGTGGCAAAATTCGGCAGATTTCTCCTGGATTTTAACTTGGTACAATTGTCGAAAGGTTAGTGAACTAGCAGCTGTGTGGTTGCAATTTGTTTTTGTAAATCCAGCCCAACTTGGCATGATTGCTGCTTGTGTTCTCTAGATTTCATTGTTAGGGATGTGTGACAGTCATAAATCTGAAGAATATGTTTGGAAAAGCAGATTTTTGGGGACAGTATATGCACGTTTACCTTATCATGTCATTTACTGTCTCAGGTACATAACATATATATTTTTTATATTATTGAGTTCCCATACAGGTAAATGTTGACTAATTGAACATGTTAGTTGTTGTCTGCACTCTGTTTTTATTAGCCACACAGAGATTTACAACTCTAATAATCAGGGAGGCCTGGGATCCACTAGCAGTGCTTTTCTAAGTGCTTGTGATTTGTAAAGCTCTTGCTAATGCAATGCTAAGAGAGATTTTTAGAAAATCACATCCCTCAAGTGGGATCACACACATAGCATTACATTAGCAAGAGCTTTTCAAATCACAAAAGGCTTAGAAAAGTGCTGCTAGTGAGTTTCAGGCCTTATAGTTATACTACTTGCCAGTTGTAGAGTATATGTCATTTTGAGCTGTGGGTTCCTAATCCTTAGAGTGAGAAATATGAGAAAAAGAACACAACTTAGTTGTATGTAGGATTGGAACTGTACATATATGTTTTATCTCTGCATGTCACTTCAGGAACCCTGTAAAATAATGCCTACTTGCCATTTTCTTTGCTAATATTACCCCAAATGTAACACCTCTACGCCTTTAGGTAGAGTAACTCTTAATGCATTGCTCCCATAATACCCAAGGCCGGATTTATACTTTGTGTGCTCCTAGGTCAAGCATGCTGTAGTTCTCCTTTCTTGTGCAACAGCACCACTCCCATTTCGTGTGCAGCCCCCTCTTCCATGTGTACCAGCCATGTATGCAGCCCCTCTCTTTCATGAACAGCAGCAGTTTCCCTTTGTCATGTGTTGCTCCCTATTTCCAGACTCCTCTTTCATATGTATCATCCCCTTTTTCATGTGCAGGTGCCCCCTTGGGCTGCAGCCATCCAATGCCCGGGCCTTTGCTGCCTTCGCAGACATCCAGCCCTAATAATACCTTTGATTACAGGTGCTGCACAACAATTAATATAATTCAGAAACAAAAAACATCTAGTTCTTGACCATGGATGATATAATGCTACGGACACCAAGAAATACGCTTTGTCTTTAACACTGGTTTTGTGGATGTCAGCATTCAGTTGCTTCATTTACCTGCATTCTTGCTCCAATGTACTTAATTAATTTGTATAAAGAAGATGTGGTATGTGGTGCATGTCCTCCTGAGATTCGCCAGGTCCTCCTGGAAATGATTTTGCATGCTGCATGATTTATGGGTTTGCATTTCATTGCCAGTGAAATTTGAAATGAAGGCAATAAATTGCAGCAAGCACTGTATTATGAGTTTACTGCTCTACTTCAAGACTTTTGACATTTGTTGGTATCATAACAAGAAGTAGTTTGGGTGGAGAAAAGGCAAAGTACATATAAAAGATGATACTCATCACTAATGTAAAATAGTAAGGAAGAAGTGTTGGCTCTATAATTCATACACACTGTATATTTCTATACCTTTCATACATTGGATGACTTTAACCACTCTACGACTGCCTAACTGCTTGGCGGCTGCACCCCCAGGACCGCCCAACGCCGGAAGATGTCAAGTCCTGGGGCAGGAGATTAGCGGGGATTGCTACAAAAGAAACCGCCATTTATTTACTTTGTACAGTGTTGCGATCTACTGTAGCTCTTTACTGGGGACAGCCCTGTCAGGATGTCCCCTGGAGCGGCTCTCTACGTGATCCCCTCTCATAGGCTGATGCCTATGAGAGAGGATCGTCATGATTGGCTCTTGGGGGGATGGAAAATAAATAAAAAAATAGCCAAATTAATTAAAAAAACAAATTAATAATAATAATAATAATAAAAAAGCTCCTGCAGTAGCGATCAGACACCACTGCCAGAAAGCACTGTTGGTGGCAAGAAAAGGAGGAAAAATTAATTTATGCGCTAAGTTGTATGGCTCTTAGTGTTGCTCTCCACGGCCTGTTTTTCCTTTGCGTGTGGGTGTTGGCAGTTGGGGACAGAATTCTTTCCGCTCTCCCTCTCCTTGGGTCCCGTCCTATGCCCTGAGGTAAGAGCAGAGCTATAGTGTGGCCCTCGGGAGTGCAGATTGCCTAAATGTCTTTATATCTAGCCCAGCCTCCCTCTTCCTCCTCACATCACCAGGGGCACAGCATGTTCTCCTTCCAGCCAATCAGAAATAGCCTTAGCAGTCATCTAATGCCCGCTACCCAGTGCTCTGGTTTGAGCTGAAGACTGAAGAGGAAATATTGAAATGCTTGTTTCTGCTGAAAAATCCTATGGCCAGAGGGATGGCAGAGGTACAGGCACTGTGTTCTGATACAGAACATGACGATAGAGGTGGTAGACAAGCAGTACGCTGGAGAGTTTGTGTGTAGCTGCGAGAGCTCTAGCTCAGCACTGTCAACCGTACAAGAGCAGAAGGGAGGAGAAAAACAGGGAGATCATCTTCACTGGAGACTGCACAATACCACTCAGTCCAGGACACGATGGATGCATCCTCACTTAGTAGAATTAGGATGCCCTTTTATGTAATTGTGCTGTATAGGGTGACCACATTAGACTGAACCTCCGGACTAAAAATCTACTCAGCAGAACTGAAAAGGCTTGGTGTTTCTTTAACAGTTTCACAGCATCAGAACATTGTTTTTCTTACCAAAGCATCTTTTTTAGCTGCATTTTTAGCTAAGCTCCACCCATCAAAGAAAACTGCCCGGGCTTTTTCCCCTGATGCTGTGCAAAGCATGATGGGATTTCCTATGTTGTTATTCACGTTGCCCAGCAACTGGGAGGGGTGATCAGCACACAGGACAGTTGGAACTGTGTCTCATACTCCCTGTCACCTCCTTTCAACCAAAAAGATGTCTGCCCTCATGAAATCAAACATTTGCCTGTTCTTTTAAAACAGGGTGGGTAAGAGATTATATTACCTATCTATTTTAATTAACAAAACTAATGTAACTTAATGACAGCATGTTTGCTTAGACTGAAGTTCCTCTTTAACAACTGAACAGCTCTAATGTCCATGTTTTTAAATGTTACAAAGGTGTACTCCGTGAATATTAGGTTAACCTAGTGCCCATTTAGTGTTCAGGAATAAGCTGTTTGTTCTTGTGAGAAAACGCGGAAGCACCGGCGCATGCGCTTCTGGCAGGGCGGCGGATTCCGCGTCCAGCGTGACTACTGATGTATGTGCTCACTCGTCTATGTGTCTGCCTGAACGCGGAGGAACCGCCGCATGCGCTGGCGGCATGGCGGCGGATTCCGCGTTTAGCACAACGGGCATTTCACAGCAGGGTTCTGGTGTGGCTGGGAGCTGTAGTCCACATAGGTTTAGGTGGACGCGCGCGCGCTGAGAGGAAGAGCTTTATACCAGTCAGTGGGGGATCAGCTGACCAGGCTGGTCAGCTGACGCCAGAAACAGTTTCCATTGGTCCAGCACTTGGGGGAGGCGCTGGAGAGCGCTGAACTATATATACTGGTGGCTGGGCATTTGCTGGTTGTCTGCCGTTGCGATCACTACGTGGTAGCACTCAGACCTTGTCAGTATCTGTGTTATTAGACCAGTTTCCAAAGGTGTTGATGGCCAAGGATCTCACACCTTAGTCTAGGAATTCTGTTATTATCTGTATTGTTATCTAGACCAGTTTCCTAGGTGTTAACGGCCAAGGAACTCACACCTTAGTCTAGGAATTATTTGTATTATCTAGTCTAGTTCCTGGAGTGTGAGAATCTTGGAGCTCACACTCAAGTCTAGGCATTGTTGATTATCTGTTATGACTTTCTGCATTCCTGACCATTCTCCTGATCTCTCATTTTGTACCTTTGTCTTTCTGATTCTCTGTTGCCAAAACTCGGCTAGTCCCTGGATTCTGAATCTGCCTACTGTCTCTGTACTTTATCTGTCCGTGTGTTAACGACCTGGCTTGTCCGAACTCGAGAACTATCTCTCCTGTTAGGAGATAGTTCACAGATCTGTCAGTGACACTTCTCTTGGTGTCACTTACGTTCTGTCCTTCCCACTCGCTGTCTGACTCCTCCCCCGGGAGAGTTCAGTCTATGGAAGGAACCAGTTGCCAAGCAGGATTCCTATCTGCTCTTGCACCTGCCTTCAGGGTGTGCTCCTCAAAGTATTACTGTTGCACCAAAACACTCTTGTCACTCAGGTGTCCAGAGGTAGGAGATATATCTGATTATCGGTGATACTGCAGATCATCAATAATCTGGTATTTATCTGCATTCTCGGTAATACTGCAGATCACCGGTAATCAGATCCTCTCTGTGTTACACCGATTGTTACAGTTCTGTTGGATTTCTTTATAACAGTAGATATGATCAGACCAGCTTTCAGTTGTGTTCTCTAGTACTAGCTACTAGCCCCTCTCCACGTCTCCACTGATTCTGGAGTGCCTAACATCATCTGTAGAATCTGTAGCACAGTACAGGTGAATTGCGTCAGATCTTTATAATCCCAACATGGTCATTTGGAGCACAGCACACAGTGCAGCTGTAGGAAAACTGTAATAAAGCAATTTGCTGTGACATATTTATTATTGCTGAGCACTTTGCATGCGCATAAGATTTTCTCTCAGTGTAGCAGAATCAGAAGTGTCCTTCGCCCCTTCTTACAGATGCAATGTTTTCATCTAAAGTGTCATCACAAATTATTGCTGAAGTTTGCAAAACTGTGGCTGTAGATTGGAAACACTGAGGTAACAAAATCACAGAATAGCAGGATTCTGAGACAAGAAACAGCTTATCTGCCCGTAGAACCTGCTGTTAATTATTTTGCAGATAGGCTGATCTAAGTAATTTAACCACTTTTTTTAACCACTCTAGACCTTGATTCCCCCTTTAGGGATCAGAACAATTTTGAAGGTTTAGCTATGTAATCACTCAGCAATAACTTTTTTCCCCTACCTATGACATCTTAATAATATATACACTTAAATCAGACTATATTTCCCCCCCCAAGAACAATTTTGTTTTCTATGCATTCTTATGGGAAAAAGAAGATAGAAAAAAATACAGTACATTATTTCTTCATTTTTTACCAATTACAGTTTCAAAATAAAACGTGCTATTCTAGATAAAAACCACAAATTTTATTTGGCTATTTCTCCTGTTTATCTCAAAACTTAAATTATGTTCCTGTCACAAATTATGGCGATGATATTTGATTCTGAAATAAAGGTAGAAATTAATCGGCAGCAGCAGCGGGCATTTAACATGGAACGCGGACATACATCCATGCGATGGAGGTCCAGTCTCTGTAAGCACCTCACACTACTTCCTGATAAGCAGAAAGTAGTGTCAGACGCTTACAGAAATGAACCTCTGTTGTGTGTGGAAAGTGGAATTATGTTTGCATTCTATGTTCCATGCCCGCTGCTGCCAATTAATGCTGGAGGGGGAGCACTGAAGGGAGAGTCCGAGGTGAGGGGGGATTGGCCTCCCCCCCTGCCGCTCTGTGTGGTCATTGCTCTAACCTCATGCGCTGTGACCCTGGGCCTGAGGCACCTAACTGTCTACCTATACCTGGCTATACTGTGGGCACCCGTGCCTGGCTATACTGTGGGCACCTGCCTCTCCCTGCCACTCTGTGTGGCCATCGCTCTCCCCTCGTGCGCTGCAATTGCTCCTGCCCCCAAAAACAGACCTGGGCGCCTCCCCCCGCATGGTTGCATCCCTTGCAGCCCTGATATTTACTCCCCTGCACTGGCCGCATACACTCTCAGGCACTTCCAGTCACTCTCAATACAAACCCTGTGGGACCCAATGTGAACTGCAGAAAACTGCAGCATGCTATCCATAAATTTGGCCGCATTGCAAGCGGAAATTCACGTCAATGGAAATGGTTCCATTGATATAACACTGCAGTTTGCGTGTTGTGCCGTGATTGCTCCGCACTGCGTGTAGTAGAAATGGGCTCTGAGTTGGGTAAGCAAGGGAAATTAATAATAATAAATATTAATTCTTGGAATTAGGTTTTAACTCTGAAACTAGTGATTATTTCTTTATGCAGATTTAATCATGGTATCCTTGGAGTTAGTATGCTATTGCTTTGTCATATGCTCAGTATCTCTTGCCAAGTGTAGTGACAGGTTTGCTTCAATCCTTGAATTTGTCCATTTCCCATGAGCTTAAGATTCATTTTTCTTCCATTATATATCCCCTTTGACTTATTTATTTTAGACATTCATACACATATAGCTACAACTAATATAGTATGCATAGAGCTATACTCCTTTCGTACAACAAAGGAACTGCATGCTTTATTGTCTGTCTTTTGATTAAAATGCATCTATTTATCAAACAACATGATTCCAGACGTGAACAAAAGGCATCCATTTTTACATTTCAACGCTCTATGGAGGAATCTAATATGGCCTTCTTCCGCAGCTTCAGTGTCTGTATATCAGAATAAGCTTTGAGAATATTTACTTGGCTGATACAGCAGAAGTGTTTTATCTGTCACTGCACTTGGTGCTGATTGCTCTGACTGTTCCAAGCTTTGCTGAGTGGATGTTGGACTATTTTATTTTATCTAAATGACTTCAAATGTATCCATGAATCAGATTTAACTTCTTGTACCAACTGAATTCAGACAACTTTCCCTGCTTGAAGCATTTAACATTCGAGGGTTGTTTTACAGTTTGTTTACGAGCAGGGAAATAATAAGATAAACTCTTACATCAGTTTTAGAACTTAATTATTTAAAGTAAATTGACATTGAAGTCAAGGGAAAACATGATTTAGTTTAAAAACAAAATATTTAAAAATACCAACAATATTCAGAGACAGAAGTTTCTGGTAGTGCCGAGTTTTAAAATGGTGAACAATACACAGGAAAATATTTTGAAAGAGATGAGTATTGCGAAATGTGTACTAATGATATTATCCTGGACTTTTCATCATATTTAATAAATTAATAAGAATAACTCTTAAAGTTGTTGAGGCAGCCTTGTAATCTATCCTAAAAGGACCATATTGACTATCCTTAAAGAACCATATTGGCTTATCTTCACACAAAAAAACGGACTCACTAAGGCCACAACCATTTTACTGCACTTAGATAACCCATTTCATGGACCATACTATGTCCATATCAACAACAGATCAGTAACAGACAAAACAGACCAAATAGAACCTCAATTCAGTTAAGTTAATGGAAGCAGCCAACCAACAAAGAAGGAAACTGATGTACCGCCATTGGTGCCATAATAAATTGTGGCCATGCTGTGAAATTTACTGGGTGTCGTGGACGCCCAAATTTCACAGTATAGCTGCAATTTATAATGGCACATATGTTGCACCCTAATGTTATCGTAATTTTGGCAGATTGGTGGCTGAGGTCGATTCCGATTAGGTGTGAGGGGGGTGGCTAAGGTTAGGCATTGTGTTGTTTTTAAGCAATAGGCATGGGAGAATGGTTCAGGTTGGGTGTGCGGGGACTGTTTAGGTTAGGCAGAAGGGTGTTTTTAAGGGTTAGGTGTGGGGGAGACAGTTAAAGTTAGGTGAGGGGGGTGTTTGTAAGGGTAAGGCATGGGTTGGACAGCAGTTAAGTTTAGGAATTGGTGAGGGAGGTTTCTGTGTGAGAGTAGTGTTAGGTTGAGATGTTGTAAAATATCAGTATTATTTACTGATATTTTACTATGGTAAGATACACTTTTCAAATGTGGAATATCGGTACATTTTTCAAAGATTCTACTTGCCGAAATTGGGCACCAACATTTCCTTGCAGCCATTTTTTATGCATACACCAATCAGAATCTTGCAAGCATTCAATGAAATCAATGGTAGACCACCACCACCACAGTTAACCATACCATCCCACCCAGCAGGCTGAGATTCTTCTTAAATACATGGAGGTAGCCAGTCAGATCACTCCTTCCTACGCACATAAAGCTTTATGAAGTGTTAAAATTGTTTGGCCAAATCAAACACAAAATAAAAGGAACCATGCACTTGACAAGAGCCTATGCTCTAAAACAACTGAAAACATATTCTTTGGATCTTCACAGTTAAAAGTGTACCACATATGCTTCATTACTAGTTAGGCATTTGGCAAACCATTATACCCGGCCTGTGCATCTGTTAGGCTCGAAACCACCATATTTTTCGGACCATAAGACGTACCTAGTTTTAGTGGATAAAAACCAGGGAAAAAATATACTAAACGTGGTGCATCCATGGTGCAGGGGTGTCTTATGGACCTTTTGCCCCCAAGCTGTCTCTATCAAAGCTACACTGCCCTTTAAAAATGGCAGTGACACTCATCCTTTACAAAAGGAGTCAGCAAGTGTATTAGAGCAGCAGGTTGCTGATGGAAACTTGTCGGTCTAATGTTTAACAAATACTGTACCAGTTTTAATTTGGAAAGTATGCTTTAAAATACAATTTTCCTTTCAGGACTGCAGATTTTTTTAAATAGTGTTTTCTATGGGATACGTGATCTGGTTCAGTGATTTGCCAATCAGAAGTATTCTGTTACAGAGAAGCTATAGTACTGAGTCTTACCACAGATCTTGTAAACCCAGTCCAGCTGAAGCATTGTCAGCATTACTAAGGAGCTATGTGATTATTCCAAGAGTGGTGACTTGTCACACTCACTGTGCTATCAGCACCAATCGCAGCTTCTACAGCAATAGGTGGTTACCATTGGAGGGAACATGTGAATGTCTCCCTGGTGATTAGTTGATGGCTCTCCGCTGGATGACAATTGGTGGGAGCTCTGCTTCTTGGTACTGCTCGCTGAAGCATTGGAGCCACTAATGGAGGGAAGCTAGAGGCTGGCATCTGATTGACTTGCATCTGGGTGCTCCCTGATCACAAGCCATCAGCCAAACTCTGTACAGCAGCATGGCATTAGATTACACAGCATTAGTAATGTCACCCCTACAGTGAAGTGCTGCACAAGCCTGTTGGATGTAATTTATTCAGCATGTATGAACTTGCACTTTAAGATGCACTGCCCCCCCCCATGCACACACACACACACACACACACACACACACACACACACACACACACACACACACACACACACACACACACACACACACACACACACACACACACACACACACACATATATACACACACACACACACACACACACACACACACACACACACTTTTGGGGAGATAAAATGTGTGCCCTTACTGCCACTATAACTTACAAACTGTCCTTGACTTGTAATACGTATTGCCTGAAAATTACCCCCTGGGTACCGCTACAGCCATAATTAACTCTCTTTCTCTCTCTCTATATATATATATATGCAGAAGGGCTGGATAAATTGATATTTTCTTACAATGCAGAAAAATAAAAGGCTTAGTTTCAGACAAAGCAATTTTTATTTTTGAAGAATGGAATACAGGAGTGTTTATTTTTCACAGAAAACAGGCAATTTTATCATGTATATCTTGTTCTCTTAACCACCCTGGCGTTCTGATAAGATCGCCAGGGAGGCTGCGGGAGGGTTTTTTTTTAATAAAAAAAAAACTATTTCATGCAGCCAACTGAAAGTTGGCTGCATGAATGCCCACTAGATGGCGCTCCGGAGGCGTTCTTCCGATCGCCTCCGGCGCCCAGAATAAACAAGGAAGGCCGCAATGAGCGGCCTTCCTTGTTTTGCTTAGATCGTCGCCATAGCGACGAGCGGAGTGACGTCATCGACGTCAGCCGACGTCCTGACGTCTGCCGCCTCCGATCCAGCCCTTAGCGCTGGCCGGAACTATTTGTTCCGGCTGCGCAGGGCTCGGGCGGCTGGGGGGACCCTCTTTCGCCGCTGCTCGCGGCGAATCGCCGCAGAGCGGCGGCGATCGGGCAGCACACGCGGCTGGCAAAGTGCCGGCTGCGTGTGCTGCACTTTATTTCATGCAAATCGGCCCAGCAGGGCCTGAGCGGCAGCCTCCGGCGGTGATGGACGAGCTGAGCTCGTCCATACCGCCAGGCTGGTTAAAGATCCTCTGAATGTATAGCTGAAAAAGAACATAATGCTGTGGACTTTTGTAAAAATCTGCACCAATTTGCGGTTAACAAATTGAAATCTGGTTCCGGCATAATAAAACATAATTGAAAGCAAACGTTTATATTTTGCTACAGAGATTGCTCTGCGTTGTAGATAACAGTAAGCAAACGCACTTATTAAATTACTGACAATATGTTGAGCTCAGGATAGACAGACAACTCAGGTACAGAAACAGATAATGGAGCACACCTATCATGAGGGAAAGTGAGCCACTTACCTTACAATACATTTTTTCCGGGCGGGGGGGGGGGGGGTCGGGTTACCCCCTTCTGGATGGAAGGGATTAAACTCTATGCCCTGTTTGTGTCCTGTTATTCCTGCCAGGGCGTAGATTTCAATCATTCTGTCTCTGTACCAGGGCTCCTTGGTGTCTTCATTCACATTCGGCCTCATGCATTTGAATTCAGTCTCTATTACCTAGATCAGAGAATTCAAATGCTAGAGACCAAATGTGAAGGAAGACAAGGAGAGATGTGGTGCAGTGTGTCTAGTGCCGGATTATGTGAGATGCTCTTCCACCACCTCCGCTGCCTGTACTATGCAATTAGGCAAATCTGGGATAATGGGTAGCATCCAAGCACAAGGGAACACGGGAACACACTAAAGGAAAGGGAGAGAGGACCACTAGACACCAGGAACACTGTTTAGAGGAGGGGGCGCAAGGTACACTGCATAGGGGGAGAGGGACCACTAAACACCAGGGCCCATATGCAATTCACTTTTTCACCTGAGTTATTTCCTAAGAGATAATTTTTACCTTCTCTTAAAACTTTCAGCATTTTACAATTGAAAAAGTACCCAAGATTTAGTTAAAAAATACTATCACATTTATTTTGAGGATTTTCTTGCTTGCTGGTGGCTTAAAAGGCATTTTATGCCAAGTTGTGAAAATACCACCTAGGAGAAAACTCAGGAGAAAAGGTGAATTGCATATGGGCCCAGTAGCATGGAATGAGAAAAGAAGGGGGGGACTACAAGACATCAGGGAATGCTATATGGGCGAGGGAGGTGGGGATCATTAGACATCAGGGAACATTCCATGAGAGAGGAAGGGGACCACTAATAATTTTCGTATTGTTAAACTTTAAAAAGCATCCACATATTATGCATGCTGTACAACATTAAACAATGTAACGCATGGACATTACAATGTTTAACAATGGTACAAAAAGTAGTGATCAACAATAAACAATGTTGCGTAGATTGCAAGGTAGGGATATACAGCAGATGAGTCATTAAATCCATAAGGATGTGGATAAAAGTACATAGGGAGCAGAGATGGTAATTGAGATGCAAATAAGTTTGCCTAAAATTCTTATTTCATGGAATATTCAGCTTGAAATTGGACTGAAAAAATTTGCAGGAAGTTGTTCTGATTGGTCCAATTCCAAGCTGCATATAATTTACATGAAATTTGATTTTTAGGCAACCTTATTTGCATCTCATTCACTAACTCTAATGGGGAGGAGGGCCCTGCCAAATACCCCAGTCAACAGTGGTATTTTACATATTTTTTTCACTTCAAGTTTAATTTAAATGTACTGGCTGATCAGACAATGGGGGGATTTACAAAGCTTTTCTATTGAATTTTCTCACATTACTTATTAACTCATAATTGATCTCTTCTAAAATGAATTAACTCATGATTTATCTTTCCTTATCTAACTCCTTATCTAACTTAACTCATGATTTCTCTCTCTTTAACTGACTTAAAGTGAATGTTTACCAGATTAAAAAAGAAAAAGTCAGATACTCACCTAAGGAGAGGGAAGGCTCGGTCCTAATGAGCCTTCCCTCTCCTCTCCCGGTGCCCGGTCCCGCGCAGGATCCCCCATGGCAGTATTCAACCAGTTCGGTCAAATACTGTCACTTCCGCATGCCTTCGGGAGCTTTCGGAAGCCTTCGGGAGCACTTGGGCTCCCAATGACGCGGCCGCTCCATACTACGCATGCGCAAGCGCCCTCTATGACGCACTCGCGCGTACGTAGTATGGAGCGGCCCGTCTTCGGAAGCCCAAGTGCTCCCGAAGACCTCCGAAGTCCCTGCGGCGGTGGACGCGAACGGGGGAGCCAGCGCAGCACCGAGGGCACCGGGAGAGGAGAGGGAAGGCTCATTAGGACCGAGCCTTCCCTCTCCTTAGGTGAGTATCTGACTTTTTCTTTTTTAATCCGG
Organism: Hyperolius riggenbachi; assembly: GCF_040937935.1. NCBI lineage: Eukaryota > Metazoa > Chordata > Amphibia > Anura > Hyperoliidae > Hyperolius > Hyperolius riggenbachi. The sequence goes on from NC_090649.1 coordinate 241,944,773, forward strand.
TACCCATTGGCTTTAACTCATGGTTTATCTCTCTTTTTCTGTTTATCTCATGCATTAGCTATCCTTACAGTTAAGGTAAAAAATAAGGGCTAATTCAAGCCAATACTTTGCATTAACCAAGGTAAAATGAAAGTACATAGACTTTCATTTTACCTTCCACATCCAAAGCTGCGTTTTTGCGCATTGCGGCACGATGCAGCCAGGAGCTTTTAATCATCCAGCACCGGTGTTTTTTACCACCGGGTGAATTAGAACTACCGCAGCTAATAAGCGTTGCACCACAACATCCCGACGTCCACGCCGCAGATCATAACGCTTGCAGGTAATTGCCTCCTGCAAGCGTTATGTTATGTGAAAGAGCCCTAAGTAAGCTTTGTTAATCAACCCCCACTGCACTTAAAGGACCACTCCCACGAAACATTATATTTTCAAACATCCCCACAGTAGTTATAGCAACCATAAAGAATATTGACAGTGTCATTTATTTCAATTTCTAGCATGGCCCTTTAAGGTTCCATATGACACTGTATACTGCACACGTCAATCCCTGCACTCCCGCTGACGGACTTCTGTATCTATAAATCCATCACAGGGGAAGCCTGGTCAGAAACTAAGTAACTGATGGTATCCTTCCCTCGGCCCCAGTCTTTCCCAACTGCCATAAATTATCCTGCTATCTCTCGGCTGACCAGGTCCCCGCAGCCCCCACTCTCTGCCCAAGAATTCAGTAGATAGCTTTTCAGCACAGCGCAGACATCGCTGTGCAATAAGATACTCGTCCAGCTCCTCTCCCATATTCAGTTGACGTAAACACTGCTGCTCTGTCTGCTTCTAATGACACGCAGTCCTGTGACAGAGCGTCATTAGATGCAGCCACAGCAGCAGTGTTTACATTGACTGAAAAGGGGAGAGGAGCTAGCTAGAGCATCTTATTGTACACTGCACAGCGATGTCTGCGCTGTGCTGAAAGCTATCTACTGAATTCTTGGGCAGAGAGTGGGGGCTGCGGGGACCTGGTCAGCCGAGAGATAGCAGGAGAATTTATGGCAGTTGGGAAAGACTGGGGCCGAGGGAAGGATTATACCATCAGTTACTTAGTTTCTGACCAGGCTTCCCCTGTGATGGATTTATAGATACAGAAGTCCGTCAGAAGTGCAGGGATTGACGTATGCAGTATACAGTGTCATATGGATCTTTAAAGGGCCATGCTAGAAATTGAAATAAATGACACTGTCAATATTCTGTATGGTTGCTATAACTACTGTGGGAGTGTTTGAAAATATAATGTTTCGTGGGAGTGGTCCTTTAATAAAGATTCAGTTAGCAGTTTGGCAAAATTTTCCATTGTCAATAGCTCATGGGAAAAAATGTAGCTATAATGACAATCATTCAAAAATTCCTGTATATCTTTAAAGGATAACCGAACTGAAATGTGACATAATGAGATAGACATGTGTATGTATAGTGCCTAGCACACAAATAATTATGCTGTGTTCCTTTTTTTCTTTCTCTGCCTGAAAGAGTTAAATGTCAGGTATGAAAGTGGCTGACTCAGTCCTTGATTTCATTTTTGTTTATTTTTAGGTTATTCCTGATTTAGAAATACACGCTTCTTTTTTTTTTTTTAAATAAAACACTAGTTTACATAACTATACAAGGTACCCTATTCAGCTACGACAGACTCAAGAGCAAACAGAATTTATCTAATGTGCATTTGTTTCAGCACCGAGTAAGTGAACCATGCATTTTAAGGACAATTCCCTCAGGAACCAGTAAGCTTTGAATATACTAAGCTACAGCATCTTTTGAGATCAAGACCTAATATGTGTCTATAATTGTTAGTAATTTCTAGTGCATTGAACTTTGTTTGATTAAAGCGTTTTAATCTGTGATTGCATATCGGTTATACAATTGAAATTAAATAATGTGCAGTGTCCAGGGGAGTACTTATCAGTGAAAGCTACATCTTTTCAATTACTTACAGAAGAATGTATCATGCAGATTCAAATGCTACTTCAAATACAACAAATATTACTTTTTTTAATCTTTCAATTTAAAGACCTACATTTGTAATGAGCTTCACCGCAGGTCTCTCTTAGATACCAAGAGAGGTTGGTTTTGGGTGTGTTTGACTATAGCTGTTTTGTAGATATTTCCACTGATATGTATTTATTTATATACTTGTTTGTTTATTCAAGTAAAGCAAATCTTTAAAACAAATCACTGTCTGCATGCTTGTTCCAGGTCAATGACTCAGAAACAGCTTTTAGTGGAGCCAACATTTTGGGAATTATTTTGTGTATATCTTTGGAATATGAACAGTGTGCTATGAATAGAGCAGAATGTCACTGAAGCGTGGTCCTACTCTTATCAAGTAAGACTGTTAGTTCCAAATGTTCCAGAATCCAACGTGTGTTGGCTTCCCAGTTGTAACACGTGTAGAAATATCAGTGGCAATATACGAAGCCTGGGTCACTTGTAAGGTGTGTGGTCACAAATTTCTTGGTTCTGTGCCTCACCATCATTATTTAGCACAACATCACAAAAGTCTAGTGTGTACCTAGATCTACTTTTTTTCCCTTTTGAAAAAGTAAAAAAAATGTATTTATTAAGAAAAGACACATAGAAAAAGCTGCTCAGGTAGGATTCTCATTGGTTGCTAAGCTAAACCAATGGGGATTCCTGGCAGGAGGCTCAAAATGCTTACCCAGGGCTCCCTGGATACTAGTGGTGGAGAGCCATCGAGAAGCGACATGTGCTCCTGGTAGCCAGTGGTGTGATGGCAAGTGGTAGCCCAGGTACCAAGGGTGCAGAAGAGTTGTGGAGAGCCAGCGAGAAGCGACATGTGCTCCTGGTAGCCAATGGTGTGATGGCAAGTGGTAGCCCAGGTACCAAGGGTGCAGAAGAGGCAGAAGAGTTGTGGAGAGCCAGCTAGAAGCGACATGTGCTCCTGGTAGCCAGTGGTGTGATGGCAAGTGGTAGCCCAGGTACCAAGGGTGCAGAAGAGGCAGAAGAGTTGTGCCATGGGAGCAGAAAGCACCGGAGCTGGTGGTTTACACTAAATAGGTAGGGAGATGCCAAAAGAAGCTGATTGCACATTGGGGATAGAAATGTTTCACGTTCTTGCCCATGTTTTATGGGAAGCATCGCTTCCCAGCTTGCAAAACTAGCAAATGCATGGGGACAGAGGCGTATCTAGGGAAAATAGTGCCTATGGCAAGCACTGAAATTGCGCCCCTCCATAACACCAGATAACACACTCTTTCACTTACCTGGGGCCTCCGCAATCTCGTAGTTTCCTCACTGACCTACTGGTCTTCATCCTTGGTCCGCCGTGGCCCAGTAAGGTGTGTGACTTAGCTAGGTCATGCAATACTAACCCATGCACTAGCCTGGCGGCATGCCTACTTGATTGCACTCCTGTTGCTGGGAGCATTCTGCACCCGTACATAGCGCTTTACAGGGGTGCAATCAAAGTGCCTCGCCACCAAGCCAACACATGCGCAGTAGGGTATACAGTTTACAGGGCCACACAGCAAATTAAGGATGGCGACTGGGAGAGCGAGAGAACTACAAGACTTCAGGGCGTGGATTCTGGCGGAAGCCCCAGGTAAGTAAAATACATCACGTGAACAATTATTTTCAACTGCAAGGAACCTTAGGACACACACATTTATAATTTCCATACTACAGCAGGCTCATGCTTACTCACATTTCAGTAGTTCTTACAAACTTCCATCCATTCTACAGCAATCCACTGCAGTGCTTACCCAAAGAATTTCATTTCTGGGAAAATCCCAGAAGAACTTATTGGAAAGCAGTGGCCTGTGGAAGAATGGATGGAAATAGTAAGAATTAAAATGTGGGAAAGCCTGGGCCTGCTATAGCATGGAAATTGTAACTGAAATAAAATGTGGGACTGAGGGAAAGTAGTGGCCAGTAGGGATGTAGGCCAACCATTTACTACTTCCGGGTTGCTATGACCCAGAGTAGTACGGCTGCGCTGGGCTGGCAGTGCGCGTCTTTGATTGTGTGCCTATTGCCGGGCACTCTCTGCGCATGAGCATGACATCACGCACATGCGCAGAAAGTGCCCGGCAACAGGCGCACAATCAAAGACGCGCACCGCCGGCCCAGCGCAGCCGTACTACTCCAGGTCATAGCAACCGGGAAGTAGTACAGGGTGAGGGGTTCGCCGGCGAATGGTTCCCGAACCGTTCGCCGACATCTCTAGTGGCCAGCAGCTGCTGTTGCACTGCAGAACATATTTTATAATAATGGGTTATTACAGTTCATCTCTACCTTATAGTTTGATTTCTAACTTAGCTTCAGCTCTGAGATGAAATAGTAAGCTGTCCTGGATTTATAAGGGCCAGTCCAGTAGCCCCAGTGGAAAAGAAATTAGACACTAAAGAGTTAAACGTACTGCTGTGGATGCAAACAGTCTTAGCACACAGTGTGGTGAAACAAATTAACTCTGTGTGCAATAAAAGTTTTGAATGACTGTGAGTGGGTGTTAAGTACCTGCGGCCCCTCCAAGGGACAGTGATGAGAGGGGGATATCAGCCCAATCACTCGTGAAGCCTCACAGACAGCCTGCTGAGCAGATAATTACAGGCTACACTCTGGGCTGGTATGGCAATCATTGTCCCGTTACCCTGATTCTTGCAGCAGCTTACAAACTTCAGCAAGTCACTGAACAGTCCAGCGGGGAAGGAGGTGACGTCACGTGTTCTGCTCTGTCCTTCCCTACGTTCCACTGCTTGTCTGCGGGGCTTCCTGGAGAGAGGAGGAAGGAAGGGAAGCCACTTCTGCATACTGTGCTCGAATTTGCCGATGTTGCCAGGACAACGAAAGAAGCTTACAGGATGTTGTGCGACACTGTAAGTGTTTCTCCTCCGGGCAGGGCAGCATAGCGGTACAGCGCTGGCGGCTGCGGATTGTGGGAAGAAGCATGAGGAGGTGCTCGGACTTGGAGGGGGGTGATTTATTTGTTCAGACATGCGCCCCCCCCAGGTGAGCGGCAAGGGGCGCATATAGCAGCTGCCCTATGTGCACGCCTGTAGATACGCGTCTGCATGGGGAGAAAAGAAATTGCTGGACGATGAAATCACCCAAAGTAAGTTATTTTTCACCTTTCCATGTGATAAATGGAATTGAATTATAGGACGGTGGCATCGCCTAATTTTGGAAATCATTGGTGCTTATCGGTGGCAAGTTAGGAAATTGCTCAGGGCCCTCTAAAGTATTATCCTGTAAAGCTTCCAACTGCAAACATTCATTCAGATTGGGAATAATAGTTATCACACCTGGTATGAATGTAACCCCTTTTTTTAGCAGATTAAAGTAAATGGTTTTCTTAAAAAAGAAAAAAAGAAAATTAAATTACTGTATAGTTTATGAACAATCTTACAAACAGCCCAAGTTCTATAGAATATGCTTATTCAATGTGCCATAATACAATTGTACACACACTACATTAAGCCACACGAAACTGATCTAATAGATATATATTTTTCTTTTATTTTCTTTCTGTTGCCAATGAAGCAAGAAATAGTGGTATGTTAGGAGAAATTGTAAGCTGCTAAATGATCAACCTAATTATGTTCATTTTGAGATAATTCTTCCAGCAAATTCACATTAGTGGTTTACAATTATCTAGCCAGCAAATATGGGGACATTTGTTGGTAGAAGCACAGCCAATGTCAGTTCTGAAAGCTGTTAAGCCCGGAAATCCAAATCTCATGGCACCAATCAAAGTGTTTACATTACTGAAATACTGTGTTGCATTCATTAACTTCTATGAAAACACTCTTTTACTTAAAGCATAAATGTTCTTATAAACATGCCAAATCAACTTAATATTGCACCCTGATCAATAAACTAATTATAATGCATAATTATATACTAATTACAAGAGCTGGCTGTTGTTCAGGGCATGACTGAGACCATTTGGTTCAGGAGGCAAACAGCTATGTGACTCTCAGAGGAAAAAAAAAAGAGGATATGACTACTACTAAATGGTTTTGGCCACTAATAATGTGTTTCAGCTTTTTGTTTCCCCACAGCATGTTTAAGGACTCCCTGTAGTATGTCCCCAGTATTTACAGTGGTACTATTAATTGTGACCAGGCCCGGTCCGCCCATGAAGCCAAGTGAGGTGACTTCCTCAGGTAGCAGAAGTCTGGGGACAGCACCAGGCAGAAACAGGGAGTGCCTGGCCAACCTATACTGGGGGCAAATGTACCTGGCTAGCCTATACTGGGGGCAGCTGTACTGAGGGTGTTTTGGGGAGGCTCAACGCAGCATGCAGTGCAAATTGCTGGGTGCTGTGCGATCATTCCAGTTTGGGGGGATGGGGGGGCACATCCTCACAAGTTTGCCCCAGGCAACGAAAAGACTAGAACCAGCCCTGATTGTGACAGTGCTTTACCTGCCAACAGAAACTGGGATCAATATGTGATATATATAGAGAGAAAAGGTGCTCAACCCAGTACTTAATGCAGGGCTAAGGAACCTATGGCTCAGGAGCCAGATGTAGCTCTTTTGATGGCTACATATGGCTCACAGTTAGGGGTTGATGAATCAATGAACAGCTGCTCCAATTGTCCCACTCTGGACCCTGTCAGGTACAGTGACTTTGTTGGACAAGATCCCCACACTTTGATTGGCCCAATAGGCTGTCTGTCACTTGACAGGCAGCCTATTGGGCTAAAGTGCAGGAGTTGCGTCCTACAAAGTGCATCAACCCCCAAATCAGCTAGCTAATTGTACAAGTTGTCAGTGCTGGCTCACACTGCAAGAGCTTTTTTTTAAGCGCTAATGATTTAAAGAGCACTTGATAATGCAATGCTATGGGGAATTTTCACAAAATCACATTGCTCCAGTGAGAACAATCACATAGAATTACATAAGCAAGAGCTTTCAAAATCTCAAGCGCTTAGAAAAGCACTTGTAGTGTGAACCAGCCCTTAGTCGGTATTTCTCCAGTCTGGCTCTCAGGGAAATTGCTGATGTCGCTGAAACCCAAGAGAAGCTGAAGACATGTCTGACACTTCCGCTGCTCAGAGGATCAACTGTGTACACATCACCATGGCAACAAGGACATGAGCTCTCTGCTGCGCATGTGCACTGTCCCACTTTGAAACATATTGTACGGCTCTCGGGGAACTACATTTTAAAACATGTAGCATTTATGGCTCTCTCAGTCAAAATGGTTCCTGTTAACGACCAGCTAACGCCGACAGGCGGCGCCTGGTCGTTTGTGGTTTTGCATGGAAACGGCCTCTCGAACGAACGTTCGAGCGGCCTTTCCATGCCAGTTCACGGAGGGTGTCTCCGTGAACAGTGTGCGAGCCGCCAATCGTGGCTCGCACGCATAATGTAAACACGCGGGGAAGAAATCCCCGCTGTTTACATCAATAGCAGCGCCGTGACAGAGATCGGCGATAGGGATGGTCGGAATGCCAATTTCCAGTTCCGCGGAAAATCTGCATTCCGCCATTGGCAATTACCGATTCCGCTACCAATTTCCGCATTCCAATGCGGAATTTCCGACGGAAATCGCAGAAATTCCGCCCGACTTTAACATCTATTTTCTTAAAAACTATAAGATCTTTTTGAAAACTTTTTTTGCATCTTGTTCAGAAGATTTAGTTTAATAAACCCTGAAAGTTTGGTGTTTCTAGGACTTACGGGGGCTTTGCTATTAACCGCTAAAGTCGGCAGATTTTTACTGTAATGTACAATGCAGAAAATAGGCAGATGCAGATTTTCTGCATTTTACATTACAGTAAAAATCCGCCGACTTTAGCGGTTAATAGCAAAGCCCCCTTAAGTCCTAGAAACACCAATCTTTCAGGGTTTATTAAACTGAATCTTGTGAACAAGATGCAAAAAAAGTTTTCAAAAGACATTATAGTTTTTGAGAAAATCGATGTTAAATTCGGGTGGAATTTCCGCGATTTCCGGCGGAAATCCGCCTACCGCACTTGCATTACCAATTTCCGCATTCCGATGTGGAAATGCAATTTCCGATCGGAATTTCGGAAATTGCATTTCCGCGGAATCCGAATGAGCATCCCTAATCGGCGATCCCCGGCCTCTGATTGGCCGGGGATGGCCGGTATCTGATAGGCTAAAGCCTATCCTATCCGGCGCAGGAGGGATATCCGTCCTGCGCAGCCCATAGCCTGCAGAAGCAGGTATGGGCAGAGAGGGCAGAAATCGCTGCGGAGGGGGGCTTTGAAGAGCCCCCCCCCCGCAAAGTGCAGAGAGCCGGCGGCGATAAGACCCCCCAGCAGGAGATCCCCCTAGTGGGGAAAAAAGGGGGGAAGTCTGATCACCCAGGCTCAATCCGGATTGGTGCTACGGGCTGGAGAGCCCACGCAGCACCGATATCAGCAAAATACCATGGTCCTTAAGTGGATACCAGAGCAGACCAGTTCTTACCTAAACGCCCCCCTCCCCCGAAGCCTCGCCTGGGTCATGAGTTGTGCAGTAGTGTGCAGGTGCTGGCCTGGCTGTGGGTGTCCTTGATCACTCACCCGTGGCCGGGAGTGCACTGCACATGTGCATGACATAGTTGTGACATCATGCACAGATTGCTCACGGACATGCTCACCGACATGGAAGAGGCTATGAGGGGGCATTTAGGTGAGAACGTGGGACGGAGCAGAATGGGGGAGTGCTGGGCATGAGGACTGCTTCCTATACATGCCTGCTCCCCCCATTTTTACAATAAGATTAAGATCTGGTATCCTCTAACGAGGACCCTTAATGACTTATAACAAAAAATAAAAAATAATTCAGAATACACATTTTTATTTAATTATCCTGTTTCAGCATATTAAATGCTTCTTGTAACTATATATTGCTGTATATTGGGTATGTAATTACACCTTCCCTAGGTTTGATGTCACACAGCCTTCTGCCCCCAGAACACTCTAGGTCTAGGAGATCAACGGACATTATTACATCCCCCAGTGAATCATCATCCCAGCAATGAAGAGGATGATATCACTAATAAAGTTAAGAATGTAGTCAGGGTGAGATAAGATTTTACAATGGACAGACATTGATTAAATAATTATCAAATGAATATTGTAAGAAATTAGCAGGATTTTTTTTATTATTAAGTGATGTTTATTAAACACTTAGTGACCACTGGATGTATATATACTGACCTTGTAGTTGTGGAGAGTTCACCACCAGTTTGTTACTAAATGAGGCACATGTATCATTTTAACCGTGATAAGTTGTAGAATAGAGTTCTGGTGGTTCTTACAGCTTGGAAACACGTCACATAAAAAATAGGTAGGGACAAACTCAATCCAACATTAAATCATTTTCAAAATTATAATCAAACTTGGGAAAGTTTTAGCAAAACTACAAGAGACATATGTGGTAACATGTTAACCGTGATAAGTAGTAGAATAAAGTTTAGAGAGTTTTAGGTTTGAGGCCTATGTCTTGTGTTTTCTTTTTAGTTACAAACTGAATCAAAGGCAATTACATTTTCACATATTCTGTACCAAAATAAAAGACTTTTAAAATGAAAACAAAGTGACAGAATATGAAAGAAGAAACATACAGTATATTGTTACCTTAACATCTTTGCTTTTAAAATATGTATGCCATAAGGGTCTATTACTATTATTTTTTCAAATAAGATCTTATAATCATCAATCGTGTATGATGAGAAAGCAACACAATCTTTTCACCATACATTGTGCTAGGAACATAATCTAAACATTGTTATAACCAGGAGAGATACGCAAATACAATTTGTGGGATTAACTTATAGTGATCACTATTTATTGTAAAGCTATAATGGATGTAAATGGAGAAATAGTGTGTTTTTTTCTATTTTTTCCCTTTCTTTTCCCTTTAAAATGCATTGAAAATAAGGTCATTACAAAACAAAATTATCACACATTAAAAGCCTAAATTGTCCTAAAAAACAATATATATATCATTTATGTGTGATTAGTAGTAATAAAGTTATTGGCGAATGAATGGGAGCAGTGCTGATATGTGAAAATTGCTTTGGTCCTGAAGTAGTTAAAGGAACACTATCGATTTACATATTTTTTTCAATTGAGATAGGAATTGTTTGGGAAGTGCTGCTAAGTACTGCTGTATACATTTCACTAGCAACCTCTTTGTTTACTGTTGTCAAAATACTTTCAAACTTTACTGACGCCAAAACTGACGGCAGAATGAACCATGAGGGGAGGGGAAATTCCCCTCATACTTGATCAGTTAACCCTGTGTGTAAATCTGTGTGTGAGAGAGAGAGAAAGCTCCAAACAGCTGCAGCTTCTGTGTCCTGTGTTTCTGACTGAAGTGTCTGAAGAGAGCAGAGGAAACTTGTTATGAACATTTGTAATTGTCACAGCTTTTCATACAGTTTTTGCTTTCAGAGAAAAATACTCTGTAGTCTGATATGCAACACTGGCTGTGCATTGAAGCAGACACCCCTTCTGCAATTGATTTGTCCCAATATAGATAACTCCTACACTCAATAAATTAAAGCTTTTGCCTCTGATATTTAACATGAAAAGTAGGAAAATATTTACACAGCTACTTAGACATTATTTGTACATTGTCATTTTAGAACACTTGGGCATTGATAGTATTCCTTTAAGTTTCTCTTTAAAAAAGAGTAAATGCATAATTATATCCAAGTATAAAACAGCATTCCAGATAATAAAGGTAGAAAAGGTGGTCACTGTGGGGATTCCACGTCACCTGTATGACAAGGAGAGACCCGGAGACAAATGGTGCAGTATTGTGGGATATTAGATGTTAGATTGTAGTATAAGAGTATTAATACTCACAAAGGTGGGTTGCAGTCCCTGAAACCACCGTATATATTGCCAATGGGGAAATAACCATCCCCGCTCAGTATTCCAGGTCCTACTGGAACTGGAGGGTCGCACTCCTGGTTGATCATTCTTGTATGTAGATAACACCACACCCAGAAGGTGAACGCCTCCAAAGGAGATGTAATGTATTGTACTGGGGGGTGGAGGCGCCCAAAAATAGGTAATGTAATGAAACTAAAAATAATAATAAGGTGGAGGGAGGTGTCTTTACCACCCCAGATGGAAGAACCCAAACCACAGGGTTAATGTAAAAAGATTAAATTATTTATTCAGCGTGATTAAAAAGACAATGCGTTTCATGGGTCTCAGCCCACTTCTTCAGGTCAATACAAGTGCCTACAAACAAAAAATACATATATATGTGTATGTTGGTGCTGCTAAATAACACAAAGGGTCAAAGAGTGGGATAGTGGAGATGGAAAATTAGATAGGGAGGAGAAGCAAGTCAAGATTGTGGTCATCAGTTTCAGAACAAAAATGATGAGAGCAGTGCTGTAGGAAATAAACAAAACTGACGACAGGCTGTTCTGGAGGCATTCAGTTCATACAGTTGGCAGGGGACATTGTTGTCTCAACAGCACTTGATGATGATGAGGATGACATATTTGTATTATTCCTTCTACTCTCAATGTGACTCTGGGGCTTTCTAAAATAAACTGAGTACATTTAGTTTTTGAAACAATGCGTGGTTCTTTGCTTTCCCTGCTATTATACAGTAAATACAAACAACACTTTCCCATATACAAGGAGGTCTTGGCTCTCTGGATATGGTCACACTCTTCCTGACTGCAGTGCAAGGTCTATTCCACTGACATGTGTAAGGTCAGGCGAGAGACCTGGGGCAGATATTAGGACGTAAGAACCAACAAAGGAACTAAGAAAGCTGTCTGCCTCTATAGCTCTATATTCATCTCACTATGGGTTTCTTTTAATATGTTGAATAAAATGGTAGATTGCAGATGGAAACGTAAGAGTGAATTCAATGATAATACAGTATATAAAGAAATAGCAATATAAATTCAGTTTTCTTTCATCAAATGGGGTCAGGTTAATTACTCCACCAGCCAGAACTTAAAGTCTGTTCTTTGCTGCATCATACTCTGCACTTCAGTTCTGTCTTTTTACACATATCATGAATAATGTAATCATTCCAATATAAATAACAATTATTACAGTCTTCTAATCAGTGCAGAAAGAATCATCTTAATGCTCTTCTCACCTTTTTAATGTTATAATTGTGTCTCCCCCCCACCATACATTCACATGCATGTGCACACACACACTATATAACAACACGTCCTATATGATATAAACCAATGTGCCCACACTATTTGGCTCGCAAGCTACTTTGAAATTTCCCGTGACCAAGAGATCTACCAGTACAGTATACGTAGCTAAGTATAGGTGCCCAGAACAGGTAGCTAAATATAGGTGCCCATTACAGGTAGCTTAGTATAGGTGCCCAGTACAGATAGCTAAATATAGGTGCCCAGTAAAGGTAGCTAAGTATAGGTGCCCAGTACAGGTAGCTAAGTATAGGTGCACAGTAATCATCAATTACCTCCCTCCAGCTCCAGCGGTGGTGTCATAATCTGCACTACAGTTCTGTCTTTTTACACATATCATGAATAATGTAATCATTCCAATATAAATAACAATTATTACAGTCTTCTAATCAGTGCAGAAAGAATCATCTCAATGCTCTTCTCACCTTTTTAATGTTATAATTGTGGCTCCCCCCACCATACATTCACATGCACGCACACACACTTTATAACAACACGCCCCATATGATATAAACCAGGGATGCCCACACTATTCGGCTCGCAAGCTACTTTGAAATTTGCCTTGACCAAGAGATTTACCAGTATACCAGTAGAGGTAGCTAAGTATAGGTGCACAGTATACGTAGCTAAGTATAGGTGCCCAGTACAGGTAGCTAAGTATAGGTGCCTAGTACAGGTAACTAAGCCTAGTTGCCCAGTATAGGTAGCTAAATATACAGTAGGTGCCCATTACAGGTAGATAAGTATAGGTGCCCAGTACAGGTAGCTAAGTGTAGGTGCACAGTACAGGTAGCTAAGTATAGGTGCACAGTAATCATCAATTACCTCCCTCCAGCTTCAGCGGTGGTGTCTGCAGCTCTTCCTTCTTTGTGGAGGGCAGACGAGCGAGCCGGCGGCCAAGAGAGCGGGCGTTCAGTCTGACAGGTGGTGTGGATGACAAACGTGGCCACCTACCTTCACATTCTTCTGCAGCCAATCAGGGAAGGGATGGGGAGGGAAGATGCATGGCTAAATGAAGAGGCCCTCCCCTTCAGCGCATCTCCCCTCCCCATCCCTTCCCTGATTAGCCGCAAGCAGCGCCGGCAGCAGAATCAGATGGGACATGGCCACGCGGCCGCAATCTACCCAGCAGTCAGTTGCAATCTACAGTAGTTTACAATCGACCTATTGGGCACCCCTGATATAAACTATGTACCCTATAGTACATGTTGTGTCCATCAAGTAACAGCAGCAGGTATCTTGCCCTCCTAGAACACATTCCAAAATATCCCAACAGAACAAGCTCAGATATCATGTCCCCCACAGAAAAAGCTCAGACATGATGCCCACCCCTACAGAACAAGCTCAGTTATCATGTCCCCCACAAAACAAGCTCAGACATCATATCCCCCTGCAACCCTCCTCATGCCTCTGACTGGAACAATTCTAACAAAAGCCAAAAGGGCAGAAAATGCTTAACCTGGAGCGTTCCAGGCATGTATATTTTAGAGTTCAACTTCTGAAATATGCATGCCCAGTATGCTTCTGGCCACCGCTGTTGTGTATAGGTGGGCAGGAGTGCCAACATAGAAAGAGCACTGAGTTGACAGAGCATGCACCACTCTTTCAGCCTCCATCTCATGCGGTGAGGATGTAACTAACTAATAGCAGGTAAGAAAGTACCATATTAGAGGAGTGGTCAGCAACGCTTAGGGGCCACAGTGATTATGGGAGACTGAAAGAAGCTCTTTGTATGGCCACCTTATATGTTTATTTTCACTTCATGTACCCACTGTCAGGCAAGGGGTGTGGGTGGGGGGATGTATTAGTGTTTGGTACCAGGATTGAAAGCTGACAATACATTTAAGACAGGCTTTTATGGTCTTTTATGGTGTTCATGGTGAATCAGAACTCCTAGGAGTGTGTAAGGGGCTACAATGGGCATAAAAGCCCTCTTACTAAAACTGATGAGGATCAATCAACCTGAAACAGTCTGTATGCATGTTGGATTATTGTGGCTCTGTAATATTAACAAGCTAACACATCATTGTATTCCAGCGGATCTGGGGGTGTGGCTAGTTTCCCAGGACAACAATGGATAATTTGCATATTTCAGCAGTGATGCACTGGGAGACATCTCAAGCTCACTCCAACCTGAATTATCGCCAATACTTTCTGTTTTAAGAAAGCAAAATTTTGTTTTCATTGGCATCTTAGTAAGAGGGCTTTTTGGTCCATTGTAGCCCCTTACACACTCCTAGGAGTTCTGTTTTACCATGAGCTTGCTAGGTACTCTGTACCTAAAGGAAATTAGATGCACATTTCACCTAGGTCAAACAACTCAGATTTGCTAGTTAATAATATATTTCAATTTATATACAGTATATTTACATATATGCGTCAGTATTCTGAAATAAATAATAAAAAAAATGTACAAAACTTCCCAGCTACATCATATGCTTTTCTGTTATATTTTGCATGCTTCTTCTTAAAATAAGACCTAAAGTTAAGCACATTTTTGCTCTCTCTTAAGTATTGACTATTACAAAACTGTCCTCCTCTCCATTAAAGTCTATCTTTTCCCCTGATCCTAATTAGAGTTAATGCTTCATTTCCAATTACAACCCTACTAGCAACTTCTCCTTTGCACAGGCTTGACCTCATATTTCCTATTGCAAGTATGTAATTAATTCTGACCATCAGCATGTGGGGCTTCCATTTCTTACAGCTACTAGAGCGATGACTGCAAAAAGTATAAAAGATTTACTAATATTTAAAGTGGGATTGCATTCTACAAATGGACATTAATAGGGGCTTTATTTTCTATTAAAGGGAACCTTAACTGAAAGGGATATGGATGTTTCTTTTTAAACAATACTGGTTACCTTGCAGTCCTGCTGAACTCTTTGGCTGCAGTAGTGGCTAAATCACACACCTGAAACAGGCATGCAGCTAATCCAGTCTGACTTCAGTCAGAGTACCTGATCTGCATGCTTGTTCAGGGGCTGTGGCTAAAAGTATTAGAGACACAGGATCAGCAGGAGAGTCAGGCAACTGGTATTATTTTAAAAGGAAAAATCCATATCCTTCTCAGTTTAGGTTCCCTTTAAAGTTATTTTTTTTAAGGCTCCCTGCACACTGCAAATCCGTTTTCCGATTCCGATTCCGTTTCCGATTCCGTTTCCGATTTTCCTTGAATACATTCAACAGAAAAACGGATCAAAAAACGCAGCATGCAGTTAAGATTAAAAATCTGAATCGGAATCGGATGTAAAAACAGATTAAAAAGCGGAATCGGAATCTGAAATGCATGCAGTGTGCAAGAGGCCTTAACTAGCTTACAGTAGTCCTTTAACTATGCAGGCTTTCTAACTGTTATTTTTAAATGTTATGATATGATAGAGAAAGCTTAGTAGGGTTGCTATAGACATTTTAGGAAGATGTGCTTCCTACGTTCATAGTATGGTGAGATTCTGAAGAAAGGGCGCAGTAGCCCGTTTGGAAAAAAGGGCGCCAGCACAAGCCCCCATTATGAAAGCCGCAATTTGCGGCAAAGAAGGGAAATTTGGGTGCACGGAGGAGCCCGATAAAAATGGGGTGCACGGAGGCACCCGATAAAATTGTGGGCACTGAGGCACAGCCATAGAAACACATGCAAAACTGATGCCAACCGGCAAAAACTGACAGGATAGGACTCTACAACTTTTTATGTATAAACCAATAGATAGCCTGTTCCTCCTGCTCCTTTCATTTTTGCTATGGTATTTTGGTCACTTTTGGGCAGTTTTTTCCTTCACTTTAGAAGAATTAGGCTTGATTCACACATACAAAGGTGTCCAATCCTGTCAGTTGGCGTCAGTTTTGCATGTGTTTGCTTTGTTCACACATAACTGTGTACATTTCCGGTTTGGTCAAGTGCTATCAGTTTTGTATGTGTTTCTGTGGGTGTGTTCACACATAAAAGGTGTGCATTTTCCAGTCAGGTAAAACTGATAGAAAACTGAAGCTAAACCGATGCAAAACTGACAGGACAGTACTGGACCAGAAATGTGCAGAATTATATGTGAACTTTCCATTGTTGCAAAAATCTAACCTCTCCCTACACTATCCCTTATCAGTAACCCTCTTAAAATAAAGCCAACACTATCGCATTGCTGAGCGGCAGTACTTAATGATTCCTCTCAAGATAACAAACTTGTTAGAATGAAGTGAGGAGATTCTTATAAATGACAAGCAGATGTCTTGAGGTGAATTAGCAACACATCCAATCCATTTATCATTAGCAGAAATACAAGTGACTTATTTAATAACTATTTAAACATAAAACATCATTGTATTTCCATATTCACAAAGTATCAGAAAAGCATTGCTTCGTATTGAAATATTTTTGTCCAGTGATAGCATGAAGCTGTTACAACTCTAACATCATTAAAGGTCAACATCCATATCAATAGGTCTCTCAAGTTTATGTAAAATGTTAGACGCATAATGTACGTTTGTAATACTGGATCTGGAAAGGAAATTCTCCATTTCCCCCCTAAGGCCTGTTTCAATATTGAAAACAAGATCTATTTGGCAAGCATCAACTAGCATTTTGAATAAGGAGAGTAATAAACAGTCTGTACAAGGTCAACAACAGGAAAATTGTTGTGATGAATGTTAAAGGTGAAAAATACTCATTCATCTGATTTCATTTCACCTTTATGAAGGAACATAAAAAGCAGACTGTCTCTCCTGCATACTGAGCAAGCTTTACATATTATATACTCTTGCGCATGAAACAGATTGTGTTTTGATTTTTGTTAGCTTGACATGAAAAGAAAATAATTCATCAAAGCAAATTCAATATGACATAACTACGAAAATAAAAACATATACACATCAATAAGGTGGAAAATGAGCATTTGAGGTCTAATCTAATGGTATTCTTGACATGTGTTCTCTCAAACAAGAAAAATGTGCATTTGTTATTAAAGGTGAAAATGAATATTTGCGTATTCCCTAATGTGAGTTAATTAAGTTTTAGCATTTTTCTTTCTTTCCATCTTATTTATTTTCTTTTTTTAAGATGCCTTAGATTAGCATCAAACTGACAAATGAAAATCCATTTTCCTCTAACTTAAAAAAAAAAAAGTATCTACATATCAAATTTACTCAGGTTAACCTAACCCCCTTGCCGTTACAATTCTGGCGGCAAGGGGGCAGCGCAACACTTTTTTTTTTTTTAAATCATGTAGCGAGGCCAGGGCTCGCTACATGGTAGCCGCTGACAAGCGGCATCCCCCTTTCCACTCTGATCGCCTTCGGCGATCAGAGTAAGCAGGAAATCCCGTTCAGAACGGGATTTCCTGCTGGGCTTCCCCGGTCGCCATGGCGACCGGGCGGGATGTTGTCACCGACGTCATGGACGTCGGGACGTCAGAGGGAATCCCAATCCACCCCTCAGCACTGCCTGGCACTGATTGGCCAGGCTGCGCAAGGGGTCTGGAGGCGGTCAGGTAGCGGCGAATCGGTGGCGAGCGGCGGCGATTGGAAACTGCACGCAGCTAGCAAAGTGCTAGCTGCGTGCAGGAAATAAAAAAATTTGAAAATCGGCCCAGCGGGGCCTGAAAAATCCTCCTACGCAGGTTACCCCGAGTTGAGCTGAGGATAACCGGCAAGGAGTTTAAACAGCATGGGAGTACATGCAGTAGGTGTGTGTGTATGTGTTTAAGGGTGATGGGTGGGTGTGCAGGTTAGGTCAGAGCAGTTGGCACTGGTCTCACTGTCCTATTTTTACCTTAAAGATGAACTATGAGACTTTTAAAGTACAGATCCCTGCCTTCTTCTACTCCAGTAAAAGAAAAGCAACAGAAAATCAGGAATTGAAATGATTCAAAATGTTTCTAAACATCTTACTTTTTTAGTGTAAATCAGGTGGTCATATAATTGCAGAACCTGAAGATTCTGTGTAATTCAAAGACAATGGATTTGCTCATCAAATTGTTGGATGAAGCCCCATCTCCTTTAATAAAACATGTAGGCCCTTGTTACCATACAAACAGCCATACATGCTATAACAAAATAAACATTTTTCACATCATCCATTCTTAGATTAGAATTAAGCAGGCACATGCTCCACATAACAGGCAACACGTTACCCCAAAACACATAATACAGCAGTGCATGCACCAGATATTACAAATTGCAGCATGCCCCCCCTCAAAATATAATTAGATAGCATTTCCTTCCCAAACACAGTTTAGCAAAGCTTTCCCTACAGAAACACAATTAGGTTGCCCCCCCCTCCCCTCCCCTGCCACACACACCAAATATGTAATTAGGCAGTATGTCCCACAATTTGCTCCGTGACTATATAGACTATGTAGACTTGTAGGAGGAACAGGGCACATGCCCTGAATCTCTACCCTAATGACATGCCTGCATTCTAAGATTTTTTTTTTAAATATCACAATCACTGTATATCTGCTTAGTGAGGGTTGAGTTGTGGTACACCAGGGACTGTTTTTTGTTCTCCATTTACTTTCTTTTTTATGTTTTGGAATGCTGCTTCAAATTATACTATTCTATAAGGAGCAGTGCTGAAAACCATCAGTTTTGTTAAGAGTAAATGTAACTACAAGCTTTCCGCTCTCAATCTATTAGTATTCATCATATTGTTATTGTCAGGGTCTCTTCCCATCTTGTTTGTAAATCTTTCCAACAGGGACACAGTCAGCAGTAGTTAGGAGTATGTAGATTAGTGTCGTTTTAGAGGAACTATTATATTTTTATTGCTGCCCTTCATTTTCTGTCCCAAGGATCACTGCTCACATTAAAGCACTGGGGTCACAGAACACCCCTCTTTTTGGGACACACAAGCAGTGACAATTTGACAGAAGTGATAACTTTAACCACTTCACCACCGAGGGGTTTTACCCCCTGACCACCAGAGCAATTTTCACCTTTCAGCGCTCCTTCCATTCATTCGTCTATAACTTTATCATTACTTATCGCAATGACATGAACTATATCTTGTTTTTTCTGCCACCAATTAGGCTTTCTTTAGGTGGGACATTATGCCAAGAATTATTTTATTCTAAATGTGTTTTAATGGGAAAATAGGGAAAAATGTGGGAAAAAATTATTATTTTTCAGTTTTCAGCCATTATAGTTTTTAAATAATGCATGCTACTGTAATTAAAACCCATGAAATGTATTTGCCCCTTTTGTCCCGGTTATAAAACCATTTAAATTTTGTCCCTATCACAATGTTTGGCACCAATATTTTATTTGGAAATAAAGGTGCATTTTTTTCAGTTTTGCGTCCATCCCTAATTACAAGCCCATAGTTTATAAAGTAACAGTGTTGTACCCTCCTGACATAAATATTTAAAAAGTTCAGTCCCTAAGGTAACTATTTATGTATTTTTTTATTGTACATTTTTTAATTTTTTTTTATTACAAAAAAAAAAATTGGGAGTGTGGGAGGTAATGAGTTAATTTTTTGTGTAAAAGTAATTTATTTGTATGTGAAAAATGTTTAGGGTGTAGTTTTACTATTTGGCAACAAGATGGCCACAGTAACTTTTTGTTTTAATGCGACCTCCAAGCGTCCTTCCGGACTCTTGGAGGAAGTACTAGGAGGCTGGGTAAGTGTGTTTTTTTTCACAATGATCGCGCTGCTCATCGGAGAGCAGCGGATCATTGCGGGGCTTAGATCAACGAACGGGAATGGATTTTCCTGTTCATTGATCTCCGGGCGAGCGGCGTGTTTACGAGCGGCCGGCGGCGTGTTTACTAGCGGGAGCGCGGGCAGCGGCGGGAGTGCGCAAAGTACGGATTTCTCCATCCCTGGGGGTTAAAGGATGGAAAAAGGGATGGAGAAATCCTTACGGGCGGGGGTAAAGTGGTTAAAGGTGTTGAGCAATGACTTCAATTCCCAAAGTGTTTCTGCATTTGGTAATACAGAAAAATTATTTATTGAAAAAATCAGGTCAAACACCAATTCACTAAGGCTGTTACTGTATTGAAATGTAAAATTACCCACTAGTGTGGTAAATTACCGACTTTTGGGGTAAATTCCTCAATTAATGTAAATTCACAGAGATTCATGTTTGGTATTTACAACCAGATCTGACCTGTCGGTAACTAACAATCAGCATGTGGTAAAACTGAGAGACTAAAGCAGACAGCCAATGGGAAGATCCCCCCCCCCCTGCTACTCACCTCATTTGATCTGATGCACTCCTGGGCGGAGCATGAGAACCACAGAGCAGGAGAAATGGACATTCAAATAGGCTTTAGATGTGCAGATCTATATAATGATACACAGAAGAGAGTGCATGGACATCTAAAGGCATACAGGAGGCCTTTTAGTCTCTAGTAAGCTGTCACAGGACACAGGAACAGCTCAGGCAGACCAGTTGTAGGAGAAGACTGGAGAGCCTTCTATGTTACCAAGCAGGGTTTAGTGAATTAAAGCAACATATTTCGGTATATTACTAAACTTGAACGCTTGTGTGAAAATCTTAGTGAATTTAAAAAAAAAGTCTACAATACCGAATGGGTTATTTTACTGACCTATTTTTTTTTTTTTTTTTACCAAACAGCCCTTAGTGAATTGAAGCCAAATGATTGTTTTAGATCAAATTGTAAACTGATAGGGGAGGAGCTTTTGATTCACGATTTTGCACTAATCAATCTCAATCAGATCCCAGCAGAAAGTGAAAATTAGTGGAACTGTTAACTTTATACTACTCAATGTAACACTGTAATGATCTGCTCTGCTGTCTGCACAGGCAGACACCAGACAGCTTTTTGACCATTTTTTAGGTCTGAGTGCTGCAGGTCTCTGGAAAAGAGACCTGTCTTCACTCTGTGAGTTTCAGAGCTGCTGTTCTGGTGAGTAATTTGCATCCACTTGTCATGCAAATTGCTTAGCTGCTTCCTTTGATGGCTTGCAGTATAAATACCATTTCCTCCCAGAATTCCCTGCTGGTCATGATGGTTTGTTCCTGCTAACTTGCCTGGAGTCTCAGCCCTCTGCTCATTGTAGGCTATTATTGCTAGCTTAGTTACCCTATTGCTAGAGTTGTTACCCTTTGGGAGTGCTCCTTGCATTCCTATTTAGTGCAGTCAGGTTGTGTTATATTTGTACTGCCTATTCTCTCTTGTCTTGTCCTTGCGATTGCAGCCAGCGGTTGGCGGTAGTGAATCGTTTTGTCTTGCCGTTGCGATTATTCTGTCGCCAGCGGCGGCGGACAGAAAATCGCTCTGTCTGTTTGGATCGCACTCGCCCTAGCGTTAGAGGCGGTGGATCTCTCTGTATTCTGTCTTGGAGTTTAACTTCAGCTGCGGTTGCTGCTGGTTACTCCTTCTGTCTGTCTTGTTGTGCGGATCGCACTCGCTCTTGCAGAAGAGCAGTGGATCCTTTCTCACTTGTTCCTGTTGTCTGTCTATCTGTCGGTCTAAAGTAAGCGCTTGCTGTTGCCTGAGGTAAGGCAACCGATTAGCAAGCGTTTCTGTTATTTGTTTGTTTGTGCTTCCTGTGTTCTTTTGGTAGTCAGGGTTGGCGCGTTTTGTCTCTGTTGCGCTTTTAGTGCGGAGACCGCGCCATTAACATGTTTTGTCGCTGTTGCGCATCTCGTGCGGCGACCGCGTTTAGCGAGTGTGTTTGTTATTTTCCTTGGCGTTCTGGTTGTTATTGTTTGCTGTGCATTGCTTCCCCTTGTACAATTCCTATCTGACATCTGTGGCAGTGCAGAGGGTTTATTCCTCTGCACTCCACAGCTCCATCTGCTGGTGGGAATTCCCCTCTACCGATGAGTTGCACCAAAGCTGGGTTCCGTTATTCAGATGCTTGTGGAGGATTTCCGCAGCGTCAGCGCACAGCTTGTGCGCTGACCTCGGAGATAATTCCCAATCGTTACAAACACACAGCTATGTCACTGTCCATCTTTGATCAACCCAAACAAATTTTACTGCTTTGGTCGACAGATTGACCAACATCGATTGCAAGTTTTCCAATATGGTTTATGAGAGTCAACACATAAATATTAATAATAAACAAAGTGACCAAATCTTCAATAAATTAGATCAAATGTATGGCCTCTTTTGACGTTCTCTTTGCACAACTATAAAAAAAAATAATTTGATTGGAATTTGACAGTGTAGCATATTATATATGTTAACGCAAGTCATGATGATAACTCATACAAGCATGTTCTGAGATAAAATTCTGACAGCAAGCCTGATATGCAAGGTGCAGTAATCCACAGACACCAATTAAATAAATGAAAGATGAGCTGTGACTGGGTGTTATGCCAGTACTCTTTAAATCTTGCTTGTTGCTGTACAGAAATATTACTGCTGATGACTCTTTAATTTAGCACAGTGTCAGATTAATAAGACTGCTACACATTTAGATGAGAAAATGTAAAAGTAAAACTACATCTATTGCCTGAAAAGGCTAATCACATTTGTGCCACAATTAGAATTCCTCTTTTACTTTCAGCTTAGAACAGTTGTGGTGTATATGTACTGTATATATCTATGAATATCAATGCAAATCCTCTTCTCCTACACACCTACTCCTTCTTCTTTCTTCACCTGCAGAGATACTAAAGAGAGAGGAACCAATCCAAAAATATAAAACAGTTAAGAACAGTTTAAAAGATGAAAAAACACTTACCTAACTAGTGACACAAAGTTTCAAGAGAAAAAAGGTTTATTGAAAATAAACCTCAGTAGAGCTTAAAGGGGATGGACCTCCTCTAGAGACACTTAAAGCTAACACTGCAAGCAACTCTATCAGCAAGACAGAAGCCATTCTGTAATCAAGGCTGCTAAAGAACATAAGAGTCTCGGGAAAAAAAACGCTGAAAACTTCAGAATAAAAGATTATGGACTCTTAACCTGTACATGGGGGGGTGGGGGTGCTTATGGGATCTCAGGAGTTCCCCTCCCCCTCGCAGACATGTGGATTTTCCCAAAGAGTACCCATATTCAACCGGTGGTGAGGGACAGAGCTCTGGAAGCAGAAAGTGGGTATGCCCCCCCCCCTCTTGCTTAATAGCCATGACAATTGTACTGGTGGCTATAGGACAATTTGAAGAGCGGGGACAACTGTGCTGGTGGCTACAGGACAATTGACAATTTCAAGAGCAGGGACCTCAATGCTGTCTTTTTTTAATCTAAATATATTGATTTAAGTTACAGGGAGGTATACTTTAGGTAACAAAAGCAAAGCTCTGCTGTGTAACGTCACTGCCTGCAAAGTGCAGTTCTTAACTCAGTTGCCTAAGCTGCATGTTAGCAATGGCTGCACCTGTAAAATTAGATAAATCCCTCTGTAGTTCAAAGAACATTACTTTATATCCTAATTACAGAAATGCATGGCTTTATGCAATCAATGAGTGCTACATTTATGCAAACGTTTGCTCACACTATCAATTTGTTTTTGAATTTGGAGATATAGAAAAGATAGTTATTCCTTTAAAACAGACATAAAAAGAGTACTCATAACAGCTCATAGCAAAACATAAAAAAAATATTCAGGATAACTATTTTTATATTAATGATTCAGCATCAAAAATATTTCTTATATCTATATTGCTATATATTGGTATGCAATCCAACCCTCCTAGTGATGTTTAGCCTAGGCTTTGATGTCTCCTTTCCCAGAGCACTCTAGGAGATCAACTAATGTACCTGTTCAACACACACAAAAAAATCCCACAGTTATTTACTTTTATTGGTAAATTTAAAGCGGATCCAAGATGAAAAACTAACTATAACAAGTAACTTGTCTATATATCTTATCTAAAGTGTAGATAGTTTACACAGCATATCTAGCTGCAAACAGCTTCAACAGTTTATGAATATTTATTCCTGTGATACAATGAGGGCAGCCATGTTCTGTTTGTCACATTGTCACAGCTTGCCTGTGTGTAAATGCAGTCCCCTCTCCTCCTACCTCCTCCCCTCTGTCTCTGAAATCAATGGCTAGTAACCTCCTCCTGCCCAGACTGAGCTCCCATAAGCCTTTGCTACAGTGCCAAGGCACTGTGAAAAAAAATTGGGTGAGACTTGTTTAGTTTATAGGGAACTAGAGTATTAAAACAAAACAAAAAAGCATTTGGCTTGCGGAATACCCTAACTATATGAAAGGAACACAATTCTGCAATGAGTAAAAGTTTATCTCAGATCCACTTTAAACATGTAGATGGGGTATGATCTTACAATGGAACAAAATAATTTATAAATGAGTATTTGTTTAAAAAGAAAAAGCTATTTTATTCAATAAAGGGACCTGGAAGCAATAAGTATATGGCGGCTGCCATATTTATTTCATTTTAAACAATTCCAGTTGCCTGGCAGTTCTGCCAATCTCTTTGGCTGCAGTAGTGTCTAATTCACAACAGAGACAAGCATGCAGCTAATCTTGTCAGATCTGACAATAATGTCAGAAACTTCTGATTTGCTGTATGCTTGTTCAGGGTCTATGGCTAAAAGTATTAGAGGCGGGATCAACAGGATAGCCAGGTGTAAGGCTTGGTGGTGTATTCTCCACAGTCAGCATGCAACGCATGAGCTGACGTGGAGGAGGTACACACACTAGCACAAGGAAACAGGCTATCCCTAGTATAGTGGAGGGGAGGACTGACTCCAAAAGGAGATTGTGGCGCACAGGGCCGGTGCAGATCCGATAGCCACAAACAATGCTTTCGCTATAACGTCTCAGCGCAAAGTAGCGCTGATCGCATAAACCAGAACTGAGGAGATCAGGACAGGTAGACAGAATGAACGCTTGCTAGCTAGCCGCTACTTAGTGACAGCAAGCGTCCACAACAAGACAGACTGGAATGAGGCAGCCAAAGCGTAGCGGCGATGGCGTGCCTCACAAAGACAGGACAGGATAGTCAGGAATTAGCAGGATCAAGATAGATGAACGTAACACAGATAAATATACAATAAGTATGATTTCCTAGCGTTTTACAATTACAGCTGTCAATGAAACTATTTGTAACGTCTGACTAACATATGTATATATCGGCAATGAACCGATATATGACATAAGCAGGAACACTGACTAGGACTGGAACGATACAGGGAACAGGACTCAGAAGGATTCGCTATCTCTTCGCAGAGATGAACGCAATCCACAAACGGTAACAGGACAGGATTCAGAAGGATTCGTTATCTCCTCGCAGAGATGAACGCAATCCACAAACAGGACCAGGAACAGGATAACTAGCTCAGCACGGGTGATCAACGTGCTAGAACTGACTAGCTGAACACAGGATATAAACAGTTCGTGTACGTATATATCAGCGTCACTGATGTATCAACGTAACACGAATACAAGGAAAATAATAAACGTGCTGGTATGCATATATATGGGCAATGAACCAATATATTATGCAAAACCAGCAAAGTATCTTTAGAACAAGAAACACGATCGGGGACTGAAGCGACAGCAAGACGGGCTTAAACTGAAGCTATGAAAACCCGAGGAGTCCTGCAGGAAGCAGATCTTTATACTGAGGTCATCCAATGGGAGCAGACATGCAGATTCCCACACAGGTGAATGATAATCAGTCACAAGCTGACAGCAGGGAAAGGCAGACAAAGCTATGCAGCTTGCATGGAAAGAGATCAGAACTACCTGAGCTGCAGCACTACTACTTCCAGCAATACCTGCTGCAGCAGCGATCATGACAGTACCCCCGCCCTTAAAAGCGGATTCCAGACGCTTTTCAAAACTGAAATTTCCAACAAAACAGTCTGACTGATCATTCATGATGACCGGGACAGCCCGGCAAGACCGAATTCCAGAATCAGTCCCCACAAGACTGGACCCATCAGAACCAGAACCTACAGAACCATGCCCATCAGTACTACAAGCCCCAGTGTGACACCCATCAGAACCATGATTTCCAGAAGAAAGCCCTCCGAAACTCCCTGAGCGATACCCACCGCCTTCCAGGAACCGTTCAAAAATGCCAAAGCCTTTGCAATGCCCACCGGGACTGTCTTTACCAACACAAAACCCACTGTTGAACCAGTCCAAGGCACCAGGACAAGTTTTCTCAGAGACCTCCCAGAACACCTTGAAGCTCCAAAGAGATCCCCATAGGTCAGAATGCCCCTTAGACTCACATGGAGAACTATCAAGAACCCCTATGGAACCTAGGGCAATTCCCGAGTCAGGGCCACAAGGACAAACATCAAGATCAGGGCTTTCAGGGACCAGAACCATCTCTGGGCATGCAGGCAGACTGGCAACATCAGAACATGTTCCCACTAAGGAAGCATCAGAGCACGCTAACACCTTAGACACACTTGGGCATTCTGGCACACAAAGAACATCTGGGCACACTGGCACAAGAGAAACCTCTGGGCATGTCAAGGAACTGTGAGCCTCAGGGTCAGCCAAGACAGGACCAAAACCAGGACTGGCCAAAAAAAAATCATCATGACTAGACTTCGCAACTACTGGACTTTTACACGAGAATGCAGGATCAGACTTAGATGTCGCTGATTCCAGCAAAGTCAGTAACAAATCAGATTCAGGGGCACTAACAAGACAGGACAAATCTTCTGATGTATGCACTGAACCAGATAGGGACTCCACAACTACCTCTGGACTGGACAGAGACTCATCTAATACACTGGATTGGAGCTCATGAGGCGCTGCAGAACAAGTCAGTATTGCAGCAGCCCCCACTGGACTAGGCAAAACTGAGGAATTCCCTGGACAGGAAGGGGACTCTGGAACCTCTGCCACAGCGGCCAGAGAACCAGAATCTTTCAGGATACAGGGCTGGGTTTCAGGAACACTCATCAGACCGGACTGAAATTCTGAGATTTCTATTATTTTGACCAGAGAATCAGAATTATCCATGTTACAGGGCAAGACTTCTGAAACATTCAGAGGACAGGGCTGGAGTTCCTCGGCTGTTACAACACTGGAGAGGGACTCAACAACATTGGTTAAATCAGACTGTGTACAGGGCAAGGTATCTAACACACTTGCTGACGAGGACAATATTTCAATGGCTTCTGCTTTGCTGGGCAGAAATTCATCAAGTTTTATTAGAGCAGACTGTAATTCCAAAACAGCTGCTAGACAAGTGAATATTACTGCAACACCAACTGAGGTAAGCAGTACCTCAGACTCCTCTGCTAGAGGGTTTGAAGTATCCAAAGTACTGGGTGAAGCATAAGACTCTGCGACCACAGCTTCACTGGACAGGATCACTGAACAGTCCATATTGCAGGGCAAAACCATGGAAGCACCTGCTGGACAGCATAATGATTCTGTGACCTGAGTTTCATTGGAGAGATCTACTGCACAATTCATGGTACAGGGCAAATTTACTGGAACATTTTCTGAACAAGGTAATAATTCTGCGATTTCAGGTTCACATAGCAGATGCTCTGAGCTATTCACGATACAGGGCAAATTTACTGGAACATTTTCTGAACAAGGTAATAATTCTGCGATTTCAGGTTCACATAGCAGATGCTCTGAGCTATTCACGAAACTAGAGCGAGGTGTAGAAACAGGAAGATCAAGACACAATGTTTGTGCATCTGAATCACCATTCATTTGTAAAATTGGAAAATTCAGATGCTGGGGTTCTGAGGTTTCTAGACAGGATTGCTGGGACTCGGAAACTGATGTAGTGCATCTATTGGCATCTGCTGGATCAGACAGGAGTTGAAGTTTATTAACACAGGTAATTTCTGCAGAAGTGTTTGCAGAGGCAGGCAAGATTTTTCTGGTGTCTGTTTCACTGAACAAAGACTCATGAGTACTGGCTAGACTGGACTCGGAAGTCAGCAGGACCTCTGGATTTTCTGCTGAGAAATTTGTGCAGGGCAAGGTTAAGAAAGTATTAGTGGCTTCTGTTTTACTGGGAAGTAACACTGAGTTATCCATGGTACAGGGTGGAATTGCAGGAACTTCAATTTCACACAAAAAGAGCTCCGAATCACCTGCTGAATCAGCGAAAGGTGCTGAAGCAGGCGGGTCAGAACGCCAAATTTGCGAATTCGGAGTCACATAAAAATCATCCAAAATCAGTTCCCACACATCAATCAAAGGAGCCACACAGTCATACCTACACACACCAGTCTCTATTAGGTTATAGGCTGACTTAATGCATGCATTCAATACCATTTCACTTTTTGCACTGTAAAATTGACAAAATGAACTTGAATCATTCTTCCATTCACAGACCAGGGCTTCCATCTCTCCCCTCTCGAATGGAGGATCCCATGCATACTTAACAGCGAAACATTTAGGCTGATCACAGTTGGCAGATATGATTGTGGCAGGCACATGTATAGGGTTAATTAGCAGGTGATTGGCAGATTCCTTATTCTTAAGAATCTCCAATACCTGTAGCAAGTGTTGAACTGTAGTGTATGCAAACTTCCCTTGGTTCACAAATAAGTTGATTTGTTCAATACTCTGTAATATCTCCTCATAATTATACTCAGATAATTCTTTTAAACAAAAATCTTTATTTTCCCTAGCCAGGGAGGAAAGTTCATTAGTAGTCTCATAAGTCCATTTAACTCCCCTGAAAGACAATTGCATTTCATTATCTGTTAATGGCAGAATCTCATTATAGGTCTCAGTCGCTAAGGATAACGACTCGGCAGATCGGACACGTTTCTTAGAACGTTTGCGTTTTGCCTTAGACCCTGCTGCCTTTGGTGATTTATTCAAAGCTGCAGGAAAATTATCAGGAACACTCTCTGCTTGCTGATCATTTTTGCAAACAATCGAAGGGGAAGCTGATTGGCCTGCTGCCAGGAGTTCATTTAGAGGAAAAGGCAATGGATCTATGCGCAACCAGTTATGGATCACAAACGCTAGAAATTCCAGCGGTCTCTCTTTCAAATCGGAATGATTGAGAACATCAAATGCCCACTGAAACAATTGCCCTTTAAACAAAATATAAACTAGCTGGAGTGCCCAGGTTGAAACAGGAGTCGCTTGGAGATCGGGATTGGCCAGGAACCTGGCACATTCAGAAAAAAACTCATTTTCTGTTTCAGAGTTAAGTTCTTCAAATTTCTTAAAGGAACAGGAACCATAATTAACAGTGTCATACTTTCTGGGAATCCCCCCCACAATGGGGATTGGTAATGGGGTTTTCATAATGTAAGGCTTGGTGGTGTATTCTCCACAGTCAGCATGCAACGCATGAGCTGACGTGGAGGAGGTACACACACTAGCACAAGGAAACAGGCTATCCCTAGTATAGTGGAGGGGAGGACTGACTCCAAAAGGAGATTGTGGCGCACAGGGCCGGTGCAGATGCGACAGCCACAAACAATGCTTTCGCTATAACGTCTCAGCGCAAAGTAGCGCTGAGCGCATAAACCAGAACTGAGGAGATCAGGACAGGTAGACAGAATGAACGCTTGCTAGCTAGCCGCTACTTAGTGACAGCAAGCGTCCACAACAAGACAGACTGGAATGAGGCAGCCAAAGCGTAGCGGCGATGGCGTGCCTCACAAAGACA
Organism: Hyperolius riggenbachi; assembly: GCF_040937935.1. Taxonomy (NCBI): domain Eukaryota; kingdom Metazoa; phylum Chordata; class Amphibia; order Anura; family Hyperoliidae; genus Hyperolius; species Hyperolius riggenbachi. The sequence goes on from NC_090649.1 coordinate 241,974,452, forward strand.
GGACAGGATAGTCAGGAATTAGCAGGATCAAGATAGATGAACGTAACACAGATAAATATACAATAAGTATGATTTCCTAGCGTTTTACAATTACAGCTATCAATGAAACTATTTGTAACGTCTGACTAACATATGTATATATCGGCAATGAACCGATATATGACATAAGCAGGAACACTGACTAGGACTGGAACGATACAGGGAACAGGACTCAGAAGGATTCGCTATCTCTTCGCAGAGATGAACGCAATCCACAAACGGTAACAGGACAGGATTCAGAAGGATTCGTTATCTCCTCGCAGAGATGAACGCAATCCACAAACAGGACCAGGAACAGGATAACTAGCTCAGCATGAGTGATCAACGTGCTAGAACTGACTAGCTGAACACAGGATATAAACAGTTCGTGTACGTATATATCAGCGTCACTGATGTATCAACGTAACACGAATACAAGGAAAATAATAAACGTGCTGGTATGCATATATATGGGCAATGAACCAATATATGATGCAAAACCAGCAAAGTATCTTTAGAACAAGAAACACGATCGGGGGCTGAAGCGACAGCAAGACGGGCTTAAACTGAAGCTATGAAAACCCGAGGAGTCCTGCAGGAAGCAGATCTTTATACTGAGGTCATCCAATGGGAGCAGACATGCAGATTCCCACACAGGTGAATGATAATCAGTCACAAGCTGACAGCAGGGAAAGGCAGACAAAGCTATGCAGCTTGCATGGAAAGAGATCAGAACTACCTGAGCTGCAGCACTACTACTTCCAGCAATACCTGCTGCAGCAGCGATCATGACACCAGGCAACTGGTGTTGCATAAAAGGAAATAAATATGGCAGCCTCCATATCCCTCTTACTTCAGGTGTCCTGCAATCTCTTCTGCTGCAATTTAGGGTGAACTTTACTGAAAAATTCAGTAACGTTCACCCTCAATGACACCAGAGAAGATTGCAGAATAAACTGTTAAATAGGCCCTTATTCGATTCAATTGTTCTCCTAAGTTTTCTCCTAGAAGATCATTTTCATCTCTGGTTGAAAATAAGCATTGAGCACTCTGCAATTGAAAATGTGAAAAATACTGTCAAAATTATTTCTTGAGTATTTTCTTGCTTGCTGTTGGCTTGAAGGGAATGTTATTGATAAGGGGCCATATGCAATTCACTTTTTCACCTGACTTTTCTCCTAGGTGAAAATGTTTCATCTTCAAATTAAAATAACTTTCCAGCATTTTTCAACTAAAAAAGTACTAAAAAGTAAATGAAAAAGTACTATCAAAATTATTTTCAGCATTTTCTTGCTTTCTGATGGCTTAAAATGCATTTTATTGACAAATTTAAAAATATCACCCTGGAGAAAACTCAGGTGAAAAAATGAATTGCATATGGGCCAAGGTGTGGAGACACAGGAGAAAAATTATATTGTGGAAATTAATCAAAGAGATAATTAGAGACAGGCTGCTTGTCTTGAATAACAGATCCAAAGATAAAAGGGTCACCTTTGGAAACAATATGATGTCACAGAGAGAAACTTGTATAAATGAGTTACAGCAGCAGCTCTGATTTTAATTACACATTTTAAACAAGTGACTTCTGCTAGACACCTTTAACTTTGTTGATCTACTAACCTATTTAGGTTTCAAGTCTTTAGCCCCTGCAAAATAAGCCTACAACTTTCTGCACCAATATAAAGTTAGGTTTGCACTACATATATTATATTTACTTTATATATTATTCAAATTTTAATATAAGTAGGCAGTGACCATATATTTCTATATGGGTAATAAGTTTGTCATATCGCATATCGCATAACTCTACTCTAAGCTCTTATTCTCAACAGGTTTTCCTCAAGTCAGATGGGTTTTATGGTGGATCTCAATGGTCCATACCCTTACTAAAATGCTATGGAAAAAAAAGTTTGCTTTCTTGAGACAGAAAGTATTTGCGATAATTCAGGTTAGAGTGAGCTCAAAATGTCTCCCAGTGCATCTTACAAAACTGCAAACGCTCTTTCTCTAGCTCTTCATGATGTAAGGCAAACACCTTCCTTCCTCATCTAACCATTCACTTCATATTTTGCCACCTGATATTATAATTCTTGCTTCTATACTCCTGGGTGTCATCCTCTTGTACCCCACAGCTCTCCCTCGTGACATTCACCTCTATCGTATGCTTTCACTCAGGGCCCTTTTAAGGCATAGACAAACCAGGCACAGGCCTGGGGTGACATCTGCAGGAGGGGGCACCACAAACCTATTCTTAGCATGCTTTGCTTTAGGAAATGTCTACACCACTGCTAGTTTAATTAAGACAGGGATAGGTGATGATCTTAATACCTAATTGGGCACTGCTGATTAGCATAACAAAAGCAACCAGAATATAAGAATAAATGTGTAGGTTCTATTAATCATCCAATTAAACTTAATTACTAAATTACAGATCTTTTGGCTTTTAAGGGCAATATTTTGACCTGTTAAGACCAAGGCTACACATAAACTATATTACACACACACGTAAATATATATATATATATACTTTTATCAGTATTATTATTTATAGTGGCTTATTTTAGTGGCTATACACACCTTCTAACAATTATAGGAGGCATGTATTATGTGGATTCCCTGATTTTGGCCAGGAGAGGTGTATCCTATTAATTTCATATTGGTGACTTCATAATTATATAATGTAGGCTTAGGCTATGATCTTTCTACTAATACGATTGGGGCCACTCTCTACTGTCTCATCTGTGACTATACTCGGCTAGAAGGTTGATAGCTACATTTTGGGACATGCATAGAATGGTAGATCAGGTGGATGATGAGGCAGAAGAAGACCACACTTAATTGGAAACCGCAACATTTGGAGAGCAATACTGCAGAGTGGAGCATAAGGAATTGTTAGGGAAGGAGCTAGGTATTATAAAACTCAGGGGACCATGATTTTTGTGTATTTAAGGATAAATGGTTAGGGATGAGTATATGACCTTGGATGTCTTTGGTTGCATTAACTGATATCTTGCCTTTTAGTATAATAATCATCACTATCACAGTTCTCAACCACAGTTCTCAATGTTAGCAAGAAAAAAAACAGCCACTGTCTTCTGCAGTTCTTCATTTGAATTACCGGAAGTGACATTACTTCCTGAAGTGCTATAGATAGCAGCCATGTTTAGTCTGATAGTGCTATTAATTCATAAGGCAAATGGAGGTGTGGAGAACCTGGCTATTGGTGTGGGACCCTAGTGATGCCACTTTCTTATACTACCTACTCCTCCACATCTCTCCTCTCCACACTTCCCCTGATTTTACTACCACAGAATATTTGGGAGTGATAGCCTAAAAATTGCGTAAGTACAGCTCTTATGCCAAAAACAGTTGCTTCAAGAAACTTAAATTGTGTTATTTCTGTGACTTTGCCAGATGTTTGATTGCTTGGTTTATAGCATTTATAGCACATTCCAGATGGTAAAATATAGCAATCCTACATAGTACTGTTTATCCAATAAATCATTTAGCCTTAAAATGAGTTCCTCTTATGGATAAAGCACGACAACGCATTTATAAAGCATGAAACGTATATTGTTCTGTTACCTTGTATTTATGTAACTGATCAAAGCTATTAACCACAAAGAATATCCCCAATGGACAGCAGAGCTCCTCTCCCTCTAATAATTCTCTTTATAAATCTAGAAATTTTGCACACAAAGAATTATTGATAAGCTGTTGTGATGTCTTTGTCTTTTCATTTTAATCTTTTTTTCTCGGTTTTGCCAAGAGCTTGATTAAAAAGTAAACCCAAATTGAATGATCAGATGAAGCTAATCAAGTTGCTAGAATTGCAGACACATACCGTATTTTTCGGACTATAAGACGCTCCGGACTATAAGACGCACCTGGGTTTAGAGAGTAAAAATCAGGTAAAAAATAAATAAAATACTAAACCTGGTGCGTTCATGGTCCAGGAGCTTCTTATGGACCCCCCCCCCCCCAAATTGCCTCTATCTAAGCTACACTGTCCAGCTACACTAACTTGTTGCCCCCACCAGATAAACTTACTACAGTCCCAATTACAATATCTACACTATCTACACTCCCTAGACTCATCTACAGTACACTCAGCTATAATACACTCCTTACACTTAGTTACAATACACTCCCTACAATACATTTCCTACACTTAGCTATAGTACACTCCTTACATTCAGCTATAGTACACTCAGCTACAGTACACTCATTACAGAGGCTCTCACCAATCCAGTTGTGCGCTCCATCTGTCCAACACTTGCGCATTCAGAGCTATGCTGGGTGTTATTTGCGGGTCACGCGATGAGGCACGCGTTCTCCCCCATTCCATAATGTCCATTAACCACAGGGTGGCAGCGACCCCCTGACAGCCCAGCTGCTGCAGCATTGTGAAAATGCGGAAGTCTGTCCCGCATCGCAGGGCAAAGAGGAGCTGCGCAGAGATCCAGAGCCGGAAGTTAACAGCATGACCGAGCTGCCCGATGCCCGCGGGACTCTGGATGCTTGTGAGGATGATGGGAAGCCAGAACCACAGTTCACCGAACGGGAGTGAACCTTGACAGCCCGACAGTCCAGCCGTTGCAGTAGCGCGATAACAACACGGAAGTTCATACTGCATCACAGGACAAAGAGAAGCTGCGCAGCTGAATGGCTGTGCTGGGGCCAGAAGGACAGGTCACCGAGCGAAAATGGAGGAGATCCAGAGCCGGAAGTTTACTGCATGACCGAGCTGCTCGATGCCTGCCAGACCCTGGATGCTGTGAGGACGGGAAGCCAGAACGGACAGTTCACGAGCGGACCGCGACAGCCCAACAGTCCAGCCGCTGCAGAAGCGTGATAAGACGGTAGTCTGTCCCACAGCTGAATGGCTGTGCTGGGGCCAGAAGGACAAGTCATTAAGCGGGAGGGAGGAGATCCAGAGCCGGGAGCTCACTGCATGAGCGCGCTGCCAGATGCCCGCCGGACCCTGGATGACATGGCCAGGAAGAGCTAACCAGCATAGCACAGCAAAGAGCAGCTGATGGACAGTACACAAAGAGGCAGAGGATTCAGCACGCACTACTGGGTGCGGTAAGAGCTGGCGGGGAGGGTGGACGATGGAGGAAAGGACACCTTACATTCTTACATTCGCACTATAAGACGCACTGACTTTCTGCCCCCAATTTTGGGGAAGAAAAAGTGCGTCTTATAGTCCGAAAAATACGGTAATAAAAATGAGTTTAGATTTTAGGCACAGATAGTTATTATCTTTATAATCATAATGCTAAAAGGAAGGGACAAAGGGAGGGAGGAAAGAAGGAATGAAGAGATTGTTAGGGGGAAGGGAAGAAAGAAAGAAGTAGAGGAAGTAAGGGCCCATTCACACTTGTGCATTTTCAGAGCGATTTCAGCTTTGCTGAAAATCGCCAGCAATTTGAAAAATGTGTGCACAATGAAAGTGTATGGAAGTGTTCTCATTTAAGCGTTTAGCGATTTGCTGAAACGCAAATGCGTTACATGCAGCGTTTTCTGAGCGATTCTGGAGCCCAGACATATTGCAGACTTCAATGTAAGGTAATAAACTTCCAGGAGAGCCACCATGGTGAATGTCAATGTGTATTAAGGTATTTAAATCCAAAATATTGTGCAATGCAAACCTATAGCAGGCACTATGGAAAAAGCAAAAATAGCAATGGGCATACTTTACACAGTGCAGGTAACTCATCTATGCAATATTTGAAGAAGAAGAATCTCACCTTGAGTAAATGCTGCCCAAAACCAAACAATTTTAGAACTAGAAGGAAGAACCGATTCAGAATCATCGGCACCCTATTTAATGGACATGGCAAAGTGGAATTTAATCATACACACAACATAATAGCCTAAAACCTCTCTTACTACATACAAAGTGATGGAAGCAATAAGTGGGGGTAGGAGGAGGGGGAGTGGGTTGAAGGGGAGTCATCAATTTATTATGTAAATTAAACACTTGTTTTAAAAATATTACTTGCAAAATAATATTTATATAATAACACTTATGTATAGTAAACTAGTAATAGTGGGTTGGAAGATCCCCAGTCTGCTGTGGCAGCTGGCTTGCTGATTGTAACTGAAGTTCCCACTGCTGACATCCAGGTTAAAGGCACCAATAGTCTTACAGTTTTTCTGCAGGAATGTTTGTGAGAAGTCTTCATTTTACATAGAATACAATGCCCACTTTGTGTATTTTGGGTAAAGGCCACTCCATGTCAGTAATAATAGCCTCAATGCACTCCAGTCTGCAATCCATCTACTAGCAGAGAGCATAACCTAGGGTGTAGCAATTGCTGGGTGTGTCAAGAGTAAGCCGTCCAGCCCTTCTGTGCTTATAGGGTGTTGAGATGTCTATCTTGCCCTGTTAGCTCCCTAACAGAAGCCAGTTAAAGACATTTCAGTGCATAATTGCAAGATCCCTTACATTCTCAATTGTTCTGTACAGTTCTCCAAGTTAATTTTTGACAGCAAGCACAAGAGATGGCTGAACATTTAAAGTCCGACTCCATAAAAAAATAACAATTCTGAAAGTGTGTCATAACATAAGAGATGTTAGAATCTCTTTTAGCCTTCTACATCACCACTGGGGATATTTCCCCTTGCTTTCCATCATGGGACCTCTATAGCTTTACAGAGTTCTCATATTCATACTGCTTACCTTTCTTCTTCTTCCTAAGTAACTGAGCAGCCAAACTTACAAAATAATTTAGATCTAAGTATATGTAGCAATTATATATCACCAGAGGCTTTAACCTCTTTACCATGTTTCACAATTTCCAAAACTAATTGTTCCTTGAATCTGGCTTTACTTGTTTCATTGAGTTGAAAATGTTCTGTCTCACCAAAAGATGCTTTGTGGCAGATCCAATAAATCTATTTGTATGAGAGTCTGAAAAAAAAGTTACTTTGTAATTATTATTATTATTATTATTTATTTATAAAGCGCCAACATATTCCGTGGTGCTGTGCAATTTGATTTAACATGATGACTAAAATGTATAAATGTCTAACAGTGTGCAAGCAATTAAATTAATAACATTCCATGACACAAAAGGGTGAGAGCCCTGCCCTTGCGAGCTTACAATCTAAAGGAATGGGGTGGAAACAAGAGGGGTAATTGGAACAAACGATTCTTAAAACTCTTTTTGTTGTATATACACTGATTATTATATGTTTTGTTCACTTTTTCTTTTCCATTAAAGTTCTTTAGTTTTGGAATTTCCTACTGTATACTGTCCTCAAGTGAAATGTTGTATTCTTTGCAGACTTTAAGGCTCCAAACTGCTCTTGTTGACATTATTCTCTTTGATGAGTGTGCTCAAAACCCTCTACTTTTAGTTCAAGGACAGATTTGTCCTCCAGATGAAGACAGCTGTATTGCCTATTTTCATCTACCTTTAGGTTTACAAAATCACAGTTTCTTGAAAACAAACAATCAATTCAAAATCTATCTCCAAAAGTGATATTTTATTAAGATAAAGTATATACTATTCCTGTCAATGAGCTTACAAGCTCACAAGTATTTTCATTCTGCATATAACCTTGAAAATGAAAAGATTATTGGCTTGATTCACAAAGCCGTGATAACTCTTATCACGGTCACGCTATAGCGTGTAACGTTTTTCGCGCACAAACACAAATTTGCACGCAGAATCGCGGCCAATTTTGCACGAAAGCGCTAATTTTATTTAAGAGTTATGACGGTTTTGTGAATCAAACCGTATGCCTTCTATTAATATTGTACTACCAGCTATGCTACATAATATGGATTTGTCCCAAAAGATGTCTTTGTTTCTTTATTTAAAGTCTAAAAAATATGCAATCAGGCCGCATATAAACCATGGGAGGGAGGCATTACATATACTGTATACAGTGTATTGCTTATGCTAGTCCTGGATAAACTGACTTCTGTTAGGTTGTTCCTGCTATTCCTACTGAAGAGATTTTCCTTCATGTTCTGCCTGTGGGATCCTAGGAGGATTTTGATTAGAGGTGGTAAAATTTACCAAAATTTGATTTGACAAACAATTTGATGAAGTGCTTTGAAATTTGGCTTGAAATTCCAAAATAAAATGATTTGAATAAACTTTACTGAAGTGTAAAGAGAAATCAAATTTGTTGTGCTTGAGTGTGAATTAAAGAAGGATTGCACTTTGTTTATGAAATTCACCACAGAAATAGATTTCAGATTTTTACATCATAATTTGTCAGTTCTGAGTAAGTATTGCGAATCTCAGAAATTACTCTGTATGAAGTACCGTGTTCCATTCACACCAATGTATGTTAGGGCAATTAGTATGAACATGGATTTTTTTTAACATTACCTCTAGTGTAGCCACTGTGGACCAGGGATCTCCAGAGGCCATCGGTTTTCCGATGGCTGATTTTGCATTCCCAGCCACTGCGGCTGAAATGTAGAGGCTGCCTATGCCCATTTAGCTATGGGAGCAGCTTCCAGGAATATTGGTGTGGGACCATTTCTGAGGATGTTGGTGGGGATCATTATTGAAAGGTAAGTATTTATGGTTAATTAAGATGAATAAAATAGATATTTCATGGTTATATTTTTATTTCCATGTTACCTATTTGTGAAAATGAGTAAGTGGGACATTAGTGCCCTTCTATGCTTTGCTACATCTCTCTTCTGGAGCCTCCCCTCCCCCTACCTCCATCATGGGACATGTGAATTACGTGAATTACTTCTCCCTCCAAACTTCTACAACTCGGAGGGTGAATAGTATTTAACACCACAAGGAAGGTGAGTGGCAGCAGGCAGGGATGCTCGGATACCCCCAATCACGAATTTGAGTGGCAAATTTGGTGTTTCTGGCATGCAAGGGGGCTTTGCTATTAACTGTTTAAGTCGGTGGGATTTTAACCACAAATCACGACTAATGATCACAAGTAACTTGTGATCATGAGTCGGGTAACGAGTGCAATCACGAGTGCATTCGTGATCAGCATTCGTGATCGAGAGCCAATCCCGAATGCCGATTACGACCTTGTGATCACAAAAAATGACTCGTGATCCCGAGTTACTTGTGATGATGAGGTCGTGATGAGCAGCCCTGGCAGCAGGGTGAGCCGTCATTCATCCTTGATTAGCTTATAAGGCAAAGGTGGACTAAGGATAAAAAAAGAGTCATGTGAATGTTTCTACATTGCTTAGTGTCTAAATTAACTCCTCTTATGCTTTGTGTGTTGAGGATACATTGCGGGATTTTCATATGCATATTAACGCTTCGCTACCACATTTTTTAATATGTTATATAACCACCAATTAGAAAGTTATTTCACTGGAATTATTGCTTCACCTAATAAATGCATCAGTTAACCAGTAATTAATATTTGAAACTGTCAGCATAACTTTGCTACTTCTTACCACACTGATGGCATTATGACCAAGACAAGTTCAACAGTGTGTATCTTATTTAATACACTGCAAGCTCAAATTGAAGTGTTATTAACTTGAAATATTTACAAAATATTTTTAAACATAAACTAAATTAGGGAGGATCATAGATTTCTGGAGGGGGTTTTACATAAATTACACAGCTGATGTGAGCAACAAGCTGCAGAATGGAAATCTCAGATGCTGACCAATCCTTTTTGTAAAACTTATTTTCAACTTTGCTGTAATATACCAATTAAATGTACTGAAAATATAATGGATGTACCTGTTTCCAAAAAGATCAAAGCTTTCATTTCACGCTTGCCTTTCCACCCAGCATAGACACCATCCCTTCACACTGACCCTTACAAATAAAAAAAGGAATCCTCCATTGTAAGATTATATATAACATTCATATAACCAGAAATGTCGTAATTTTGCATTTCCCAACAAGCTGGCAATGGCTGTAGATGGATTTGCAGCTCCCATAGCCAATATATTTGGGCAGATGAGAGAGAACCACAAAGCCATAATGCGGATTTGAATTGTTGAGTTTAAATAATGCCAACACACCTATGCAAAGATTTATTAGTGAGGAAGATGGGAGAAAGCTGCAGCAGATGAGAGAAAACGGTGTTGGGAAGTTCCTCTTTATTATTTTTTTGCCTTCTGATAAAGCAATAAAAAACTGTTAAAGGTCAAATTGCCTTATTGATGTACAACATCAGTTATTGTTAAGGGTTAATAATTGTCTAGACATGCAAATGTGTACTCAGTACTACTCACATGATAAGAAAGCAGGTTTGGGCAATAATTACCTCCACCAGCAGAATTATAACAAACTCTCCTGAGCACCCTTTTTAATCATTCTGATGTTCTTTTCTCCTCATCTAATTAGTTGAAGGGGCACTATGTGAAAATTAGGTTTCTATAAATATAGATAGAAAGGACCAAAAATTAAAGTTCTTATACGGTCATACGGTACGAAAATATCAAACAACTTTATTGGCATAGATACAAAAAAAGTCAAATAAAAAAGTCTCTGTAAGACGCTCCTTATTGATATGTACAATCATCCAGAACAAGGATATCACAAATGGTAGTAGAGTAGGCTTAATATGTTAGCAAGAACATTAGGCAACAACACACTCGTTTCGGGCACAGAGGGCCCTTCTTTAGGCCCCTGAACAAAGCACTTTCTCTGAACATTGATCGACACTACATAGCAGGAGCAACGACAGAAGAGACAAACATCTGACCAACCAGACGTATCCGCACAATCCTGACGGCAGACAAATTAAAGGACCAGGGCAGCTAAGGCAGGAGGCACTACTTTGAAGGTTTCCTGTCTTTTCCTGTATTAAAAAAGTCTACTTCCAATTATATTATTGCTGAAAATTAGGTTTCTGGCATAACCCTGTTAGCAAGTACCTAAAGTAGGCGCATCAGATACCTAGAAGTTAGTTTTTTGTTGTTTTTTTTTAAATGTCTGCTTGAAAGGTTATACAGAGCAGATGCAGATATTCTGCCTGTTGTCTTGAAGCTTATGCAACGTGTCAACTCCCTCTGCTGATTTCTCCTCTCTCTTTCTCTCTCTCTGGTAAAGCTGCATGCAGACATACAGGCTGCGTGCTAGGGAAGTTCAAAGCACTGCATTGTAGAAAGAGCTCAGCAAGTGTAAAGTCATTGTAAAGCCATTTATCTTGCTTATCTTTGCTTATCTTAGATCTTCCACATTCTGGTGTCAGCTTCAGCAGAGAGAGAGCTCTAATGCTGGGAATATACAGTACGTTTATTCCATCATAATCCCCGTGGGCGCCCAGATCGATTCCCGCTCGTCCCCGCGGGCGCTTCCTTATCTTCCGCTCATTTCTTCTTTTGTCCTGCCCGCCGGTATCGAGTGCAGAATCGATCCGGTGGGGTATCGGACACGTCAGAAATTATCAATCAAGCCATCTGCGGCTCGATTATGCGGGAATAAATGTACCGTGTATTCCCAGCATTACAGGTTAGCCAGAGTCAGCAGAGGAAGGGAGGATGGGCAGGATCTCTGCATGTGCTCTGTATTACATTTCAAGCATTTAAAAAAGAAAAAACTGCTAGATATCTAATGCTCCAAATGTAGGTACATGCAAACAGGGTTATGCCAGAAACCTAATTTTCACCATAGTGCCCCTTTAAATTTAAATGTGGAAGAAGGAGTTTAAAATCACTTCAGGTTCCAGGGTTTTGTTTCCTGACAATTCTGGCATTTCAGCTGTGTCATTATTGATACAACAATAACTGTTATAATACTGATGCCATCAAAGTGATTAATATATTGTTTATTCGGGATAACATAGGCTTTGTTTTGGTAATATTTTTTTTATGCAAACACTGGTGCACTTGAGAGGCGGGGCCCCAAGCTCTGCCACCACTTGGGACCCCCAAACCAACATGCAACACAAAAGGGGGGAGGGCAGGCGATCCCCGGAGACGCCACGACCAGGGATTGACCCACACTACCCCCACAAGCTGATTGCCAAACACAAGATGAACAAATGCTCACTCCCAGACAGCACTCTGTCATTTATATAGTCTGCAGACTGCCAGTCAGCCAATTAAAAGTGCAAATAACTTGTCTGTAATACCAAATCAAGAAGGAGCTGGCCTCTTCATTCAGCAGGTGTGGATTCTCCACTTAGGAGCCCTGCAAGAACTCAACAGCCCTTGCAGCCCATACAGCTATGGGATCATCGCTGAGTGCAGGACTGTTTTGAATCTCAGATTGCGGTTTTGACTTGGTCGTAGGCCCACGGATGCTTTGTGTATGGTGTGCCTCTGAGGAAGCGGCTTCTGACCGTGAAACATGTGCCAGGCATTCTTTGATGTGAAGTGAAAGTCTGATGTTTTGTATCTACATGTATTGCCCGCAATTTGAAGAAATTACGCATGAAGAATAAACAAGAGAATTTTGGTTCAAAAAAATTCCCGTCTTTTGAATATTGAACTTTGGCAAGAACTCAACAGTGCCAGAGTGTTGTGCTGCTTGACCTGACTTTCTAGACATCCCTGGTTCTGATATATCCTTGCACTTGCTGATCTGTTGCCAAACGTTGCATTCTGGTCTGACATTGCTCCTTTTTTGTTGCCATCTGTACTGTGCTGTATGTATATTTGTATATATTATTACTTATTTGCTTTAATAAAAAACAGACATTTCTTAAAACATACATTTCGTCTTGTCCTTCACCACAGTCTGAGTCTAATAAGCTTCCCATTCTTTAAAAAAAATATTTTTTCAAACCTTGATTGACGATCCCCCAGTACACATGCTGCACATTAAGAAGGAAAACTCAGAATAAGCATTTTTAAATTCCAAGCCAGTGCTCCCTATTGGTCTATTTAGCTAGACTGATGAGAATCTTTCATGAGGAGGATTCTCATTGGTCAGATCAGAGGGAATATTCATATTTTCATCTGTTTCTCTTTAAAGCAAAGACCATGCTCTCTATATGTGCAGATCGTTCCCACTTCTAGGTCACCTCAAGCTACCTAAATTCTTCCTATATCTCTTGGCCTGTTATAGTGACAGGGGACAACACACTCCCTTTCATTAATGGCCATGTACATTTTGTTATATACATCACTTAATGCAAAAATGTCCCAGAAATGTATCATATTCCAGCCTCCACAAGTAAGTGTCAGTATATATTGAGCTGACGAGTGGTCCAAGGGGTAGTTAACTTGTTTACTGGTCCAGATTTACAAATCATTGCAGGTCTGGTGACAATCAGAGATTGTAATAGATGTTCTGAATTTCATTAAAAAAATTTTCTAAGGGATAGCAAGACTATTCTAGGTCATACATAGAAAGCCACAGTGAGGGTTGATATGATACTAGTAAATTATCAGTGCGGTCGTATAATTACTGTAGTGTAAACGCAATTGCTGCAATAACCTTTATTTCAAGTAGATACAAGTTAGCATAGAGTTACTGAAAAGTTCTTGCTGACATCTCTCTCCCCAAACCTGTGGTTCAAATACACTAGATGTAACATGTTTATGCATTGCCTTTCCTTTCCAGTTGTTCCCAGCAGGCTTAAAGCTGAATAATTGCTAGACATTTTTAGACAAGCCCATAATTTTGTTCTGCCACCTTGCAAGTAGCATCTCTGTGTACTGACTTAGGAGCTACACTAGAATCTATAATAAAAGCCTTAACCCAAGGGAACTTATTTTTTTCTCTATGCATTTTAACATGGTGCCCTCCTGGAAATGTTAATGAGATTATTTACTGCATGATAAATTACTACAGCAAAGTAACTTGTAATTAAATGCAATTGTATATTCATTTTTGTGCAGTGTAAATATTTATATTTCACTGTGCATTGCAAATAAAAGTAGTTTTATAATGAGTAGAAAGAAATCTGTTTACACAATGCCCATGAAACATGGAATACCAAGCAGTTTGGACAAGGGAAGCGATAAAGACAGAATGAGGGGTGACATTTTACAGGGCATGAAGGAATGTTTTATACTTATGATGACTTCCTTTATTGGATCTAACATATTATGTTGGAGGAATAATGCTACATCAGCTAAGATGTAACACAAAGGGCAAGCAATGCAGTTTACTCTACTCTGTATTCTTACTATTAGCAGAACTGTCACTGACATACTGTATGTCTTCAGTATAAACACAATGCAGGTAAAGACATAGTTCACGCTCCTAGATTTTTTTATTACTGTTAATAACCATGAACAGGTGATTATAAGATTACGCACACAATTTACATACTTGATGCAGTTATTCCAGAGAAATCCCCCTTGGAAAGTGATCCCTTTAGAAAGCTTGGATTTGTGGATATGTGGAAGAGTGGTTCTAGCTTCTCCCTATGCTGCTGAAAGATTAACTTTTTGTGTGCAGTTCAGCAGATTGTTACGTGAGAGTGAGTTGCAGCAGTAGTGCTGGCTACAAAGCATTAATTCACACTTTTGTTTTTCTAATGCATGGTATGTGGAAAATATAATATGCAACAAACAAAACCTTTTTTTATTTTTTGTTTATCATTTGACTTGCAATACTGTTTTTCCTGCATGAATTTAACTTCTTATCGATCCTGTGACAGTATATCTACTCCCTGCAGGGCTTCATCTAAAGTCCCAGGGAAATAGATATATACAAACTTTCACTTTAACTTTAGCTCAGAAAGCTGTGATTCAGCCTAAGCAGTAAGACACCATCTAGTGGAGAAAATAATTATTGCACAATAAAAAATATACACCAAAAAATTAAAAGCCCATTAACCCATGAAATGACTCCCTAACCACCATAGTTAGCCACAAAAAAAAAACGTGTAAAAAAAAAAAACAAAACAAAAAAAAAAACAAGTAACAGAAATACAATACATTGTTACATAAGGGACTTACCTTTTTCATATATGTATGCTGTAAGGGTATATTATTGTTATTTTTGCAAATAAGGGCTTACTATTATTTATAGAGTACAAATAATGACAAAAACAAAAACACATTAATAGAAAAAAAATACACCTTTATTTCCAAATAAAATATTGTCTTAATACATTGAACTAGGGACATCATTTAAACATTATCATTCTGGAACAAAAGGGAAAATAAAATGTGTGGGTTTTAATTACAGTAGCATGTATTATTTTAAAACTATAAAGTCTGAAAACAGAGACATATATTATTATAATACAATATAAACCTCATTGTGGTGAACTGATTAAAGCGGTCTGAAACTTAGCACTTCCTCTTTGTTCTAAAAGATTATTTACAGACTTAAAGAGACTCTGAAGTGAGTCTAAATTCCCGTTTTTAACTAGTATTTATGTAAAGCACTATAGGTAATGCTAAGCCACCGCATCCCCGCGCAAAACGAGGGGTTTATATCCCCCAAATCTCCTCTGCTAGGTCCGGGGAGCGCTTCCACATAGAGGCAGAGCTTATGGCTGTAGCTCTGCCTCGTGGGGCGTCAATCCCCGCTGATCGCCGCCTTTCAATCTTCCTTCACTGAGAGGGGCGGGGGAGAGGCGGAGATCCACGGTGGATTGAAGCGCATGGAGGCAGAGCTGCAGCTTAAAGCTCTGCCTCCATGAGCAGAAAAATCCAAGACCAAGAAAGATGTGGATTTTGCAGAGGGAATTTTGGGGGTATAAACCCCTCATTTTGACGCGGGGATGCGGCGGTTTAGCATTACCTATAGTGCTTTACATAAATACTAGTTCAAAATGGAAATTTAGACTCACTTCAGAGTTTCTTTACACCTACTAGTACAAACAAATTGTAGCAGAACAGCATTCACACAGTTAAACACAGCACTTTATTCTGCAGTGAAAAGCTCTTTCAGCTTATGATCCCCATCTGAAGAGGTGATAACTTTATCTTTTGTTTACATTCCTCTGTTGCTACAACTAGTTACAGCCAGCAATGTGCTGAAAGGGAACTGTACTGAGCTGACAAGCAGAGACATATGAGAATTGATCACTAGATAGCTGCTGTATTTATATATTAAACTCAAGGAATAAGATGCAATGGCAGCTTTCAGAGCAGATAAACTGAACTTTGGGAACTTGCAATTTGTAAACAGACAATATTACTTGTGCACAAAAGCAAACAAAGCAGTCATATGCATTAAAAATGGGAGGCTGAATTTACAGCTGTGAGGCTCCTAAATGTATGATCATTTCAGATGGCCTTTCCCAATACAAACACACTTTTTGGCTCTCTGTCAATTAGAGATGGTCAATGAGGTGCTAATCATTTTGAGTTGATGTAAATGGTATGTAAGTAGTATGCAAATTTATGCAGCCCAAGTCTCCTGCTCTGGATTTACAGCGTTCGACTGAGGCAGTCAAAATCATCAGTTACTGCATTTGTTGGGCCAATTCCAAACTGCATACATTTGCATAAATTCATAAATTGCTATACGGGCCCATTTCCACTAGCCACCACACGGCTGTGAGATGCGCGGCGGCACTGAATCCCAGAAGCCATGTCATGCACGGCTATGGGATTTACTGCTGCACGGAAAAATGCTGCAATGTCGGCTGAAACGCTAAGGCAAGTGATTCGGACGGCGGCAGCATTATGCCCTATGGCAGAGTTTCCCCGCGCGATTTGCTCGCGGGGAAACTGCGGATTTGGCCTGATTTCCGCAGCAGTGGAAACGGGCCCTGACTGAACATTAGCATCTCATTGACCATCTCTAGTGCTGTATGGATGGGTAGGAGGGAGAATAATGAGAGTAAGCTGTCAGTGTCTGTGAAGAGGCCAGTTCTGAGTGGAACCTGTCCTGTCTGGCCAATGTGCTGGAGCTAAGTTTGAGGATTTTTGAAATCTTTTTATAGTCTAGGCCATCTTTATGTAGCACAACAATTCTTTTTTATATGATACTCAGAGAGTTCTTTGCATGAGGTTCCATGTTGAACTTCCAGTGACCAGTATGAGGGACTGTGACAGCAATAACATCACACTTAACCACTTGAGGACCCAGCCTTTACCCCCCCCTTAAGGACCAGCTCTGTTTTTTATGATCTGTGCTGGGTGTGGGCTCTGCAGCCCATAGCACAGATCAGGTGGCATGCTGAGCGATCAGATCGCCACCCCTTTTTTCCCCCCTATGGGGATGATGTGCAGGGGGGGTCTGATCGCTCCGGTCGGCAGGCATGTTGCGGGGGGGGGGGGTGCACCTCAAAGCCCCCCTCCGTGGCAAAATTCCCCCCCTTCCTCTCCTACCTGTCCCCCCTGGTGATCGGGGCTGCACAGGACGCTATCCGTCCTGTGCAGCCTGTGACAGGATGTCCTCTGTCACATGGCGGCGATCCCCGGCCCCTGATTGGCCGGGGATCGCCGATCTGCCCTACGGTGCTGCTGCGCAGCAGTGCCGTTCAATGTAAACAAAGGAGACATACGTCTCCTGCGTTTACATGTAGTCTGCGAGCCGCGATCAGCGGCTCGCAGGCTATTCACGGAGACCCGCTCCGTGATCTAACAGGAAACGGCAGCTCGCGCGAGCGCCCATTCCTGATTAATTAGGGAGGCACCTGGTGACGCAGATCTGCGTCGCTGGTCCTCCAGCTACCACTTTGCCGCCGCACGGTATGAGTGTGCAGTCGGCAAGTGGTTAAAGGATACCCGAACTGACACATGACATGATGAGATAGACATGTGTATGTACAGTGCCTAGCACACAAATAACTATGCTATGTTCCTTTTTTTCTTTCTCTGCCTGAAAGAGTTAAATATCAGGTATGTAAGTGGCTGACTCAGTCCTGACTCAGACAGGAAGTGACTACAGTGTGACCCTCGCTGATAATAAATTCCCCTTTTTATCTCTTTCCTGCTTTCAGAAGCCATTTTCTGCTAGGAAAGTGTTTAATAGTTGAAATTTCTTATCAGTAAGGGTCACACTGTAGTCACTTCCTGTCTGAGTCAGGACTGAGTCAGCCACTTACATACCTGATATTTAACTATTTCAGGCAGAGAAAGAAAAAAAGGAACACAGCATAGTTATTTGTGTGCTAGGCACTGTACATACACATGTCTATCTTATCATGTCACGTGTCAGTTCGGGTATCCTTTAACACACCTGAGACCTTGTCACACTAATGAGTAACATGGCCCCAGGGAGGGAAAATGTCTAATTGGGCAGAATTTTGACATTCTTCACTTAGGGGTGCAATCACTTTTGTTGCCAGTGGTTTAGACATTAATGGCTGTAGGTTTAGTCATTTTGCTGGGGCTACAGGAAGGCAGCAGGCACAGCACGCAAGTCCTGACGCAGGAATGTAGTGACAAAAAATAACAATACAGGAGGACTTTTTCGAGGCCCTGCTGTATATGAGATGAATAAACTTTAAATCCTTTAATGACAATCTGTTATGGAGGGCAAGTCTGCCATCCATTCAAGTGAAAGGGGAATTGGCACATGTACATGCCTTTTGTTTTGTTGTTGCAGCTGCAGTGCAGCCACAAAAATTAGGCATGCATGCACACACACCAGAAAAAAATGTTATTTGTTTTGTTAGAGGCCACTGCTAGCAGCGCCTTCAAAATTCAGGAATCCGCCTGGAGTCCTGGACCCTGTTGGTGGTGGCGGAGAAGGCAGTCAAGCGTCCTGCAGGCAGATATGCTGTGTGGGGACCGACTTAGTCTTGGGGCAGGCAGTCACACGGCGTGCAGGCAGAGATGCTGTGTGTGGGGACTGACTTAGTCTACGGGCGGGCAGTAGCCCTCTGGAATCCATGCCTCATTCATTTTGATAAAGGTGAGGTACTGAACACTTTTTTGACCTAGGCAACTTTGTCTTCTCCGTGACAATGCCCCCAGCTGTGCTGAAGGTCCTTTCTGACAGGATGCTTGAGGCAGGAGTTGAATGGCAAATTTTGACAGCTCTGGCCACAGGTCAAGCCTGCGAACCCAGTAGTCCAGGGGTTCATCGCTGCTCATAGTGTCTACATCCACACTTAAGGCCAGGTAGTCGGCTACCTGCAGGTCCAGGCGTTGGTGGAGGGTGGATCCGGAAAGGGCTAAGACGAGGCGTTGGACTAAAGAATGTCCGCATGTCCGACATCACCATGAGATTGCTGGAGCATCCTGTCCTTGCCTGCATGGACATTGGAGAAGGATTACTGGCAGTGGTACCTTTATTCCGCCGTGCTGTGACATCACCCTTAAACACACTGTAAAGCATAGTTGCCAGCTTGTTCTGCAAGTGCTGCATCCTTTCTGCCTTCTGGTGAGTTGGTAACATCTCAGCCACTTTGTGCTTATACCGAGGGTCTAGTAGCGTGGCCACCCAGTACACCTCATTCCGCTTGAGTTTATTTTATACGGGGGTCCCTCAACAGGCTCGACAGCATGAAAGCCGCCATCTGCACAAATTTAGATGCAAATGTACTATCCATCTCCTCTTGCTCTTCCTCAGTGATGTCAGGTAAGTTCTCCTCCTTCCCCCATCCACGAACAATACCACGGGAAAGTTGAGCAACACAAGCCCCCTGTGACGCCTGCTGTGGTTGTTCTTCCTCCTCCTAAAAAAAAAAAAACACCTTCCTCATCTGACTCCTCTTCCCCACACAACTCTTCCTCCTCCTCCTCCCCCCTCTGTGCTGCCCCAGGTGTTGAGGAAATATCTGATTCTGCTTGTAATTGATCCCACAACTCTTCCTTTTGTTCCTGTTCCTGTTTACGCTCCTCGCAGCACCAGTAGAGTAGCATGCAGCACGCAGCACCAGGAGATCGCAGCACCAGTAGAGTAGCACTGCCACTCAGACAAGGAGGAGGACGACAGCGAAGAGGATGTAGCAGGAGGAGTAGGAGGAGAAGGAGAGGAGGTGGCAGCAGGCCTGCCTGCAAGCCGTGGAGGTGTCACAACTAGGTCTGCTGCACAGCCACGTACTCCCTGCTTGCCAGCGGTCACCAGGTTGACCCAATGGGCTGTGTAAGTAATGTACCTAGCCTGACCGTGCTTGGCAGACCAGCCATCTGTGGTCAAATGGACCCTTGACCCAATGCTGTGTGCCAGAGATGACACCAATTGCCTTTCAACTTCATGGTACAGCTTGGGTATCCCCTTGTTTGAGAAATAATTGTGGCCTGGTATCTTCCACTGCGGTGTCTCAATGGCCACACATTTTTGGAAGGCCTCAGAGTCCACCAGCGGGTATGGTAACAGCTGGAGAACTAACAGTTCTGCCAAGCCAGCTGTCAGATGCCGGGCAAGGGGGTGACTGGCAGACATTGGCTTCTTCCACTCAAAGATTTCCCACAAGGACACCTGGCATCTGATGTGGGCAGAGGAGCAGGAAGCGCTCAAGGTGAGAGGCGGAGTGGAGGAGGGTGGCTGTGAAGGTGCAAGGGAGAAAGCGGCTGAAGATAATGCACCTTAAGGAGGAAGAGGAGAAGGTGGGTGGCTTTGCTTTTGTGTACTGCTTTTCCTCAGGTGGTCTTCCCATTGCAGTTTGTGCTTTTTCTCCATGTGCCTTCATAAGGCAGTTGTCCCTACACGGGTATTGGCCTTTCCACGGCTCAATTTTTGGTGGCAGAGAGTGCAGATGGCATTGCTCTCATCTGAGGCAGACACACAAAAAAATTTCCACACCGCTGAGCCCTGGGGTGATGGCACTATGGTGGCATCAGCAGCTGACGTTGAAGGGCATGTTGGCTGGCTGTCCATAGGTGGCGATACATGGTGCCAGACACTGCCAGGAGCTGTTTCTGACAACGAGCTCTCCCTGCTTCTTTCAGCAACTCATCTCCTCCTACTCCTTTCTGAGTTCCCCTCTGAACTGTCCCCGTGGTCATTCTGTCTATTAGGTTCCCACGTGGCATCCATGGCAGTATCATCATCATCATAATCATCTTCCAAAGCCTTGCTTGTATCAGACACCTCCAAAACTGTACCAACAGGAGGTACTTCATCCTCCTCCTCACACCTTACGTCCATAGTGCCGCCTAACTCAGATATATGAGGTGGTGTAACTTGCTTAGAGCCTTCATCTTGTTGTAACAATAATGGCTGTGAATCAGTTAATTCCCCACCAAATAACTTCTGCGAAGTGTCAAATGTAGCGGATGTGGTGCTTGTAGTAGCGCTGGTGGCTGCGGAAGATGAGGTGTTCTGTGTTAAATAGTCAACTATGTCCTGAGAATCTTGTGAGTTGATGGCATGTGCCTTCTTCTGACCACTGTACTTTGGTCCAGGGCTGCATGAAATCACATCAGCACGACCTCGAACAGACCTGCTGGGTGGCCTTCCTCTGGTTCTGCCTCTGCCTGTTTTGTCCATATGGGGGGGGGGGAGATGAAGTGAAAGGTATGCACTGACTTGACTAATACAATGTGCAGTCACACAGGTGCAGTGAAAGGTATGCAGTGACTGGTATTACAATTCAATGTGCAGCTGTCACACACACAGGTACCGTAAACAGGTATGCAGTGACTGGTATATACTATAACACTGAGTGCGGTCACATAGGTGCACTGAACAGGTATGCAGTGACTGGTATCAATACAATGTGCAGCTGTCACACACACAGGTACCGTGAACAGGTATGCAATGACTAGTATTACAAATGTGCAGCTGTCACACACACAGATACTGTGAACAGGTATGCAGTGACTGGTATTACAAATGTGCAGCTGTCACACACACAGGTACCGTGAACAGGTATGCAATGACTAATATTACAAATGTGCAGCTGTCACACACACAGGTACCGTGAACAGGTATGCAGTGACTGGTATTACAAATGTGCAGCTGTCACACAGACAGGTACCGTGAACAGGTATGCAGTGACTGGTATATAATATAACACTGTGTGCTGTCACGCAGGTGCACTGAACAAGTATGCAGTGACTGGTATCAATACAATGTGCAGCTGTCACACACACAGGTACCATGAACAGGTATGCAGTGACTGGTATTACAAATGTGCAGCTGTCACACACACAGGTACCGTGAACAGGTATGCCGTGACTGGTATTACAAATGTGCAGCTGTCACACACACAGGTACCGTGAACAGGTATGCAGTGACTGGTATTACAAATGTGCAGCTGTCACACACACATGTACCGTTGTCAGGTATGCAGTGACTGGTATATAATATAACACTGTGTGCTGTCACGCAGGTGCACTGAACAAGTATGCAGTGACTGGTATCAATACAATGTGCAGCTGTCACACAAACAGGTACCATGAACAGGTATGCAGTGACTAGTATTACAAATGTGCAGCTGTCACACACACAGGTACCATGAACAGGTATGCAGTGACTGGTATTACAAATGTGCAGCTGTCACATACACAGGTACCCTGAACAGGTATGCAGTGACTGGTATTACAAATGTGCAGCTGTCACATACACAGGCACCCAGAACAGGTTTGCAGTGACTAGTATTACAAATGTGCAGCTGTCACAAAAACAGGTACCCTGAACAGGTATGCAGTGACTAGTATTACAAATGTGCAGCTGTCACACACACAGGTACCCTGAACAGGTATGCAGTGACTGGTATTACAAATGTGCAGCTGTCACACACACAGGTACCCTGAACAGGTATGCAGTGACTAGTATTACAAATGTGCAGCTGTCACACACACAGGTACCCTGAACAGGTATGCAGTGACTGGTATTACAAATGTGCAGCTGTCTGTCACACACAAAGGTGCAGTGAAAAGGTAGGCACTGAATGTGCTGGGCCTGGCAGTGGCACAGTATAGGAATTAGCAAGGGCCAGCTGCAACTGACAGGGCTGTATATGCAAGTGTCAGTGGGCCAAACAAAAAAAAACAAAAAACAGATCACAAGAACAGCATTAGCTCTCAAAAGAGCTGTTGCGGGGTGTTTTTTAGCAATAAGAATCAGCAAGGAGTAAGCTAACAAGAATAACAAGAGCCTAACTAAGCTTTCCCATGTCTCTGCAGCAACCTCTCCCTTCTCCAATTACTGCAGCTAGACCGAGTAAGAAAATGGCCGACGCAGCTGCCTTATATAAGGGGGGGGGGCTCCAGGAGGGAGTGTAGCTTGATTGGCTGCCCTGTGTCTGCTGACTGTAGAGATTCAAAGTTGAGCCTAATGATGTAGTATAGGGGGCAGGTCGAACTCACATATAGTTCATGGTTCAACGCGAACGCGAACCACCGATGTTCGCGCAAATCGGTTCGCCATCTCTAATAGCCAGCCACATCCAGAAATATGGATGCAGAAAAACTGATGCAGAACTAGAGGAAATAGGCCCTAGTCAGAGTTTGCCTAATGTAAAATCTTTCCTCTCTCTGATTTTCTTTCTGAAATGTATCACTGCTGGAAGGTGATGTCTATGGAAGAAGATGCTGCTTTTTTTGGCAGTTGGGAACAGCTGTTATTTCCCACAATGCACCAAGGCTCCCACAGTGTGATGTCAGTACCTAGGTGCTGACATCATGCTGTGGGAGAGGCTTCACCACAATATCAGCCATACAAAGCCCCCTGATGATCCGTTTGAGAAAAGATGAAGATTTCTCATGGGAAAGGCCATATCGGCTACTGATTGGGATGAAGTTCAATACTTGGTTACAGCTCCTCTTTAAAGGACAACTGAGGTGACATGTGACATGATGAGATAGACATGTGTATGTATAGTGCCAAGCACACAAACTACTATGCTGTGTTCTTTTTTTTTTTTTCTATGCCTAAAAAGTTAAAAATCAGGTATGCAAGTGACAGTTTCTGTCCGGGTCAGGACTGGGTCAGACTAAAGTATATCCTTTACTGATAAGTGATTACAGCTATAAAACACTCTCCTGTCAGTAAATGACTTCTGTGAGCTATAAAAGATAAAGAGGGTCAATAGTTCATAGATTTGAGCTCTGACATACTTCAACAAAGGTGTCATTGAACAGAGACAATGAAAACAGTAAAAACTTAAAAAACTAAATTTAAATATAAAATAAAACTGTGGGGCATCTAAAAAAAGTCATTTTAGGAGAAGGAGGATAGATACTATTGTATATCTCATCAGTTTATTTTCACCTTGGATGTCCATTAACTAAAAATACAAAAAAATATGAGAATATTCAGGCTGGGCCGGAAAGGGGGTTTCATTTGGGGGCTCTGTCCACCACACACCACGGCAGGGGTGCATATATGTGTGTTTGTCTTCCCTTCTTTTCCTTATGTTTCTGTGTTATAAACCCCTTCCCCTCCCTCCCCTTTCCCTTCCTCATCCCTACTCCTTTGCATGTTGGTGTGAGCCTCCCTCTGGCCCTGCCTGTATCACTTAACCCAACAGGAGTTTCTAGGCACCGGGTGGAAATCATCCGTGACTGCTTGCGTCACATATGGCTCCTGGTTTACCACTCCTGAACCACTCTAGGCATTCGCGGATGGTGGAATTCCGGTTTGGACGGACATCCGTCGAATGCAGAAGCCACGCCTCTTGGATGATGCTGCGGGGCATCCTCGGCGTGGATGCCATTTATGGCATCAGGGAAGTCAGTGCAGTTGTGCTTTTTTGGTGGCCTGTGGCCTGATGAGCTGAGATACTCAGCAAAACCGGTCAACAACGCTTGTGACAGTCGTTGATATCTCTTTACTACTTGGAGGAATTTCTCCCCACCCTCTCTTTGGAAGCCTGGTTATCCCACTCGGCGGCCCACAATTCAAAACCCGCTGCATAGCATAAGGGCCCTACCGACAGGCACAAGGACATGTAAGCTACTCCAGTTACATTTATTTGCATGTGGATTACATTGCCTCACATTGGGACTGTATATCAGCTCATATTGAGTTGTACATTACTCGTATGGATGTATAATGAGACAGCACGGTGGTATAGTGGTTAGCGCTCTTGCATTGCATCGCTGGGTCCCCGGTTCAAATCCCAGGCAAGTCAACATCTTCAAGGAGTTTGTATGTTTTCCCTGTGTCTGCGTGGGTTTCCTCCAGGCACTCCGGTTTCCTCCCACGTCCCCAAAAAATACAGATAAGTTAATTGACTTTCACCTAAAATTGGCCCTAGACTACAATATATACACTATACAATATAGACATATGACTATGGTAGGGACTAGATTGTGAGCTCCTTCGAGGGACAGTTAGCGACAAAACAATATATACTCTGTACAGCGCTGCGGAAGATGTCGGTGCTATATAAATACTAAATAATAATAATTGTATACCTACTGCTTACCCTGCAATGAACATTTGACTATGCTATGCAGCTTTATGAGTCCACAGTGGATACTGCTGCTTTGCACACTTGCCAGCTGTGTGTCTGAAATGCAATTATGCTGAGACACAATGAACTTTGATTTATCCGGATCCTCTGGAATTTCTTTAGCTCCACTGGACAAGTCTCATGCTATGCTTTGAGTGTGCTGATGGCATCCTTTCCACCTTTGTGTTGTATGCATCCTGGGTTTGAATTGTTGTAAATGTTTTTTATTTGATTGATATTTTTTTTTGTCATACCTTTTTTTTGATTTTCAGTAATTCTCAAAATTTCGAAACATAGGTAACAAACTACATCGCATGTAGGTGTAAAAATATAAACATGGATAACATTTGACGCAGAATATCAATAGTACCTTGTAGTATAAACAAGAGAGTTCACAATAAAAGTGATAAGGACTAATTAGAAGCTGATTAGGGAGCAGTAACAGTGCAGCAAATGGAGAAGGTCCTTATGAGTTGAGAGTATGCTGATGGTGATGATGAGCTAATATTATTGTTTTAATCCTGGATATTTACTACACTTACAGATTCTAAAGTCTATAAAACCTGTAGAATAGAAAACTTACTTTTCTATACAAACTTGGGTCAACAAAAAAGGTGAACTATTAAAGAACAAGCGATACCCATGCTAACTTAGAAAAAAAAACACATATATAAGTAGATAAATACTAGTTCTACTTACATAACAGATGTATTGTGCTGTCCACGTAATGATTCCTGTGAATTTTATGAAGGAAAAGCAGAAAATCCTATTCTAGGCAGTGGCCATCTTGCCAAGCTAGTGCTGACATCATATCCTCCCTGACTCTTGTTTTCTTCCCTCCTCTTGCTCATTGTGTATTCATTAGCTGCCATCCTCCCAGAGTCTTCAGACTTTTTTTTTATTTACACATCCAATCACTGAGTCACCTCAGCCTTGCTTGTAAACACAAGTAATCAGAGGGTGTTTCTGATAAGCAGCTAAGGCAGGGAAATAAATGGAAGAGGAGGAATATATTATAGATAAAAAGAACTCCCAGCATTCAACTCTTTGGCACTGTTTGGCACTAGGGCCAGTGCTCCTAAATTATGTGATAACTACAAACCATAACAGCGGAAAAAGTTTTGCAAGTTTTGAATGCAGGATTAGCATCTTTATCACTTAATACACTCAAACCAATTGCTGTTGAAATTTGATTATTATGGTGGCAATACCGCTTTAAAGAGAAAGAGTCAGCAGATGAGTAGATGAAAGAGTAAAGTAGGAGATTTAAGAAAGTAAAGAGGAAAGAGCAGTATTTCCTGTTGACAAGATTATGGAAGGTATGGTAAAGGTTAACCAGTGCCGTTGAGAGAGGCTATCTGTTATATTAGTTCTGGGCCCAATGTTGGCTAGGACAGTGATGGCTAATCTTGGCACTTCAGCTGTGAAACACTCCATATTCCATCATGCCTCTGCCTCCCCGAGATATGTTTAGAGCTGTAAGAGTATTGTAATGCCTCATGGGACTTGTAGTTCCACCACAGCTGGAGTGCCAAGGTTATCCATCACTTGGCTAGGAGGAGTGGAGAAATGTCTCTCTGATGTCACGAGATCCTCTCGAGTCCCTACATTTACTAGGGATGAGGAGCTATATGATTATGGAGGTTGGTAGACAGGGGATGCATAAGGCCATGGATCCCAGGTTTTGTGAAAGTTGTTATCTGTGTCTCTCAAAGAAGCTGCTAGTTGTTCCATGGACCTAGTCTAGTTGACTTTGAGTATGACCTCAGATATTTCTGGTGGAGCTATTTTCTTCCATGAGGAGGCTACAGCCAGTCTGGTTGCTGTTAGAATGTGGCTAATCAGGCGATTTGTGTGTTTGCTCACCTTTGAGATTGGTTTGCCTAACAGCATGTAGAGGGGGTCGAGTGGTATCGTGACACCAGTAGTGGAGTGAATAAGTTCTTGAACCCTGGACCATAGGGGAGTGAGTAAAGGACATAAGCAAAAAATGTGTTCCAAAGTGCCTTTGTTGTTGCAACCTCTCCAGCATAGATCTGATGTGCCAGGATAACCTTTCGATAGTATTTTTAGTGTGAGGTACCAACGAATTAACATTTTGTAGATGTTTTCTCTAATTTGTATACACATTGAGGAGTGTTTAGCATTTTTCCAAATCTCACACCAATCCTCTACAGTTATGGATGAAGAGATTGCAGAAGACCATTTTGCCATATAAAGATGATCTGGTATCCAGGATCCTGATTTAGTTAGGAGTAATACATAAATTTGGGAGATCAGGCCTTTCTGATGTCCAGCACGGTCACATAATTGCTCAAAGGGTGAGAAAATAGAAGTAGTAATAGGCTTACGAATAATTGAGTGTATAAAATGGGTAATCTGGTTATATTCCATAATCAGTTGAGGAGTAAAGGTGATTTTGTCCTCAAGCTGTGATCTAGTGTACATCTTACCCGTTAAGGGGTGGATCCAATTATTAAGATTGAAATACCCTAATTTAAACCAAGTGATCATAAAGGATTCAGAAAGGCCTGGTTTGAAAGAGGGGTTACCCAATATTGGTAACAGTGGCGAGGGAGAGGACTTAAACCTGGCCATAGGGGCAGCAATACGCCATATATGCAATGTAAACTTGATTGTAGGAAATAAGTGCTGTTGGGTGCAGAGTGTGACCACAGTAGGGAAGCTAGTGAAATAGGTAGCATGCTAGTTGCTTCTATAAGGCCCCATTTTGTAAATACCTTCAGGATGGACCATTCAGATAACTGACGTAAATGTGCAGCATAGTAATTAGGGATGATCTGTTCTATTGTTCATACCCCTTCCCCAATGAAGATTGTGGCCCCAAAATAATGGAGCGAGAGCAGAGCAGCAGCAATTTCCTGTCACTCCTAAAAGGAAATGGAGTGATGGTGGTGTTGGTGGATCACGCCAAGTACGTGATCAGGTTGAGGGTGGCAGCAGCAGCAGGAAGCGTTCCCCCTTTGTCAGAGATGTCTTCCCTTTGTTCGCAGCACGCAGGAAAATTTTGACAGAGCAGGAGGCGAAGAGAGTTGTGGATGCTACCTAATACTTAATCTAGGGGATTTACATGGCTACCTAATTCCTTTACCTAGGGGTTTCACATTGCCACATAAATTTTTAGCTGCGGTATGCAAATGACTAGTACCTAATACCAGTGGCGTCCCTACCATGGGGCGGCCAGGAGCGCTCCGCTCCGGGTGTCAGCTCCAGGGGGGGTGTCATCAAGGCCTCCCCAGAAGCCTTGATGACACAGGAGGGGAAGCAGCGCTGAAGGAGGGGTGGCAGCGTCGGCGGGGAGGGGGGAAATACCCCCCCACATCTCCCTCACCTGGGTCCCCTCCTTCGGCGCTTCCCCTCCACGGGCGCCGGCAACGGGCACTGACAGGGCGGCTGATAGCCGCCCTCAGTTTACCCGAGCAGGGCTACGGGAAGATGGCCACCGAAGCCCGCACTGGAGACAAAAATAGACGGCAAGATGGCCGCCGACGCCATCTTGCCGTCTATTTTTGTCTCCAGTGCGGGCTTCGGTGGCCATCTTCCCGTAGCCCTGCACTGATGACGCAGCAGGAGACGGCGCGGGACATTCAAGAGGAGCTGCGGAGGCTGCCTGGGATTCGGAAGAGAGGTTTCATCTGCAGGTAAGTGAATGGGTTTTTTTTCTTTTACAGGTGCACCGGCCACCCACCGCTGCTGCCCACCACCTACCCACCACTGCTGCCCACCTACCCACCAGGCTACCCACCGCTGCTGCCCACCTACCCACCGCTGCTGCCCACCTACCCACCACTGCTGCCCACCTACCCACCAGGCTACCCAGCAGGCTACCCACCGCTGCTGCCCACCTGCCCACCGCTGCTGCCCACCTGCCCACCACTGCTAGCAGGCTACCCACCACTGCTGCCCACCTACCCACCGCTGCTGCCCACCTACCCACCACTGCTGCCCACCTACCCACCTGCCCACCACTGCTAGCAGGCTACCCACCACTGCTGCCCACCTACCCACCACTGCAGCCCACCTACCCACCGCTGCTGCCCACCTACCCACCACTGCTGCCCACCTACCCACCAGGCTACCCACCACTGCTGCCCACCTACCCACCACTGCTGCCCACCTACCCACCAGGCTACCCAGCAGGCTGCCCACCTACCCACCAGGCTACCCACCACTGCTGCCCACCTACCCACCGCTGCTGCCCACCTACCCACCGCTGCTACCCACCTACGCACCACTGCTGCCCACCTACCCACCACTGCTGCCCACCTACCCACCACTGCTGCCCACCTACCCACCAAGCTACCCAGCAGGCTGCCCACCTACCCACCAGGCTACCCAGCAGGCTGCCCACCTACCCACCACTGCTGCCCACCTACCCACCACTGCTACCCAGCAGGCTGCCCACCTACCCACCAGGCTACCCAGCAGGCTACCCACCTACCCACCACTGCTGCCCCCCTACCCACCACTGCTACCCAGCAGGCTGCCCACCTACCCACTAGGCAATCAGGCTGCTCACCCTTAACCACCTACCCACCAGGCTATCAGCTTGCCAACACTCAAATCTGCTACCGATATTGTGTATTTTGTGGTCAGATCTGCTACCGACATTGTGTATTTTGTGGTCAGATTAACTGCCGACATTGTGTATTTTGTGGTCAGTTTAACTACTGTCATTGTGTATTTTGTGGTCAGTTTAACTACCGTCATTGTGTATTTTGTGGTCAGTTTAACTACTGTCATTGTGTATTTTGTGGTCAGTTTAACTACCGTCATTGTGTATTTTGTGGTCAGTTTAACTACCGTCATTGTGTATTTTGTGGTCAGTTTAACTACCGATATTGTGTATTTTGTGGTGAAATCTGGTGCTGACATTGTGTATGTTCTGGTCAAATCTACCGCAAGATTGAATGATTTTTTTCTGGTCAAATCTGCCGACATGATTGAATGTATTTTCTTGTGAAATCTGCTCACATAACGTGTAATGTCTGGTGAAATGTTCTCGCATTACGTGTATTTTATGTTGAAAGCTTCTGACATTTTGTGTATTTTCTGGAGAAAAGCTGCGCAATGATGTGAATTTTCTGGAGAAAGGTTGACTAAAACTTGGTTTAAATTAGCTCCGCCCCATCCGGTCATAGCCACGCCCATTTTTTCGACGCGGCGCGCTTCGCGCGCCGCAGGTGGTGGACCGTGGGTGGGGGGGGGGGTGTCTTTCAATACCTAGCACCGGGTGTCAAATGCCCTAGGTACGCCACTGCCTAATACTACTATCTGGGGGCACAATGGGCTACTTAATACTAATATATGGAGGTACACATGCCTATTGAGTGGCAGATGGCTATTTCCTTTTCTACTTGGGGACATGGATTGTTTTATTTTATCTAGGGGCTTATGACTACTTATTTTATTTTTTATTTTTTTCGTCTGGGGCACCTTGCTACTTAATTATTTTATCCTGGGGCACATGGCAGCCATCTCGGTGTTAAATAAGAAGCAAGAAAACAGCCCTGCCAGCCACACAGGCTAGACAGATCTTTAAAATAGTAAATATACTTTCAAATACTTTACATGGCTGTGATATTATGTTTGCTATTGAGCTCCTGAACATTCAGAGATTTTGTAAATACACCGTAGATGTCAGAATTTTTGAACTTGGACTCAAGTGTTACAAGAGATGAACCTTAGTCACTTAACATAGTGCAAACAAGGTTTTTTTTAGCATAGAAAGGGATTGTTTTGAGAAAAGGTTAAACATATCTATTTTTTACTGCTGTCTATGGACCATATCCTATTCACTTTTTCTCCGAGGTTTTCTCCTTGGAGATAATTTTTCATCTTATCTAAAAAATAATTTTCCAGTATTTAGCAACTAAAATAAAGGTTTTAAAACGTAGGTAAAACGTAATATCAAGCTCATTTTGAGTAATTTCTCACTTAGTAGGAGTTTTAAAACTATTTTTTGATACGATTTGAAAGTATCTACTTAGAGAAAACTCAGGAAAAAAGTCAATAGGATATGGCCCATTGTCTCTTACTGTTATAGGTGAACTTGTCCTGATGAGGAGTATCTTTTCAATTGGGTCATAGACATCAGCACCTAATGAACTGCTGTCTCTGTCCCCAATGTTTTCCGCAAACTTTTTTTTCTCCGTGTTCCTGACACTGGGATAGGAAATGAAGGGATACTGTTCAACTGTTGGTGTCCAACTGTTTATGGAGTGAAATGTATTCCCTTCCTCCCTCACTAAGCTGCTCCAACTAGCCAACTGTTACCATCTCTAGTCAGGAGGAGGGGATCTTAGTGACTATATAAGTGGACACCAGTGTAGTGACACTTGTCAATGAGAACAGCTTTGTGAGTAGGGAAAAGCGGGAACAATCTGTGATTTTGTGGGCTCAATCTACAAAACAAATATATTTTTCGGAATATAACACACCTAAATAAAAGGAGTCCATGACTTATGAATGCCTGGTGATACGAACCACTGACCCCCCTGCAATATTAGTGACTCCTTGTATTGTCCCCTTGTCCTCCACTGCCCTCGTGTTCTCCTCTGCTACTCTGTACAAATGAAAGCATCAGCAGCACGGCTAGCCAAATCCATTGGAGCCTGTGGCGATCAGAGACCTTTCCTTTCCCTCACTGCTCCCCTAGTGCCATCTTCTGTTGATGATGCGATCAGCAGAAGTTGGCACTAAGGGTGCAGTGAGAGATAAAGAGTTAAAGAAGACGGGTCGGGTGGCCTATGAATTTGGTTTATCCAGTAACTTCAGTGATTCATCCAGTCTTTTATGCAGTGATGAGCGAAATTGCCAATATTCTTTTCACATTAATTTTCACGAAAATGTTAAATTAAACTTTTGAGCAAAAATGCCATAAAAAATAATTAAGCAGCTTAATGACAGCAGCGCTATGTACAACTCTCCTGCGCATGCTATGCTGCGGCAGTGTCAAGTGACAGGCAGCCTTTTGGGCCAATCACAGTGCAGGAATCTAATTCTTTGAAGCCACTGCTGGGGCTCATGGCGGGTTCAATGGAGCGGCAATTAAGTTAATGGAGTGCACTACCGCAGCATAGCGTGCGCAGGAGTTTTTACCTCGAGCTGCTGTCATTACGCTGCGCTGCTTTAGCAGCACAGTTTAACCACTTGAGGACCCACCCTTTACCCCCCCTTAAGGACCAGCGCTGGTTTGAGTGATCTGTGCTGGGTGGGCTCTGCAGCCCCCAGCACAGATCAGGGTGCAGGCAGGGAGATCAGATTGCCCCCCCTTTTTCCCCCCTATGGGGATGATGTGCTGGGGGGGTCTGATCTCTCCTGCCTGCTGTGGGTGGCGGGGGGGCACCTCAAAGCCCCCCTCCGCGGCGAAATCCTCCCCCTCCCTCTCCTACCTGGCCCCCTCCTGGAGATCCTGCTGCACAGGACGCTATCCGTCCTGTGCAGCCAGTGACAGGCTGTCTCCTGTCACATGGCGGCGATCCCCGGCCGCTGATTGGCCGGGGATCGCCGATCTGCCTTACGGCGCTGCTGCGCAGCAGCACCGTACAAATGTAAACAAAGCGGATTATTTCCGCTTGTGTTTACATCTAGCCTGCGAGCCGCCATCGGCGGCCCGCAGGCTATTCACGGAGCCCCCCGCCGTGATTTGACAGGAAGCAGCCGCTCGTACGAGCGGCTGCTTCCTGATTAATTAGGCTGCAGCTGGCGACGCAGTACTGCGTCGCTGGTCCTGCAGCTGCCACTTTGCCGACGCACGTTATGAGTGTGCGGTCGGCAAGTGGTTAATGAATCAACCCCATTGATGTTAACAGATGTTAAATAGGTGGCTCAATAGCATAGTGGATATCACTCTTGCCTTGTTGCACTAGGGTTACTGGTTCAAAATTGGGACCAGGACAGTATCTGCACAGAGATGTAAGTTCTCGCTGTATTTTTGTGGGCTTCCCTGGGCATTTCGTTTTCCTCCCACATCCCAAAAACACATAGATAAGTGATTGAATTCCACCAAAATTGGCCACTAAGTGATTGGTTTCCACCAAAATTGGCCATAGATTATAATGGTGGACATATGGTAGGGACAAGACTATGTATACTGTTTAAAGTGTTGCTGAAGATGACTGTGCTAAATAAATCTATTTAAACTTAATCAGTCCCAACTCTGCCCACTGACAATTCCAAAGAATTATAGGAAATGTATTTGTCCTTTCCTCTGTGATGTGCACAGTCATTCCCCATCCAGCAGCTTTTTACACAATAACACAGGCTTTCTCAACCAGGGTTCCCTGGAACCCCAGGGTTCCTTGAGGACTCTGCAGGGGTTCCTTAGCATTTTCCCCCATCGTGGGGGAAGTATAATAGAGCACACCAAAATAGGTAGTACTGTAACAAGAAGCACTAAATTGGGGCATCAGGAGATGGTATAATGAGTGGCAGTGTAATGGGGGTAGTGAAATAAACAGCCACACATACTCTTAAAGCCCATGCCTCCTGCAAAATAAATGCAGGGGTTCCTCGGGACCAAAAAATTGTTTGCAGGGGTTCCTTGAGATCCAAAAGTTATTTGCAGGGTTCCTCCATGGTAGAAAGGTTGAGAAAGGCCATTCCCTCCTTCTCTTGTTGATTCTTGTGGGAAATATACTGTACATGTACTCAAAATACCTGTTATGCAGTTTTTTCTATGTAGGTTGTAAAAGGTGAAATGTACATTTCATAATTTCGGAATATTTTTTATGTTTCAATATTTTGTGTTGGGTCCCTTAGAAGATATGCTTTTTCTGCTATTTATGTCTATACTGATGGCTGCCAAAACCATTTACTGTGTATCATGAGAAATGATTAGGCTGTCACTTCACTGAGTAGTCAAGTGAAAGATAAGACATAGATAAATTACATTTGACATGTAATGGTAAAATAGGTTTTGGTATAGGATATCTACTGGAAGTAAACCACAATGATTTATAGGTCAGTAATTATGAACTGATATTTTTATCCACTTCCTTATTAATTTAAAAAATGGGACTTTATTTCTTCCTGAAACTGTAGAAAATAATAATAATAATAATAATAATAATTGTTATTATTATTATTATTATTATATTTTGTATTTATACATCTTGATCATTTTACATGGCACTGTATGAAGAAAAATGCAGATAAAAGAGTACACACATAGTACATTGCACACAGTACAAATGGAACCTATAGCAGCACAAGTACAAAACTATATATTTAATGATTGGTATGAAGAAATATAGCTATACAGGCACAAGTTTATCTGAAAGAATTAATGCTGCAGAGAGAAGAAACACTAGGGGGAGGGCCCTGTCTTTGCAAGCTTACAATCTAGAGAGGAGTGGGGTTGAGATACCAAGTAAGATGATGCAGGAAGTGATGGAGGAGGCAGCAAAAAATTTACATCTGGAGCACATGTGGATATGTGTTTGAAGTGAGGCAATGATAGATCAAATGCTTGTTATACATAGTCGGATATAGATAGATATGTCCTGGCACCCTAGACTTCACCCTCCACGAGCCTACCAACCCCCCGCTGAAATAGTGCTGTAAGTATGCTGTCACCTCTCCCCTACCTCCCTTGCCCAGCATACTTGGCCACAGGTACACCTTAATATTGAGAGTACTTCTGGCAACGTAACGCTAAGTAGCTAGAGGTGTCCACAATGTTATGTTGCTAGAGATGCCTCCAGCTGAAGGGAGATCTCGTCAACGGAATGCCAAAAACTGGGGGAGTAACCTTTCATTTACACTTTGCTCAGGACTCTGCATAGGGAAGGAGGGAGAGAGGCTCTTGGGGAAGGGAGTGAGCCGCCTTTCATGATTTATTTTTATTTTTTCTTGGTTACATACATGTATGTTGGTATATATGTATGTATGTATGTATGAATGATTCTGTAGTATGACTATGTACAATTCAAGCATAATCAAAGCCAAAATTATGTCCATAGTTATGACTCAAAATCAGAATTGTAACGTAATGCTGATTCTACTCATCGGGATGATTAGGGTCGTAATCGTATTTACAGAAATAAAGGCGAAGCGACCTGAAGTCATAATCGTCCATTACGATCACTACTAAGCATGACCAAGTCTACCTGTTGCAAATGCCTAAAACCATTGTAGGCTGGAACTGTTCAAATGGATATGCAACAGGAAAACCATTATTACCCTCTGGTTGTGCTGTCTCGCCCCTCTGTCTATCCAAAGTTCCAGATAGAAGTCGGCACACCATCCAGAAATTATTCGGGTGCTTGACAAAGTGACACAGGCAATGCCACATCAATACAATGTTCAAAAGATTGTCAGCACACCGTTTCCTATCGCACACACTTTATTGTGCCAGTCTCCACAAAATAGTCCAACAATTGTTTTGGGGGCCGCACAGAGTCCCCCTTTATCAAGGCATGTGGTTACAAGGCATTTCTACATTCATTGCTTTTTATATCAAAAAACCTACTTAATATCATTTTCCGACAGGGATAGGAGGCGCCCGTATGGTGTATTAGGTGTTCTCTTAATATAAAGAGACTTCACTCGATAAAAGGTTACGAAGATTTATTTTAGCACAATAGACAACGCGTTTCACGGTCCAAGCCGCTTCCTCAGGTCAATAACAGGTGCTTTTAAAACAAATAAGTAAAATCACTAGAGGTACATAAAACATGGAACATAAATACAGACATATTGTAATAAAAATATAAAAATATATAGAGGTAATAGGATCTATGGGGACCAGCCCTTGGTCATAGCAGTTATGTCATAAAAACAAACAACACACATAATAGTAATGCAGAAAAAAGAGAGTACTTCCAGAAAATTGACACCAATTAACATAACAGGTGTAGTGGGTCTAGGTGGAATGGATAGGGTGTATGTATGAGTAGGATCCCAAATTAATAAATGGGTGCATGGCTGATATACTCAGTAGTAAGTATGTGCATAGGTGGGATGAATAGGGTGTATGCATGAGTAGAATTCAAAATATAGTAAATAGGTGTATGACTGATATACTCCGTAGTAGGGTGTACTGCGAAGCGGAGGATGCCAGAGGGGAGGCGGTAGTATGGTGGACTCTTGCTATAGGCAGAGGCCTGGGGGGCGGGGAGAATCGGATACCGAGTATGGGGTATCAGACCCTAGTGTCGGAAAGGGTATAATGGGGAGAGCCTATGTGTCCATTATGAAAATGGGGATGAGTACCTGGTATAGGTGGGGTCTGGCTGGAGGTGTAGTACGAGTACCTGTGGGTACGTATGACCCCCAGGGGTGATGGGATCCTGTTGATTATGTGGGGGACCCGGGAGGGGTATATGGTGAAATTGGATGTAGCAGGAACCCCAACTACTATGTCCCCTGTTAGTAGGTTCTCTATGTGGGAGTCTCGGGGTGGTATAATGGTATCAAAAACAGTCCATGTGGGCTGTAGGATGTAACCGGGGACCCTGTGTATGTTCACGAAGGGTCTCTTACCTTTGGACGGGGTCCGGAGAACCAGAGATGTGTTTGTTTCTTGCATTTGGATGCAAGAAACAAACAAACTGTAATTAAAGAAAACCCTATTAGACATAATGTTAAAAATTATAAATTCTGTAAACCAATATACATGGGTTACAATGCAGCATAAATTCCCTTTCTCAACTGGACCTGTTAATCCTCATCTTTCTTTCAAAAAGCATGAGAGTCTGTTTTGGCCGTTGAGGCCCACTGGTGTTACTGTATTTAGTGTGTAAATCCAGCATCTCTTTCTGGAGTAGGAGGTGATCTCTGTTACCACACCTCCTGGGTTTATAAACCTGTTCAATGGCCTTGGCCCTGAGACTGTGCAGCTAGACTGGTGTTTATTTTTCAACAAAGTGCAATGCCACTGTTTCTTGGTGATCTAGTTTGTCACCTTTATCCACAGCTTTAAGTACCAACTTTATGTTGCTCCTTTGCTTCTGGAGTCTTACTTTAAGGGCACCTGTGGTCTTGCCCACATAGGCAAGTCCACATGGACATTTGAGCAAGTAGACCACGAACTCAGAACTGCAGTTAACATAATTTTTTATGTGATATGGTTTGCCACTGTGAGGGTGATGGCACTTCTCTCCTGTAATGAGTGAGTTACAGATGTTACAATTGTAACAGTGGTAACAGCCTGTTTTGCCAGAAATCCCTACTTTGGGCATTCGGGTGGTGGCAACAGCAGGCCTTAAAGGGCGTGTTGGCTGGATGACCCCAAGTGTATCACTAAATGCATTATGTGTGAATAAGTCCTCTGACACGTCAAGTGGAGCAGTTGTGTTGCTAGTGGTACGGTTAAGTTTTGTGGGAAACCAGAAGCAGAGCAGGAGGAGGACGGTGCGTCATAGAGGTTCTGAGCGGAAGCTGTAGAAGATGTGGTGCGCTGTTTAAGATAGTAAACCACATCCTCAGAATTTTGGGGGTTGAGGGTATGTGCCTTCTGAACACTGTACTTTGGTTGAGGCCCGCACGAAATCATGCCAGCATGACCTCGAAAATACCTGCGGGATGGCCTGCCTCTGCCTGTTATTTTTCCCATATTGGGGGTCTGCAGTACTACTAATAATATTCTATAGTGGTAGACAGTGTGTGTTATCACAAAGAGGCACACAATCAGTGTCAAATACACAGCAGCTGTGTGTGTGTGTGGGTGTGTGTGTATCACTGGGCTGTGTACTTTATCAAATACAGAGAGATATCCTATATAGTATCCCAAATGGTTCACCGGCGAATAGTTCCTGGTGAACTTCTGGTGGTTCGCGATCGCGGAGAACCGCAAACTTTTCCGGAAGTTCGGTTCGCCCCCATAATGCACCATTAGGGTCAACTTTGACCCTCTACATCAGTGTTTCTCAACATTTTTTTGGTATGTACCCCTTTTAAAACCCTGTACTCACCAAGTACCCCCTAGCATAGTAAACAATATCACACGTACCCCTTGACAAATATATATTTAATCGTAGTACATTATAATTGGTTCTAAACAATTTCCAAGCATTTACTATTGCTTTTAATTAGCTAAAATACTAATTTAGTGCTGTTTAAATAAGATTTATCATTTTCTAATACTCTAAATGTGTTATTTTTGGTTAAGTATATCAAGCCCGAGTACCCCCTGGAACCATCAGAAGTACCCCCTGGGGTACGCGTACCACACGTTGAGAACCTATGCTCTACATCACAGTCAGCAGGCACATTGCAGCCAATCAGGCTAAACTCCCTCCTGGAGCCACTCCCCCCTTATAAAAGGCAGGCACCGCCAGCCATTATACTCACTCGTGTGCCTGCAGTAAATAGAGAAGGGACAGCTGCTGCTGCAGACTCTCATAGGGAAAGATTAGTTAGGCTCTTGTAGGCTTCTTAGCTTGCTCCTTGCTGATTCTTATTGCTAAAATAGCACCCCACAACAGCTCTTTTGAGAGCTAATCTAGTTCTTGTGATCTACTTTTTTTTCTGTGTGTCCCACTGACACTTGTGTTGCATAGACACCCTTGATAATTCATACTGTGTGTGTGCCACTGCCAGGCCCAGCACATTCAGTGACTACCTGTGTGTGTGACAGGTGCACATTGTAATACCCATTACTGCATATACCTACCTACCTGTTGTTCACAGTGCACCCACCTACCTACGTGAGCTGAGCGCACGCAGTGTCACTGTGCCTGTTCACTACCTGTCTGTGTGTGACAGGTGCACATTGTAATACCTAGTACTGCATATACCTACCTACCTGTTGTTCACAGTGCACTCACCTACCAACGTGAGTTGAGCACATGCAGTGTCATTGTGCCTGCCCGCTACCTGTCTGTGTGTGACAGGTGCACATTGTAATACCCATCACTGCATATATCTACCTACCTGTTGTTCACAGTGCACCCACCCACCTACCTACGTGAGTTGAGCGCATGCAGTGTCACTGTGCCTGTCCGCTACCTGTCTGTGTGTGACAGGTGCACATTGTAATACCCATCATTGCATATACCTACCTGTTGTGTTCAGTGCACCCACCTGGGATCGGTTGAAAAGGGCGCCCGAGCTGCCTGTATGAAAAGGGCGCCGCCATAGACATCAATGTTATTTCTGGAAATATGGGCTACAAAGTGTAGAAAAGGGCGCCCGAGTTTTGATATAGGCTACAAGCGGGCTCCCCTTTGTAGCCCATATTTTTTCGGCTACAAGGTTTTCAGCTACAAGCGGGCTCCCCTTTGTAGCCTGTATTTTTTTCGGCTACAGTAAGGTGCCCCTCTGTAGCCCATATTATTGACTTTTTTTTGTACCCGAAGTTTGTATATGGGCTACAAGCGCTGGAAGCCGAATTATTTCATTCCCCCACTATCCATGGTGGCCTGGAGGGGGAATAGTAATTAACACATCCCGGAGTTTTTTTTGTAGCCTATGTTTTTATATGGGCTACAAGTGCTGGAAGCCGAATTATTTCATTCCCTCACTATCCATGGCGGCCTGGAGGGGGAATAGTAATTAACACATCCCGGAGTTTTTTCGTAGCCGAAGTTTGTATATGGGCTACACCAGACGCCTTTTTTTATGTAGCCGAAGTTTTTATATGGGCTACACCAGGCGCCTTTTTTTATAGCCGAAGTTTATATGGGCTACACCAGGCACCTTTTTTGTAGCCGAAGTTGGTATATATATGGGCTTCACCAGGCGCCCTTTTTTACTGGCGCCCTTTTCATGTAGACCCACCTACCTACGTGAGTGCATGCAGTGTGATATACCACTCCGTGCATACCTGTTAACTGCACCTGTGTGACTGCACATTGTATTAGTCAAGTCAGTGCATACCTTTCACTTCATTCCCCCCGATATGGACACAACGGACAAAACAGGCAGAGGTAGAGGCAGACCCAGAGGAAGGCCACCCGGCAGGTCTGTGTGAGGTCGTGTTGATGTGATTTCATGTGGCCTTCGACCAAAGTACAGTGCTCAGAAGAAGGCACGTCCCATCAACTCCCAAGATTGTCAGGCCGTGGTTGACTATTTAACACAGTACACCTCATCTTCCGCAGCCACCAGCGCTTCTGCAAGCACCACTAATGTTGCATTTGACACTTCGCAGGAGTTAATTGGTGGGGAATTACCTGATTCACAGCCATTATTGTTACAACCAGATGAAAGCGCTAAGCAAGTTACACCACCTCATATGTCTGAGTTAGGGGGCGACACTATGTACGTAACGTGTGAAGATAATGAAGTACCTGCTGTTGGTGCAGTTTTGGAGGTGTCTGAGGCAAGCAAAGCTGGGCAGGATGATTATGATGATGACGATGATACGGATCCCACGTATGTTCCCAATAGAGGAGAGGAACAGGGGGACAGTTCAGAGGGGGAGTCAGAGAGGAGCTGGAGGAGACGAGTTGCTGAAAGAAGCAGGGGGAGCTCATCATCAGAAACAGCTGGTGACAGTGTCCGGTGACATGTATCGCCACCTATGTACAGCCAGCCAACATACCCTTCAACGTCAGCTGCTGATGCCACCATAGTGCCATCACCCCAGGGGGGCTCAGC
Source organism: Hyperolius riggenbachi (assembly GCF_040937935.1). Lineage (NCBI taxonomy): Eukaryota > Metazoa > Chordata > Amphibia > Anura > Hyperoliidae > Hyperolius > Hyperolius riggenbachi. Next base: position 242,015,168 of record NC_090649.1, read on the forward strand.
GGTTTGGAATTTTTTTAATGTGTCTGCCTCAGATCGGAGCAATGCCATCTGTTGTCTCTGCCTGCAAAAATTGAGCCGTGGAAAGGCCAACACTCACATAGGGAGAAGAAGAAGTGCCTTGCGAAGGCACATGGAGAAAAGGCACAAACTGCAATGGGAAGAGCACCTGAGCAAAAGCAGCACACAAAAGAAAAGCCACCCTCCTTCTCATCTTCCTCCTTCAGGTGCAGCATCTTCAGCTGATTTCTCCATTGCACCTTACGAGCCACCCTTCTCCACTCCGCCTCTGCTCTTGAGCGCCGCGGTTCCTGCTCCTCTGCCCACAGCAGCCAGGTGTACGTGAAGGAAATCTTTGAGCGGAAGAAGCCAATTTCTGCCCGTAATCCCCTTGCACGGCATCTGGCTGGCTTGGCGGAACTGTTAGCTCACCAGCTGTTACCATACAAGCTGGTGGACTCTGAGGCCTTCCTTAAATCTGTGGCCATTGGGAAGATACCAGGCCGCAATTATTTCTCTAAAACGGCGATACCCAAACTGTACCGTGAAGTTGAGAGGCAAGTGGTGTCATCTCTGGCACACAGCGTTGGGTCAAGGGTCCACCTTACCACAGATGTCTGGTCTGCCAAGCACGGTCAGGGCCGCTACATTACTTACACAGCCCATTGGGTCAACCTGGTGACCGATGGCAAGCAGGAAGTACGTGGCTGTGCAGCAGACCAACTTGTGACACCTCCACGGCTTGCAGACAGGCCTCCTGCCACCACCTCCTCCTGCTACATCCTCTTCGCTGTCGTCCTCCTCCTTGGCTGAGTGGCAGTTCAACTCTATTGGTGCTGCGATCTCCTCTCCAGCTACACAGACCCAGCTCCCCAGGGTCTATGCTGCATGCCAGGTACGACGGTGTCACGCAGGGGCGTCGCTAGCCCTATTTTGGGGGGGCACGTGCCCCCAATCTTTCCTGGGGTGCCACGGATCTCCCGGCCGCCGCTGCCCCGCTCTGCTCCGCTGCCATTCAGACCTCGATCAGCGCCGGGTGACCAGATAGAGCAGGTGCTAGGACCTAGCGGACACCGCTGATATGCGGAAGTGACATCACTTCTGCATATTTGTGCCCGGCGCCTGCTCTATCTGGTTGGGTCGCCCACTGAGAGAGGTCTGTGAGAGGTCTGACGTGGCAAGGTAGGTGTGGTGGGGAGCACGCCTGTCACTCACTACCTAATGGGGGTCCCTGTCACTCACTCACTACCTAAAGGGGGTCCCTGTCACTCACTCACTACCTAACGGGGATCCCTGCTGTCACTCACTACCTAACGGGGGTCCCTGCTGTCACTCACTACCTAACGGGGGTCCCTGCTTTCACTCACTACCTAACGGGGGTCCCTGCTGTCACTCACTACCTAAACGGGGATCCTTGCTGTCACTCACTATCTAAACGGGGGTCCTTGCTGTCACTCACTACCTAATGGGGGTCCCTGCTGTCCCTCACTACCTAACGGGGGTCCCTGCTGTCACTCACTACCTAATGGGAGTCCCTGCTGTCACTCACTACCTAACGGGGGTCCCTGCTGTTACTCACTACCTAACGGGGGTCCCTGCTGTCACTCACTACCTAATGGGGGTCCCTGCTGTCACTCACTACCTAACGGGGGTCCCTGCTGTCACTCACTACCTAACGGGGGTCCCTGCTGTCACTCACTACCTAATGGGAGTCCCTGCTGTCACTCACTACCTAACGGGGGTCCCTGCTGTTACTCACTACCTAACGGGGGTCCCTGCTGTCACTCACTACCTAATGGGGGTCCCTGCTGTCACTCACTACCTAACGGGGGTCCCTGCTGTCACTCACTACCTAACGGGGGTCCCTGCTGTCACTCACTATCTAACGGGGGTCCCTGCTGTCACTCACTATCTAAACGGGGGTCCCTGCTGTCACTCACTATCTAACTGGGAGTCCCTGCTATCACTCACTATCTAACTGCTGTCACTCACTACCTAACGGGAGTCCCTGCTGTCACTCACTACCTAACGGGGGTCCCTGCTGTCACTCACTACCTAACGGGAATCCCTGCTGCCACTCACTACCTAACGGGGGTCCCTGCTGTCACTCACTACGTAAACGGGGATCCCTGCTGTCACTCACTATCTAAACGGGGGTCCCTGCTGTCACTCACTACCTAACGGGAGTCCCTGCTGTCACTCACTACCTAACGGGGGTCCCTGCTGTCACTCACTACCTAACTGGGGTCCCTACTGTCACTCACTACCTAACTGGGGTCCCTGCTGTCACTCACTACCTAACGGGGGTCCCTGCTGTCACTCACTACCTAACTGGGGTCCCTGCTGTCACTCACTATCTAAACGGGGGTCCCTGCTGTCACTCACTATCTAAACGGGGGTCCCTGCTGTCACTCACTATCTAAACGGGGGTCCCTGCTGTCACTCACTATCTAAACGGGGATTCCTGCTTTCACTCAGTATCTAAACGGGGGTCCCTGCTGTCACTCACTATTTAAATGGGGGTCCCTGCTGTCACTCACTATTTAACTGGGGGTCCCTGCTGTCATTCACTATCTAACTGGGGTCCCTGCTGTCACTCACTACCCAACTGGGGGTCCCTGCTGTCACTCACTACCCAACTGGGGGTCCCTGCTGTCACTCACTACCCAACTGGGGGGTCCCTGTCACTACCTGTGGGAAATTAAGCTTCAGGAATCAAATCTCAGCTGTTGTGAAACATTCCTTCTTTCACCTAAGGAATATTGCAAGGATTAAACACCTAATTTCTTCAGAGGATCTTCCAACCCTAGTTCATGCCTTCGTCACATCAAGGTTAGACTACTGCAACGTTCTCTACACAGGCCTGCAAAGACTTACGCCGCCTGCAATTAGTACAGAATGCCGCCGCAAGGCTGTTAACGAGTCAACCCCGCCATTGCCACATAACACCAACCCTGAGCTCACTCCACTGGCTACCGATAAAATGGAGAATTCTGTTTAAGATTGGCTTACTGACATTCAAATCCTTGCACAATCTGGGCCCTGGATACCTGAAGGACTTGTTGCAACTACATCACACCCCCCACAATCTTAGATCAAAAGGACGTAACACCTTGGTCACCCCCAGAGTCCACCTCAAAACCTTTGGAGACAGGGCCTTTTGTCATGCTGCCCCTACACTTTGGAACTCCCTGCCACACCCAATCAGGACAGCCCCATCCCTGGAAACATTTAAGTCTAAACTGAAAACCTACCTTTTCAGTCTGGCATTCATGAACATCTGACTATCTCCTCTGTAACACAACCCAGCCTGAAACCCTGTATTAATCTGAGACACAGCTATGCGCTTTGAGTCCTATGGGAGAAAAGCGCTTTACAAATGTTATTGTATTGTATTACCTAACTGGGGGGTGCCTGTCACTACCTAACTGGGGGGTGCCTGTCACTACCTAACTGGGGGGTGCCTGTCACTACCTAAACTGGGGGCTCCTGTCACTGCCTACACTGGGGGGCTCCTGTCACTAACTGAACTGGGGGGCTCCTGTCACTACCTAAACTGGGGTACTCCTGGTGCTACCTTAACTAGGGGGCACCTGTCGCTACCTAAACTATCCAGGCCAGCCAGCCCAGCATCACCACCAGCCATCCAGCCCAGAATCACTATCAAAAAGGCCACAGCATCACCACCAGTCAGGCCAGCATTTACTTCAACCAGCCAAGCACAGCCCAGCATCACTGCCAGCAAACCCAGCCACAACATCGGCTACAGCATCACCGCCAGCCAGGCCACTACATCACTGCCAGGCTTTTCAGCTCACACATCATCCCCAATCCAGCCAAAAACAGTATTGCCAGGTAAAGCAGCCAGTAGAGGAGAATTCAGAAGCCCGGTGAGAGGTGTCTACCATATTAAGGGGGCATTCTGCCTATTTATGTGAAATGCTGTCTATTTATGTGCCTCATGACTGCTGAATTTGTCTTGTTGGGGGCCTCATGATTGCTGAATTTGTCTTGTTGAGGGCCTCAAGATTGCTGAATTTGTCTTGTTGGATGCCTCATGATTTGTTGGGGGCCTCATGATTGCTGAATTTGTCTTGTTGGGGGCCTCATGATTTCTGAATTTGTCTTGATAGGGGCCTCATGATTGCTGAATTTGTCTTGTTGGGGGTCACATGATTGCTAAATGCGAGACTATGGGAAAAGCTGAATCATCATCATATGAGACAATAGCATTAAACCTACTTTTTTAGCTTTTTAAAACAGAAAATAAAACTGGGAGGTTCTAAAAAAATGAATATATTTTTTCAGGAGTAGGATGGATGAAATTGTTTATCTTTTCAGTTTTTCAACTTGGATTTTCCATAATGTTCATGTATGTGTTAAAACGTTCGTATAGTATTTAGTTTAAATTGCCACTTTGCGATAGATAAGTGACTTGTGGGTTGCAGTTTGGGCCTCCAAAAAGTTCGCCACCACTGTCCTAATCTAATTTACGATTGGCCCCACCCATGGCCACGCCCACTCACTGCATGACCACGCCCATTTTTTGCCGCGGCGCGTGCCCCCACCTAGTACCCCCATATGCCACCGATATCCAAGAACCCTAGGAACACCCCTGGTGTCACGCCATTTTAGACATGTCTTGCCTCAAAGTGGAGAGTCACACTGGACCAGCTCTCCTAGCTGCTCTTAACAAACAGGTAGATCAGTGGCTGACCCCACACTAGCTGGAGATCGGCAACATGGTGTGTGACAACGGCAGCAATCTCCTTTCCGCTTTGAATTTGGGAAAGCTGACACACGTACCCTGCATGGCACATGTGCTGAATCTATTCATTCAAAGATTTGTGTCAAAGTACCCAGGCTTAGAGGACGTCCTGAAGCAGGACAGGAAGTTGTGTGGGCATTTCAGGCGGTCTTACACTGTGATGGCACGCTTTGCAGACATTCAGCAGAGAAACAACTTGCTGGTGAGATGCTTGATATGTGACAGCTGGAATTTTACCCTGGTCATGTTCTTTCGCCTACTAGAACAGAAAGCCGTCACCCAGTACCTCCACAATCTCAGTAGAAGGACACAATCTGGGGAGATGGGGATGTTCTGGCCCCCGAACTGGACACTGATGCGAAATGCATGCAGGCTTATGTGGCCGTTTGAGGAGGTGACCAACCTGGTGAGTCGCAGTGAAGGCACCATCAGCGACTTGATCCCGTACGCTTACTACCTGGAGTGTGCCATGCGTAGAGTGGTGGATCAAGCTGTGGAGGAGAGTGAAGAGGAACAGTTACGGCAGGAACAGTTGTGGGAGCAATTTTCATCAGAATCAGATGTTTCCTCAACACCTGCGGCAGCACAGAGGGGGGAGGAGGAGGAAGAGTCGTGTGGGGAAGAGGAATCAGACTCAGATGATGAGGAAAGTGTTTCTTTGGAGGAGGAGGAGGCGGTGGCAGGAGAACAACCGCAACAGGCGTCGCAGGGGGCTTGTGCTGCTCGACGTTTCCGTGGTATTGTTCGTGGCTGAGGAAAGGAGGAGGACTTACCTGAGTCACTGAGGAAGAGCAAGAGGAGATGGATAGTACGTCTGGATCCAACTTTGTGCAGATGGCGTCTTTCAAGCTGTCCAGTCTGTTGAGGGACCCCCAAATAAAAAAATTCAAGGGAAATGAGCTGTACTGGGTGGCCACGCTACTAGACCCTCGGTATAGGCACAAAGTGGCAGACATGTTACCAACTCACCAGAAGGCAGAAAGGATGCAGCACATGCAGAACAAGCTGGCAACTATGTTTTACAATGCATTTAAGGGTGATGTAACAACACAACGCAATAAAGGTACCACTGCCAGTAACCCTCCTCCCATGTCCACGCAGGCAAGGACAGGACGCTCCAGCGATCTCATGGTGATGTCGGACATGCAGACATTCTTTAGTCCAACGCCTCGACTTAGCGCTTCAAGATCCATCCTCCACCAATGCCTGGACCGGCAGGTAGCTGACTACCTGGCCTTAAGTGTGGATGTAGACACTGTGAGCAGCGATGATGAACCCTTGGACTACTGGGTGCGCAGGCTTGACCTGTGGCCAGAGCTGTCACAATTTGCCATCCAACTTCTGTCTTGTCCTGCCTCAAGCATCCTGTCAGAAAGGACCTTCAGCGCAGCTGAAGGCATTGTCACTGAGAAGAGAAGTCGCCTAAGTCACAAAAGTGTTCAGTACCTCACCTTTATCAAAATGAATGAGGCATGGATCCCGGAGGGCTACTGCCTGCCCCAAGACTAAGTCAGTCTCCACACACAGCATCTCTGTCTGCACGCCGTGTGACTGGCTGCCTTCCCCAAGACTAAGTCGCTTTCCACACAGCACCTCTGCTAGCAGGCCGCTTGACTGCCTTCCCCGCCACCACCAACAGGGTCCAGGACTCCAGGCGGATTCCTGAATTTTTTAGGCTGCTGCTAGCAGCATCCTAAAAATAATAATATAAAAAATTATAAAAATATAATAATTTTTCTGGTGCGTGTACATGCCTACCTACCGTATTTTTCGGACTATAAGACGCTCCGGACTATAAGACGCACCTAGGTTTAGAGGGCAAAAACCAGGAAAAAAAAATACTAAATCTAGGTGCATCCATAGTCCAGGAGTGTATTATAGACCTTTCTCCCCAAGATGTACCTTTCTAAGTTACACTTCCCAGCTACACTAACCCCTGCTGCCCCCACCAACTATACTATATTACATCACAAATCACTAACCCCTGATACCTTCCCCACCTCCCCCCTCAGCTACTCTGCACTATACTACACAAACCCCTGCTCCCCCCTCCCCAACTACACTAACCACTACAATGACCTTTCACATCTCACCAGCCTGGATGACATCTTCACAAAGTAGTCACGTGTGGGTATTCATGCTGTAAATTATTCTGACATCTGGAGTGGGGAGACAGCAGCAGCAACACAATCCAAAGTCCTTCTGAGCGGCATAGCAGCAGCCACTATGTAACATGGCAGTACAGTACTTGTCCTGGCCGGGCCGCCCCCTCTCAGCGCATTAGCCTTGTATCAGCGCCATGGAAAGTGCTTGTGAGAGGCATAGCGGCAGCCGTAGTGAAGAACGCGTCCTGGCCGGCCCCTCTCCGTTCAGTAGCCCTGTATCAGCGCCATCCAGAGTGCTTGTGAGCGGCATAGCGGCAGCCGCTGTGATGTCCGGGGATGCTGCACGTGGTTGTGATCCTCATGTCAGCGCGAACCTGGCAGCGATGCGCGGCTTCGGCCGCTATGGCAACAGTGTCCACACAGGCTTCCGTATTGCCCTGTTTACTGGCGCCTTCTCATGACGTCATGAGAGGGCACCAGGGCAATACGGAAGCCTGTGTGGACACTGTTGCCATAGCGGCCGAAGCCGCGCATCGCTGCCAGGTTCGCGCTGACATGAGGATCACAACCACGTGCAGCATCCCCGGACATCACAGCGGCTGCCGCTATGCCACTCACAAGCACTCTGGATGGCACTGATACAGGGCTACTGAACGGAGAGGGGCCGGCCAGGACGCGTTCTTCACTACGGCTGCCGCTATGCCTCTCACAAGCACTTTCCATGGCGCTGATACAAGGCTAATGTGCTGAGAGGGGGCGGCCCGGCCAGGACAAGTACTGTACTGCCATGTTACACAGTGGCTGCTGCTATGCCGCTCAGAAGGACTTTGGATCGCGCTGCTGCTGCTTTCTCCCCACCGCAGACGTCATTACATTGATTTACATGACAAAAGAAACAAGCACCAGAACGGTAAGCTGGCACATTCGGACTATAAGACGCACCCACTTTTTCTCCCCACTTTTGGGGGACAAAAAGTGCGTCTTATAGTCCGAAAAATACGGTAATTTTTCTGGCTGCACTGCAGCTGCAACAACAAAACAAAAGGCATGTACACGTGCCCATTTCCCTTCGTGATCATTACCTTGCCGCGGTGAAGGGGCTTGCGTATCACAATGAAGCTATGAACGCCGGCTATATGAGTGTCTCGGGGGGTGGCACACTAAAGATAATAAGGTCGTTGCTTCATTGTGGACAGACCTAATTTGATCAGCTGGACAGTCACTGTTCTGTCATTCAGTTACCTCAGCCCGGTGACCATATGGGCTGGAAAGCCACCATCACCTGCACTCTCGTCATGGTGCGCACCAGTCCAGGATGGCCGTCACTACACAAACTGCTGTTTGCAGTCACTGCATACCTTTCACTGCATCTTTGACTGCACATTGTATTATACCTGGCAGTCAGTGCATACCTTTTACATGAATGGATGGCAGACTTGCCCTCCATAACAGATTCTCGTTAAAGGATTTAAAGCTGATTCATCTCACATATACAGCAGGGCCTCAAAAGTCCTCCTGTATTGTTATTTTTGGCCACTACCTCGGGACTCTTAGAACCTGTTCTATATCACCTTGCTTCGACACCACCGTTTCACAGATTGTGAGATCACTTGACTCTCCACACAGCAAGCAGGAGATAGACTTTCTCAGGCTTCGTCAATGTTTACGTTATTTATTCAGGAAACAGGAATACAGATAGATACATTCATCATATCCTAGCCATGCCAATCTTCATGTTGCGTTACAAGCTCTTGATTAGACTCCCTGTTGAAGTCAATCAGGTACCTTCTTCCTAACTACGTTACACTAAACTACCTATGTACAGCATACATTATATCAGATTACAGAAAGGAAGAACATGCTTAGAGGTCCCAGTCAGCCTTGCGAGCTAGGGCGAGAGTAAGAAGCAGAATGCCCTCTCTATCGCTCACTCTGGGTTTAATACCGACTAGGAAAGAGTTAAATATGACATCATCTTCGCCACCCCCTAGATCAGACTATTGGTGGACCCACTCGTGGTGTCATCATACACACCTACTTGATTAATAATCAATGAGGCATTTGACCTATATGCAGGAATGTGGATGTTTACAAAACATGGCTGATGTTTATTGTTCCATGCCCAGGTCAGGGAGACCTGCGGCCTTGTTCAGAGAACAGCTTCTTGGTATGTTCTAGTTCTGCTGACAGAACTGCAGATTTTCTCTCTAATAGAAAATCCCCTCAAAGGGCAGGTCTGCTCATCAAGCCTTTTTGACTAACTCAGTCCAAATGACTGAGGCCTACTTAAATTATAACAATCCCCCCTAAAAAGGCTTGATCTGCAGATCCCAACTTCTGAACCCACCCGTACCTGGTTTCTTTTCTTTATGTTTCACTTTTCGATGTTCGTGCTCACACACCTTCTCTGCTCTCGGTGGTTACCCCTTGAAGAGAGAGAGAGCACGACCTCTTGGTCTTCCTGTAACCAGGCTCTCTGGGGAGGCCCTACTTCTAAATCCCTCTATACCACATGCTCAGCATTTGTGTCACTTGCGTATCACAAACTTGCATGACCACAGAAAAGTGAAACTCGTTTGTTTGTTACACAATGGAGCAGTGCCAGGTGCCTTCTAAAAGAGCGCCTTTATACAATCAGCTCCATCACAGGTACTACTAAACCTATACCCGTAACCCTGTATATCCCTTAATTTGAAAATATCGGTTCATGAGATCATTTATGAGGCACCAATCTCTGGACCAGGTTAATTTGTTTTACGTAATTTTAACACGCAACCTCACCTGGATAATGATGCCTAAAGTTGTCATCCCCATCCAGACGACCAGTGGGTGTAGAAAGAACTTTGGAACTGCAGAGGCCCAGTCCGAGTGTCCCTGGAACATCACCGGAAACCTTTTCCACCAGGTCAGACTGGAACTCACCTGCTTATTTTTGTGTTCTACCTCGTTAAGATCACCTGGATCATGGTGAAATCTTACCTCTAACTTAGTGTACTGTTTGTTTCACCTTTGTAACAAAATGTGGTCGTCTTGGATCAACCCCTGTTCCCCTTTGTCCCATGTTGTGTTCTCTTTCAGGACGGGAACTACTCAAGAAACTTTGCACTTTAGAGTTCTCTTAAAAATTTGAGAAACAACGTCATCAAACCTGGATGACTGGATCCATATGGGATCTCCGCTCACCCAATATGTTCCCCTTGGAAATTCCCCCTTATCGGAACAATTATGAGAATATACCTTGAATGTATCATTAGACCTTATGTTAAAAAACCAAACCTTTTCTTCATCCACCGGAACTATCGGTTGGGATTCAGGGTGGATCTTTTGAATGGTAGCCTCGCATTCTGCGTTATTGAGCCCGCAGGCTTCTTCACTAAATTTGACTTGCCCCGGCCAACGCAGGTACCTCTGCAAGAATTGCCCGCATGAGGACAACTCTACTTGTTTCACCTCCCCGTCTAGCACCAAAAAAGGTTGACCTCTCAGGTCCTGGTGTAAGACACGGGTTGAGGTGGGAACTAAGGAAGTGGCGGTGCCTAAAGGAATGTTGCACCGTTTCCATTTGTTCACCCAAACATCTCGAAGCTGCCATGCAAAAGATCCTTCTCCAGAAAAGTTAATATACCTCCCCTTGTCCAATCTCAGTTGCACAGGATCTTTTTGCCTCTCCCTGACAAAATATGCCCCCAACTTTCCTGATTGGACCTCTTCCCCCCTTATGTCCTGAGGCACAATATGTACCTGAGGTCGGGAAGACTGTACTCTCGGCAATCTTTCAATTAAGAGTACCTCTTCACTTACCCAACTATCATGAGGATAAGCTGCTGCATATGGACTGTGTAATATCGTCCCCTGTTGTGACCCGTGTAGTGTGGATGGGGTTCCCTGTGTTGGCTTTCCCTCCCCCGGGATCGCTCTCCCCACCCTCTTTGTCACCTGGAAATGTGGCTTGATCTCGATTTTTACTTCTTGTTTCGAGAACCACCAACCCTCGGCTTTCCAGCCTTTATGTGTGTATAGTTGTTTCAGAGGCACTCTCTGTTGGTAGCTCCAGAGTGTGATGTTGTTCCCTGCGTCTCTCTGGTATGAGAATTGACGCCTCCTGCTCATTCCTCTCCAATCTGGAACCATCTCACTCTGCATAACCAAGACAAGGTACCCCTGAATCACACACTCCACCTTTTGCATGTACCCATTGTACTGCAATGTACCTTTTAACAAACCTTTGGATCGGTGCATCGATTCTGGGAGTGTGGTATTCAATAGCAGATTTACACTGCCATTCAATTCCCACTGCCCGCACACCTGACCCTTCAGACCTTTCACCCACATTGTGCCATGAAATTTGTTTTCTCCTGGCACAAGTGCTCTTTTCCTCCGTCTCCATGCATGGTCCATCTGTGCCAAGCGGAGGGAGGTGTAAAAGGATTAGTACCTTTGTCACCAAACATTAACATGCTTGGGCCTTGCATTCTCATTAACCCCTTATTATACATGAGAATGTCCTCTCTTCATTCTCCTAGGACAAAATGGCAACCTAGGATCACCATCAGCACGGTACTCTTCATTATAAAAGCACCACCTTGGGAAAGAAAAACATTAGCACTTTGCACTATGCTTTGCTCAGTCAGTTTTTTTAGACGTTTTCCGATCTCAGGAATCTCGTGTTTTAGTCTCTTTCCAATTTCAGAAATCTCGATTTTTAGTCTCTTTTCAATTTCAGGAATCTCGTGTTTCTCCAAGCTTAGATTGGCATCTGGAACCTTTCGCTTATCCGACCGACATCTCCATCTTTGCTGCCAGCACTGCAGCTGTCTCGATTCCATATTGCCCAACTCCTGAAATCAAAATACAAACAAATCAATTCTTATTAATGATTTGGGATTCGCCCTGCGGCTTGTACTCTTTACACTTTAAATTGATCAATATATACCGTAATTGATCTCGTTGCTTTATGGTTCTCATGAACTCTGTTTACTCTTATTGGTAGATTGGAGTTAAACTTCACCCCCTACCTCAGTACTATCCTCAGTACTTTACTGTTTAAAATATGCTCCCGCAGACTTCACCTCTGGAAGCTCTCACCTCATTGCAGCTCACTCCACATCCCCCCTTATCTGTCCATGCGCGGCCGTCGCATGCACAGATTACGGATGCCACACCTGATGCTGCTTTGCAGGTGAGCCTGCAATGCTCTTACTCATTTTCGCATTAACTTATCTAGAACTTCATCGCGATACCAGCTCTGCTAGAAGTTCTGTGTGTTGTACCCTCTGATCAATGTTTGCCGTGCCACTACCTAAACTACAAAAAAAAAATGGCTGCCTCCCTGTAGGAAGGAGCACTTAAACTACACAGGGTGCAGGGCTAAGCATACCAGCGTCACATGCCTGTATGCAGATCCCTGAATGCCCATGTGGTAGGTAGTCATATGGCAAACACCGTACTGATACACTGTCACTCTGTAAACGGCAATTCTATCATCTGTATAATTGCCCCATGAACTGCTGTCAGTTCTTGTTCTTTGTGCTACAATTGATAGGAGCTGGAAAAAACATATTTGACCAATCAGTGGACGAAAAAAAAAAACGCACAAAAAACAGCCCCAGCCCAGCATAGACCTCTTAGTCCAGCTCTGGCCCTGTCCACGACAAAAAAACGGAAAAAAACGTTACCGCTCTGCAGCAGCGGCGACGGAAACCCGGATTGGTCAACTCCCTTTTTTCCAACTCCGGCACCCCCTTGCTGCACTGTTGGGAACTCATGCTGCAACATCCATTAAGGTGCCCCACTTACAGGAATAATCCCATAAGCAACTCAGTACAGACCCATTCCTGATCTGCGCTGTTCATTGTCTCCCTGCACCCAGCTGGGAAACATTTCCTATCCGTGACCATGCTAGTCTTACAGTAATAGCTTGGTGCACATATTCTGGCACTCCTTTCCATGGACCCAGGGAAAACTTCTGGGGAAATACTTTGAGAACCGAGACACACAGTAGAATGTCTCTGTATTTCTACCCCCCTCCCTTTCAGCTGCTCTGCCCGGAGCCGCGAGCACAGCCTGCCGTGACGTGGATCCCCCAGCCCCTCCTCCCCCCTGCCATGACATGTGGGGGCCATGACTCTTGGGGGCGGGCTCTCTCCACTGCCGCCATTTTGAGTCCTGGACTGCCAGCTAAGATGGCTGCTCCCATAGCAGCCTCTCGATCCTATAAACCTTAGGAGAGAAAACAAACTCACACAGAACATACATTTTATGCACAATTACACAGCATCAATACACAGTGCACAAAGATCAGCCTCAGCATTCCGTCACGTCTCAGCTGTAATCCGAACCGCAATCAGACATAAGGATCCCCAGAGACATAGGAATGTAGGAATCTTTCTCACTCTATCACAGACAGAACTCAGAACCGCTAGTACTTCTGAGACATTTATCAGCCCTAGCTGACTAAACAACATTAAACATATGCATACCTTTAGAAACTGTTAGCAGCACTGACTGGAACTAGATAAGCTTGCACCTCTCACTACGCTATCCACTACGGACAGAGAGGAAAAAAAAACACTGATCGGGTCTGGAAAAACGCCAGCTCACCGAAGAAAAACCTTACTTCTAAGTTTAACAACTGTCTCAACTTCCCTCTCCTGTCTACTCAGCTACCTCTCTCTCCCCCATCTACTACTAACAGAGTGACACACAGCTGGCTTCTCTCTGCCGCGGGGGACCCCCCCACACACCTCTGGCCCATTTCCCAGAATCAGTACGCTGGTCAGACCGTAACATACTCTTGTTAATAAGCCAGAGAGAAGAGAGAGAGAAAAAAAAACCTCTGCAACACAGGAACATTGAATCCTAAAAAAAATCAAAGCACATAAACTCTGAAAACAGCACTACGTATCTACAACGGAGCTGCTCCTAACCTCACCCCTCCCACCACGCACGGGAGAGATGAGAAGCCCGCAGCCTCCATACTGCAATTAACACCGAATGTACATATTAACACATTATCCTCTCCTTGTTATAACACCAAATACAACACAGATAACGCCATATAACAACGTAAATCATACATGCCTGAGCCGCGGACTTCGTACGCCTGCCAATTCGACCAGCTTTTGGCAACTTCTCCACGAAACTGAGTGGATCCCTGGAACTCCAGAGCGTCATCTCTGTGTACCTACACTGGCTCAGCGGATCGATATCCAGCGGCAGCTGCCAGCCGGCCACGGAGCATTCCAGTCACCTGCGATCCGGTTTAGGCTATTGACTGCTGTGCACTTACAGTCAAAGTTTAACATCCAAGAGTTTCGCCGCTGGTTTCCTCGAATTGCAGCCTATGTGCTTGGCTCCCACACACTCCCCACACCAGCTTATCAGTATCAGCTTGATAAGCTCTACAGTCCGCGTCTATTCCGCTTGTTTTGCTGTGGAATATCTTGAAAACTTCTTCGGCCCCCGGCCCCTGTCTGACTGTTTTTCTAGGCAGGGAAGGGTTTCAGCACCACTCTTAGAACCTGTTCTATATCACCTTGCTTCGACACCACCGTCTCACAGATTGTGAGATCACTTGACTCTCCACACAGCAAGCAGGAGATAGACTTTCTCAGGCTTCTCCAATGTTTACGTTATTTATTCAGGAAACAGGAATACAGATAGATACATAGAGCGTTACAAGCTCTTGATTAGACTCCCTGCTGAAGTCAATCAGGTACCTTCTTCCTAACTACGTTACACTAAACTACCTATGTACAGCATACATTATATCAGATTACAGAAAGGAAGAACATGCTTAGAGGTGGTGCCGAAACCCGGCCATGCCTGCTGCCTTCCTTGGATGTGTGAGGTAGCCGTTCCTGCTCCTTTGCCCACAGTGTGCCTGCTGTCTTCCTTGGATGTGTGGTGGTGGTAGCCATTTCTTAGGCTCCCACTCCGGACCAGAATCGAACCTGGATTCCCCGGCCATTACCCATGGTCACTCGCAATGGCAGACTTGCCCTCCATAACAGATTCTCGTTAAAGGATTAAAGTTGATTCATCTCACATATACAGCAGGGCCTCAAAAGTCCTCCTGTATTGTTATTCTTGGTCACTACCTTGGGACAGGCATGCCATGCCTGCTGCCTTCCTTGGATGTGTGGTGGTAGCCGTTCCTGCTCCTTTGCCCACAGCATGCCTGCTGCCTTCCTTGGATGTGTGGTGGTGGTAGCCATTTCTTAGGCTCCCACTCCGGACCGGACTTGAACCAGGATTCCCCGGCCATTATCCATGGTCACTCGCAATGGCAGACTTGCCCTCCATAAAGGATTCTCGATGCAGGTACTGAACAGCAAGCAGAACAAGTATTTAAAAAAATAGATGTAAGCTTTAACAATGGTAGAGAAAGAACCATTGAAAGTTGATAAGGCAGTCAGACATTACCTGACATCACTGAGTGAGGAAGAGCAATCTCGCCATGGTGCGCACCAATCCAGCACGGCTGTCACTACGCAAACAGCTGTTTGCGGTGCGTTACACAGTGAGTTTGGTGTGTCAGTGTGAAGCAGTACTCTAATTACACTCCCTGATATATATATACACAAAAGATGTTTTAAAGCACTTTAGGCCTGCAATTTAGCATTCAATGGGCTCGATTCACAAAGCGGTGCTAACCCAGTTAGAGACTTTAGGCATGATAAACATTGCACCACGCTGGTGAAAAGCCAGTTTAGGCGTGATAAGTTTAGGTGTGATAAGTTTAGGTGTGATAAGTTTAGGCATGATAAGTTTAGATAAGTTTAGATCGCTTGCAAAGTCCCGCACACAAAGCAGCGCCATTAAACTTTATGCGAAGTGCACAAGACTTTGCTAGCGCAAAACTTTTGATCAGCTGTGCACTGCGGTGCTAACCCAGTTGGCGCTTAAACTTATCATGCCTAAACTTATCACACCTAAACTTATCATGCCTAAACTGAGTTTAGGCATGATAAAGGGCTTTTCACCAGCGTGCTGTTAGCACCGCTTTGTGAATCAGGCCCAATGTGATTTCTGCCCTTTGCGTCCAATCCAGATTTTTCCCCAGGACTTTTGGCATTTATCCCACTCCGCCATGCCCCCCTACAGGTGTTAGATCCCTTGAAACATCTTTTCCATCACTTTTGTGGCGAGCATACATTTTTCTAGTTTTCAAAGTTTGCCTCCCCATTGAAGTCTATTGTGGTTTGCGAAAGTTCGCGCGAACCAAACTTTCGTGGGAGGTTCGCGAACCTAAAATCGGTGATTCGGGCCATCTCTACTTTCAACCACAAATACAATTGCAAGCTAAGTACTGCTTATGATGATAGACCGTGTGCTGGCTTGTAATAGATAGAAGACGATAGTAGAACTGCAAGGCCCAGCAATTACAGTGACCTGCCCTGTATGCAGTGTCTGTCTCACACACACACACAAAAAGAATAGAATATGAGCCCTCAACATGGATTTTGTTCAGCAATAAAGAACAGCCTAGCTAACTGTCCCTGTCTCTCTGTGGGCTGTATGCAGTGTCACCCACAAAGGGAGCTATGGTATAGTACGTTCACTCACAGATACAGTGGAAAGGTATGCACTGGTATAATAGAGTGTGCTGTCACACAGGTACAGAGGAAAGGTATGCACTGGTATAATACAGTGTGCTGCCAGTGGTGGGACTACAAATCCCAACTAGCCTAGCTGGCAATTTTCTGTGGGCTCAATGAATATGCAGTGTCACCCACAAAGACAGCTATGCTTTAGTAAGTTAAATCACAAATGCAGTGAAAAGATATGCAATGGTAATACAGTGTGGGACTACAAATCCCAGCTAACCTGGTTGGCAACTGTCTGTGGGCTCTAGGTATATGCAGTGTCACCCACAAAGACAGCTATGCTTTAGTAAGTTAAATGACAAATGCAGTGAAAAAATATGCAATGGTAAAACAGACTGTGGGCCTGGCACACTACAGCAAGGCTCAGCTGCGACAGGGCTGTATCTATGCCTGTCTGTGTCACAGACAAAAAAAAAACAGATCAGAAGAATATTAGCTCTCAAAAGAGCTTTTTGTGATGTGCTTTCAGCAACAAGATGGAGCGAGGAGCAAGTTTTTTTTTTTTTCAACAATAATTTTTATTGTATTTAACGGAGAAATAATGAACATCATGCATATACCATCAATTGCGGTACAAAATAACACTTATACATTCTTATACATTGTATTACATTGTATTTGACATGGGTATGATAAACCCAGCTTGGATTTTAATCTATTTAAGGGTAACCAGTATTTGCAAAGGAGTATTATAAGTGGAAGGCTGGGCCAGACCATTGCTAGAAGTTCTGTCCCTCTAACATAACAGCCAGGGAAACCCTTGGGTTGGCTGGGTGGGACTGTGCAGAGCGAGGAGCAAGTTAACAACAGCCTAACTAACGCTTTTCCTATCTCCAAATGTCTCTCCCTTTCTCTCACTATAGCAAGATCAGCAGAGTGAGAACATGGCCAACGCTGCAGCGTTTTTATAGGGGGGCAGGGGTCCAGTAGGGAGTGCAGCCTGATTGGCTGCCATGTGTCTGCTGACTGTGATGTAGAGGGTCAAAGTTTATGCACCATGTGTCCGCTTCCCTGCCGCAGGTGCGGGACTACCTGCCGGGCAAACCATTCGGGCCATCTCTAATTTTTATTGCTACATATGTTAAGCAGAATAGAGGGTATAAGTCACAAAAATAATTTTTAAAAAAGACCTTCTAGTTTTTGAGAAACTCGATTTTAAAAGTGCAAAGAAAAATGGTTTTTAAACTGTAATTTTTCTAAGTTTCAAAACCATTTTTTACTTGCATTTTTAAAACCGAGTTTCTCAAAAACTGTAAGGTCTTTTTGCAACATTTTTTTGACTTGTAGCCACGATTTTCCTTAATATATGTAGCAATTTTGGTGGCAAAAGCATGTATGGGGGCTTTGCTATTCACTGCTAAAGTCGGCAAGAAATGATGCAAAAGTTTGCAAAATTTTATGCGAAATTACGAATGACTACACAAAATCAATTGAATTTGCAAATCGTAATTACGTATAAGTGTAATTGCGAAAATGTACATGAAATTTTGCGAAATCGTAATTTGTTGATTACGATCATCACTAATCACTACTGCATAACCGAGACTCTACTGTACTTATTACGAGTTTTTATTGCTTAGTGGCAGAGATTTATCAATCTTCCCGTGGACCGTCACTTCACAAATCAGGATTCAGTGTGATTTTACTTTGCAGCGCTGTGTGCTTCACAATATTCCCTCCTTGATGCTCTTCTCACAGACTGCAGAAATAAGAAGGGACTTGTATAACTTTTCTGTCCTTACTTTCATTGCAAATCAGTCACTGAATGCCAGAAGCCATTCCCAGAACGGAATACATGCACTAATCCAAATGTTGCCACGTAAGCAGTAACTGATTTGCAATGAAAATCCATCTTCTATGTTCCTAAGGCTGCCTTTAGGTCTGTAACCACTGATAATCTGCAGCTGGTGGGAGATTTATTTTCAGCAGATCAAGATCACCGGTATCAAGGCAGACATAATGTGGTAGGAAGAAGAGAATGGAGGCACTGTAGTAGCAAAGATATGGTACCTTTAATCCACGGTGATACAGACAGTGGGGTACACAGTGGGGGTGAGGGGATGCCTTCCCCTCACCCCCACTGTGTACCCCGCTGTCTGTATCACCGTGGATTAAAGGTACCATATTTTTGCTACTACAGTGCCTCCATTCTCTTCTTCCTACTATGCTAATGTATGCCTCTGAGAGCACGTTATAGATCCGGTGTATTCACTGCCTCTGCTCCATCTGGTGCCAGTCTTTGCCTCTCCATATTGTACAGACATGATGTGGGAGAGTAACTTCTCACATATGAAAATGTTTGCATCTGATATCATTGTACTTCATTATTATTTTTGTATTATTATTTAGTATTTATATAGCGCCAACATCTTACGCAGCGCTGTACCGAGAATATAGTCTTGTCACTAACTGCCCCTCGGAGGAGCTCACAATCAAATCCTTACCATAGTGGTATGTCTATGTATGTATCATGTAGTGTATTTATTGTAGTCTAGGGCCAATTTAGGGGAAAGTCAATTAACTTATCTTTATGTTTTGGGGGTGTGGGAGGAAACCGGAGTGCCTGGAGGAAACCCACATAGACACCGGAAGAACATACAAACTCATTGCAGATAGTGCCCGGGTTGGGATTGAATTATAAGCATTGTTTTTCCCCAAAACTGATAGGAATTAAAGGACAAATGAATTTAGAGGTATATGGAGGCTAATATATTTATCTCCTTTTAAACAATGCAGATTGCCTGGCTGTCCTGCTGAACCTCTTCCTCTAATACCTTTAGCCATAGACACTGAACAAGCATGCAGCAGATCAGGTGTTTCTGACATTATTGTCAGGTCTGACAAGATTAGCTGCATGCTTGTTTCAGGTGTGATTCAGACATTACTGCAGCCAAATAGACCAGTAGCAAGGCTGCCAGGCATTTGGTATTGCTTAAAAGGAAATAAACATGTCAGCTTCCATAAACAACTCTCACTTCAGAAGACCTTTAAAGCAGTGTTCCCCAAACCTGTCCTCAAGGCCCACCAACAGTGAATGTTTTGTAGAAATCCACAGAGGTAGTTAATCAGCTCTTCTGAGACACTAATAACCTCACCTGTGCAGGTTTGTGGTTTTCTGCAAAACGTGTACTGTTGGTGGGACTTGAGAACAGGGTTGGGGAGCTCTGTTTTAAAGGACAACTGAAGTGAGAGGTATATTGAGTCTGCCATATTTATTTCCTTTTAAGCATTACCAGTTGCCTGGCTGTCCTGCTGTTCCTCTGCCTCTAATACGATTAGCCATAGCCCCTGAACAAGCATGCAGCAGATCGGGTGTTTCTGACATTATTGTCAGATCTGACAAGATTAGCTGCATGCTAGTTTCTGGTGTTCTTCAGATACTATTGCAACCAAATAGATCAGCAGGACTGCCAGGCAACTGGTATTGTTTAACAAGAAATAAATATGGCAGCCTCCATATCCCTCTCGCTACAGTTGTCCTTTAAGTTGATGTTGTTTTATATTCCTCAATTGTTTGACTGCTCCTCCATTGCAGGTATGTGGGTAATAAACTGGTCAAAGTGTATTGCCAATTGTTTCTAAACTTTGTAAATCAATGCAGATGTGTTTAAAATTAGGACTTAATCTGGGAGAAACCTATCTTATTCTAAAACAAGGCCCTGACCCAAGGGTCCACAACTTATAAACACAGAGGAGCATGAATGATATATAAATATATTAGTATGACAGTGCTCCTCTTCCCAGTCCTTATATCCTGTAAAGTAAAAAGACACCACACATAGTGCATTACTGTTGGCTTATTGAAATTGCATAAAACACCCTTAGTGTAAAACAAGTGCCTTCCCTCGTGTTCCACTTCTAGTGCATACTTCCACCGTTCCCCTATAAAATGCAGGCTCACCAGATGTACACCACCTCAAAGCCAGGTGGATCTAGCGCATAGATATACCAAACGATCTGATGTGTTCAAACTTCAACAACTTTTAATCCAGGTTCCTCAATAAAATACAATACAAAACATAGCGTAAAACCTTTTTAAAAACCAAAAAAGCCCCGCGCTGACTGCGCACTTACATCATTCACTTTGGTTTTGAGCATATTGGGCTCCCTGGCCCAGTGATGTACCCTCTTATGCGGTCGCGGCGTCCCGTCTCCGCAATAGTGACTGTATCTCAAAGTTTTCCGGGCGATGGAGTTCCCTGCTCCCTGTGACGTCAGACGCTCCTAAATATTAGTATTTATATGAATGATATATAATCCTATGAGCTAAAGGTAATCACCCTCCATGGTATTGGGGAAAGCAAGTCTACAGCGGGCCAAGCCCCCTACAGGGGCTTCCCTTTAATTTTACCTCTCCTGTGTATTGCCTTTTGGTTTGGCATTGAGGTGCTATAGAGATGGCTCGAACTTCAGATTTTGGGTTCGCGAACTGCGAACGCGAACTTCCGCAAAAGTTCGAGTTCGAGCAAACTAGGCAAACCCTCAGACTTCAATGGGCAGGTGAATTTTAAAACATACAGGGACTATTTCTGGGCACAAAAGTGATGGAAAAGTTGTTTCAAGGGGTCTAACACTTGGAGGGGGGCATGGCAGACTGGGATACACGCAGAAAGTCCCTCAGAAAATCACGTATTTGACGCAGAGTAGGGTTACAATCCGTATAGGGTAGAAATCACTTTGCATTGCTAAATTGGAGGCATAAAGTGCTTTAAAACATCTTTCGTGTGTATACATCGATCAGGTAGAGTAAGTAGTGTGCTGCTTCACACTGACAGACCAAACTCACTGTTTAACGCACTGCTGCAAACAGCCGCAAAGAGTTGACGCTCTCAGGACATAAAATGGCAGTCCTTTTGGCACAGCGTATGATAGACAGTGTGCTGGCTTGCTTGCAATAGTTAGAAGAGTATAGTAGAACTAAACAGCCCAGCAACTGACTGTGGCCTGTATGCAGTGTAAGTGTAACCCACACAGACAGATATCAATAACAGATACAGTAGCAAGCTAAGCACAGCTTATGATAGACAGTGTGCTGGCTGGCTGGCTTGCTTGCAATATAGATAGAAGAGTATAGTAGAACTACACAACCCAACAATGACTGTGGCCTGTATGCAGTGTGACCAGTGTCTCACACACAAAACAAAAACAAATACAACAATATGAGTCCTCAAAAGGGCTTTTTGATTTGGGGTGCTTTCAGCAATCAGCAATAAACAGAAGTGCCTAGCTAACTGTCCCTGTCTCTGCCTTCCACTCACTACAGCAGCAGCACCAGGCTGAGAACATGGCCGGCGCTGCTGTGTTTTTATAGGGGGGGGGGGCGGGGGTCCGTGGGTGAGTGCAGCCTGATTGTCTGCCATGTGTCTGCTGATTGTGATGTAGTGGTTCAAAGTATAGCCCAATGTCGAGGTATAGGGGTAGGATCGAACCACCCTATGTGTTCGCTACCCGCCACGAACAGCTGATGTTCGCCAGGAACTTTTCACTGGCGAACCGTTCGGGCCATCTCTAAGGTGCTAACCTGAAGATGTGAACTCTTTTTAGAGACTGCAAGGGGACAGATGGCTTTTGACATTCAAGTTAAGATCAACATACCAAACCCAGTCAGAATGAAATATTATGCCCTTTTTAATATCAGCTGGTTTAAAGCAAAAGTCGATGGTGCCATGGAATATGTTGGCACTTTATATAGCAATAATATTAATAATAAATGTTTAACATATGGTTCAGCTGTGACACATTGGTCATCCAGAAAGTAACACCAGTTTACTTTTATCTGTCATGAAAGGTATTCTTTCAAAGCAATTTAACTTGCATTTGTAAGGTTAGTCTCTTCTTTCCTTGTGTCACTTGTTATGTG